>NC_089960.1:0-305851 GCF_039105145.1 Kwoniella newhampshirensis
CCCCTAACCCCTAACCCCTAACCCCTAACCCCTAACCCCCAACCCCTAACCCCTAACCCCTAACCCCTAACCCCTAACCCCTAACCCCTAACCCCTAACCCCCAACCCCTAACCCCTAACCCCCTAACCCCTAACCCCTAACCCCTAACCCCTAACCCCTAACCCCTAACCCCTAACCCCTAACCCCCTAACCCCCAACCCCTAACCCCTAACCCCTAACCCCTAACCCCTAACCCCTAACCCCTAACCCCTAACCCCTAACCCCTAACCCCTAACCCCTAACCCCTAACCCCTAACCCCTAACCCCTAACCCCTAACCCCTAACCCCTAACCCCTAACCCCTAACCCCTAACCCCTAACCCCTAACCCCTAACCCCTAACCCCCTAACCCCTAACCCCTAACCCCTAACCCCTAACCCTGCGATGTCCTCCGGCGATATACTCGGTCCTGCAGGTCAGCAAGTCGCTCTCACTCTCCACTCACAATCCCATGAGTTCCCGCCTGTCCCTCGTGCCCGTTCCGAACTGCAGCCTTCGTAGCGACTCCAACAACTCATAGTCCTCGATGTCAATGCCGTTTCGATCATAGGTACACGTGAGAGGGTCGAGACAGCCTGTTTTGTTGCAGGAATACAATGCGAGATGACAGGTCGTCCGTATGCTCGCTAGCACCTTGTCTTCCGTAGTCGCCAAAGGCTTGGATGGATCAGGTGGTGGTAACTGAGAGGTCAGCAGGAGTCTACGAGCACGACTCACTTTGTGATATCCCTCCATGGCGCACTGCATGGCGTTGTATCCCCAGATCGTCACCTCTCCCATCAACCACCGATGCACCTTGTAGTTGTCCTCTGGCGGATTCGATGCAAACTCGACCCACGACTCAAAGACATAGCATGAGCTCAGAAGACAGTAAAGATCGGGTCGACTGCTGAGGATGGACATGCAGAAGATTGACCGTAAGTTGCTGAGGAGACCCAGAGCATTGCGTCGTGGAGTTCCTGGGAGGGGACCGTATGCATTAACAACAGCAGAGATGGCTCGTCGAGCGAGGACAAAGTTGCTGAGTGGTAACAGCTCGTCGTGCCTGTTGATCAGCTGGGCCCAGATGCATGACTCGCTCACCTGGTCTCCCTCGTCCTCTCTGGGAACGCGTCAATCCTGTCCATCAATCGCTGCAATGTGACGAGCCTCCCCGTCATCAATGGATCATTCTTCCACCCTTTCAACTCCGCCTTGATATGTCGTTCTGCCAGTGTTATGATCTCGATGTAGGGAATGATCCCGTACGATACGGCTGGCTGTGGATCGACGACAGTCGAACGATCTCGCACCGAATACTCGCTATCCCTCGCTAGCTTGTATGCATTGAGATGGACAGCGCGAGTAGCTTTCTGGTGCCTTGTGTCGCCGTTGTGAAGCGTGAACACATCCGATGGTATGGAGTAGGAGAGAAGAGGAATGTCCGGAAGTTTGATCAATGGCGAAGAGTTCCCGAGGTTGATGCATATTCGCGCGAGCTTTGCCGAGGCGGAGATATGCTTCCCGCTGTAAACTGGGCGTGGTCGACCAGCGTGATCAAAGTAGCGCAAGTTTCTTCAAGCGCAAGTCAGCCTTTTTTCTCATTCTCGGGGCACTCACTTCACCCAGCACTGATCCTCAAACCTTCTCCCGCGCAGACAATCCACCCCGACTGCCACCAAAGCAAACGCCTGGTGCAATTCCAGCTGACCCTGTACCATCCCATTGTACTCGCCATTGATCCCACGTGCAGTGTCCACGAACTTGAACGTGTCAACAGTATGATGTTCGGGATTGGCATTCGGGTGCCATCGGTCGAGCTGAGCGGTGACAGCGGCGATATTTTCGATTATCAACGTTTCGAGTTCTTCGGGGGTTTTAGAAGTGGGTAGAGGTCGGAATACGGGGTAGGGCAATGGGGAAGAGACCGTGGGAACCCTCTGAGACGTGATCGAATCAGCGATAAGATAATGGTTTCGAACTCACCTGTCGATCCTCCAAATGACCCGATAACATTCCCAGATACCTTCTGACGTGTCTGCTGATCTTACGCCACTCTACCAATCGTTCATCCTCTCTGGTCCCTGCGATAACGCTAATGTATCCGTCGAGATACTCGTCGATGCACTTGAAGACCGCGTGATGATCAAGCAGAACCTGAGAGTCAGCTCGAACTTGGTGCAGTTACTTACCTCTGTTGCAGCCCTGCGGACACAAACTTCCTGCAAGTATGGGAAAGCATACTCCTCGATGGGGATGACTCGAAAACCGCACTCGGGCGGATCCAAACGTGCAGTATACCCGTCAGGAATGCGCTCGGGATGGTCTCGGAAGAATCGCCCGAGTTCTTCCCAGGTGTCCTGAGGTGGAGCACATCCTCGCCACTGGACTCTCAAGAAGCACAATCCATCGATGTAGCGCTCTTCCCTGATCCTCGTCCATCGATAAGACTCGTCGGTTGACGTGGTCTGTGTGTCGGTGGGCTGAAAGTTGGGGATGGACGACATGGTTGGTGACAGGTGAGTGTGCGGCGTCGCTGATTGGGACCAGAGGATGGCGTTGAACGTTGGTATGAAGTGGAGATGGGTCGGGATATGAATGAAGGTGAGAAGTAAACGCAAAGTCGATGCACAAGTGTTTCTGTCGTCAAGAACCCGGTGCTGTGTGTCGTTGTGTGGATCGGTGTGTGCGGTCCGTGCGTTGCAGTGGCAAAGGACCCATGGTACGCTTCTGCGCGCTCACAACTGATTTCTCTATCTCTTCTTGACTCTATCTCTTCTATTTGTCTCTTTTTACATTACTTACCTTTATCATCGCCGATATCACAGCATGGCGAACCCAGAACAGCAAAAGAGGGTCGATCGACAGCTCGCCAATCGAAACGCTGCTCGAGCTCGGGAGGAGCCTATTGAAGACTGGAACCAGGGTCGAGGGGGAGCCCAAGACTCGCCATTGTCGAGCAGATCAGGTCTCTCTTCACAGCTCAGTATCGCTGAAGGGCTAGCCGCTCTCTCTAGTCCATCCTCGGACGTTTCTGTGCCCTTCACCCAGTACAGACTGGAACGAGTGAGCATCTGCGTTTGATTTGCTGATGTGAGCGGAGCTGACGTGATGTTACAGGATAGAGATCGGGTGGCAGAACCTGTGAGCAAGGTCTCGACCCATTACTGTGCTGACGCTACCACAGCCCAGAATGAATATACCGTTTGATGTGAATTTTGGTGGAGTGAGTGGGCGAGTGCATGATAAAACCCAACGTATTTGCTGACCTCTTACAGGATCCTGGCAGACTGGCACCTCGTACAGTGAGCGGTTGATCTACCTAGCACTCCGTGAGGAACGCTCACGATCCATCACAGCCTCCTCAAAATCCACTATCACCATCTCCCGCTCCATCTGCCGGGGGCTCGACTCTGGATCAGAACGTAAGAGAGCTTGACGACGATTACGCTGATCTCTTAGCCGGCAGTGGAGAGCAACCCATCGCAGGGTTTTGGTTCGTCCCTCAAGGCTGCAGTGAGTGCCCTCTGTCCCATTCTCACGGTAGTCTCGCTGAAATCACTCGCCGCAGTCTTCTCACCTGCTTCCAAAGCATGGAAAGCGTGCAAAGGTGAGAAACAAAGTCAAGCTGAGAGCTTACGTGTCAGTCTTCTCCATCATCTCGGAGCAACAGAACCGCGATTGGGCCGAGCAAACTCTCGGTGAGTGGTACAACCGGATTGACAAACGCTTTGGCTCACTGGGACACGCCAGATCTCTACCGTCGCACAACCTCGCGCAGGCAAGCGAAAGCTACCAGTGGGTATCCAAGCGAAGACGGCACTGACAATCAGCCCTCCTCCTCCGCCTCAGCGTCTCAATCATCATCTTTTGACGCAGACGAAGACAAAACTCCAAGAGCCAAGGTGAGTGTCCTGGCGTGAACATCACTGACAGTAGACCTTGCCTCTCCCGGACGTTCCCAGCCCTTTCTATGTTGGAAAAGATGCAACCAGATCGGGAGCTGACTCAAGGCAACGAGCCACCGTGAGTGGCGTCAACATCAAACCTATTCGCAGCTAATCCTCGCCCCAGTCACTTTCGTCCAAGTCTCCGAGCAAAGAAGCTCGAATAGGAGCAAAATTCCCGTCAAACGAGCCTACTGTCGACGAGGACGACGAGTTCGAGGACGTAGATGATGAGGATGAGGGGGAGAATGCGTCAAGTACACCGGTGAGCTGTTTGTGTCCATTCTCGGATCCCACTGACACCCTGGCAGTCTTCCGCACCCTCTTCCAGCCCTCACCAAAGCTCCAGCAAGCGATTGAAACGAAAGATCAGCAAGGCAGTTGCGATCCCACCTGGCATCGATCTGTACAAAATGTGGAACCAAGTTCAAAACCTGATCGCCTTCGTATCTGCAGAATACCCGATGACCGTGGAGACAGCGATGAAGTACTTGGGCGATTCGAAAGATCTGCGGTCTCAGAAGATGTCGGTGTTACGAGCGGCAAGAGAGTTTCGTGGCCTTTCGAAAGGACAAGAGAAGACCGCGTGGAAGAGGATCAAGGAGCTCTCGGACGCGGCAGATACACAGATTGAGGAGATAAACGACCGACGAAAGCTCGCAGAGGTCCGACTGAACGAGCAGAAAGACTTGTCCAAGATCCAGATAGGAAAAGCAAACGAGTTAGCAACCTTTCACAGTGATAAGCTGTTGGAGCAAGAGCTGGAGTACCAGAAAGCTACGAAGGCGTTAAAGGACATCGCCAAGCTCAGCCCGGAACAGATCAAGGACATTGCTATCAGTCACGAGAGTCTGAAAGAAAGCAACGGCAAGCTGGCAACGGAGGTGACGGGATTGAACGAGAAGGTTGAAGGCCTCGAGCAGACAGTCAAGAGATTGGCGAGCGTCATGTATCTGAGCATGAAGGTGAGTGAACAGCACAGCACGCTCCCACATAAATCCTTCTCCCCCTGACCTACCTTACCCCCTAACCTCTAACGCGAACCGCAAGGACAAGTGCTGATTACACATCGCAGGGCACTGCTACTTGTCTGAACCGACTAGACCAGATCCCGGCTTCGATAACAAGCTCAATCGACAAGTTCAAAGCGGATCACGTCGATGGCTTGATCTCTCAGGCTTCTGTGGAGGAGAAATTCAACGAGTTCAAGGTCAACCATGTCGACCCGATCGAGACCAAGCTCACCGATCTACCCCCGCCGCCTCCTCCGATATCCGTAGACGAGAGAATTGCAGACTTCAAGCGGCAGCATCACGATCCGCTCTCAGTCACGATTCAAAATCTCTCCAATGCTTTACCGGGCTTCATCGAGGAGAAGGTGAAAAAGTTCAAAGACGAACACCACGATAAACTGTCTACCGCTGTGTCCAGTCTCTCCGAGTCCATTCCTGGTACCATAGACAGCCAGATCACTCAGTTCAAGGAGCAGGTTCTCCAGCCTGAACTCGACAAGCTCGTCCAATCGACCAAGACTCTTGGTCAGACCACAAACAAACGACTCGTCAGCCTCCGAACGTCCGTGCTCACCCTCCACAACCAAATTCGATCCGCCACATCCCCCAAGTCCTTCAGAGATAGCTTGGCGTCGAATGTGCCGTTCCTACACCGTCTTCCACTGTACCAACATCTTCTCAGCTCACATACGACCGCTTTCCTCGATTCTACCAGTTTCAAATCGAGCCTGGAAGGTTTCAGAGACTCCTTTGGATTCACCCGGAAGATCTGGTCCATTGTCACGAGTCAAGCGGCTGTCACCTCGCTGTTGAAGAGGAGAGAAGTTGGAGTCAAGATCAAAGCGGTGGCCTACGAATCAGCGACGCTGGAAATGGTCGGAGAGAAGTTGCTGGAGCTTCATTCGTATCAAGAAAGGTTGTGCAACACGCTCAAGTCGCCAAACCTTCTCGGGGACGCGTTTAGCGCGCACAGCCAAGCAGTTGACGCCTTGAAACGAACGGTCGAATCACAAGCTGCAACGATCCAAGGTTTCAATGTGTCCTTGTTCAGGGATCTCTTGTTCTTGACCGGTCTTCAACGGTACGCGGCTCATCGCAGCTTCTCGGACGCCTTTTTCGCTGCCAAACACAACCAGAACCAGCTGGATCGACACCTCAATTCAAGGTCATCTGGTGACATCATTGTTCTCCACGTCACTCGGAATGTGGAGAAGATCTTTGAAATGAACGTTGTGAAGAGCAAGGTGATCAAAACTGTCGTCGACGACACCGCCATCAGTCAGCTCACGACGGCTCTGTTCGCATCTCAGCCATTTCAGGAAGCCCTCGGCGCTTTCAGCATCGACGCAAACACCGTTTCAAGCTTGTTCGCCTCAAAAGATGTCCAAAGAGGCCTCTTGGAGTGGCTCCTCAGAAAGAAAACGCTTCAAGATCTGGTCTCAGACAATGTGTTTTGCGAACTAGTCGGTGAACTGATCAGATCTCGGGAATGTGTTGAGATGATCCGTGTCATCATCTCTGTCCTACTCATTTCTCCTAACTGCACATCGTTGATCGAACGACTGGCATCATCGGAAAACGTTGTCAAAAACCTGGTCGACGTACCTCTTCTCAAAGCCACCGTCAAAGACTGGACGCTCAATGCAGACTCGGTAGACCGGCTCTTCCGCCACCAAGCCATACAATCTCGTCTTCTTCCTATCAACGTCCCTTCTTCCGATCTAGAGTCTTTCGTCGACGGCAGAGCAAAGGTGGTCGCCAATGATTACATGCATGGCCCTTCCGGACATGAAGCTGTCGCCAAGGGGATTTTAACTCCTTTCACCCAGGGCCATCTGCTCGAAGACAACCGTTTTGCCCTCCTCGTCCGACAGTCACTATTTGGTCTTTCGTCGCTAACGACGGCACAATGGGAACATATCGACGAGCTCATCTTGAGGATCCTCCAACGTCCCGCTGTAGCGGATCACTTTGAATCAGAAAGCTTTGCCCAGAACCTCAGGATCACCAGGGTCTGGGCTGAAGACGTGATCTGGATGGGTCGGAACGAGGTGGTGAACGTGATCAAGGACAGCGAGTTAGTCGAGAGCCCGGACGGCGATGATGGCGAGCGTGACAAGGAGCTCGGCCAGGACGAAGAAGGGAGACTCAGCGAGAATGGATATGTGCGCAGACATGACGAAGGGGAAGCTTCTTTCGACGGTCTCGGTCAAGGCTCAGGGCAGATGGATGATTTTATTCACATGGGAGGATTTATGGAAGGAGAGCCGGATACCATTGACAACGAGGAAGGGGATATTTATCAGCCTGAAGATGCTCAGCCGGGGGCTCCAATGGACCTCGATCGGCCAGCGGGAATTCCTCGTCCACGCTCTCAACCGCAAAGTCCGCCGGCCAGAGCTTCCCCTTCTGGTTCAACTTACTCGCCACAACCGCCCGCTGCGGCCATGTCAAGCTCAAGTCAAACAGCTTCCGACTCACTGTATCCTGACGAATCACAGATTCGAATGCTTGAGCGAGCTTACGGGCTGAAGTGGAGGTGGGGCGGTTTAGAGCATCCGGACATGGCCAGGGCAAGAGAAGATGGGGAGGAGATTTGGCGAATATTTGATCAGCTTCTGGGCGACTCACCGACTCCGGGAACCATCGCGTCCGCTCACTCTGTGAACCTTATGGGACCCCGTCGACCGTCTGCGCAAGATCCAGTCTTCCAACGTCGGAAAGAAATGATTGCGGCAAGGGAACGCCAGGGACTTTTCCGATCAGTGTCAAGAGGGGATTCAATGGAGGTTGTACAAGCCTGGTATCAGGCTGCCAATGCAACACAAGACCGCGTGCATCGCGGCAGTTATGTAGAAACACCTATGGAACCAAGGACTACGAGGGCCAGGGCGACCCGATAGGTGGGTAGAAAGGTGAATATGCATTTGAGCATGATTTCATCGAGCATCGAGCATCACGCATCACGCATCAAGCATCAAGCATCAAGCATCACGCATCAAGCATCAAGCATCCGTCGCTGCACGTCATGACTTACGTCACTTCCTCAGCCATCAACGCCATGGCCAGAGTCTCTGCCGAAAGCTCATCTTGTACGGTTCTGTGCCGTTATCGGATTTGGGAGACGAAGGCAGCGTCGAAGGGTTGTTGCCCACTGAAAACGATCGGGCCGTGAAGCAACCCCTGTTACTTGTATGGACTGCGGCAAAAGCCGTGCTTGCATGGGAACAAGGTGGAGGCTGGGTGGAGGTCAAGTGGAGGGGATGAAGGGAGTCAACGTTACCGTCGCGGTATATAACCATGACGGTGGAGCTAGCGCTTCCTTCTCTTTTCCCACATTTATCCTCCTCAAAGAAATACATTCACAGCATGGCACCTAAAACTCCCCTCGGTTATCGTCGAATTCTCTCTCCTACCGCCGGTATTCGAGTGTCCCCACTATGTCTCGGCGGTATGTCCCTCGGTACCAAGTGGGCCGACCGAACCGGTGAAATTACCAAGGACGAGGCCTTCGCCCTCCTCGACGCTTTCTATGAGGCCGGCGGTAACTTCATCGACGTCGCCAACTTGTACCACGACGGAGAGTCTGAAGAGTGGGTCGGAGAGTGGATGAAGCTGCGAGGAAACAGAGACAAGATCGTGCTTGCAACCAAGTATACCGGGTTCAACGATGGTGCGGAGAAGGACATCAACTCGATGGGAAACCACATGAAGAGTATGCACCTGGGTGTCAGGGAGAGTCTGAAGCGATTGCAGACAGATTACATTGACATCTTTTATGTCCACTTCTGGTGAGTTGGATTGCGATCTGACCTTGCTGAATGTAACAGGGAGTACACCACTTCAGTCGAGGAAGTTATGCGAGGATTGCACCGACACGTCTTGAACGGCAACATCCTCTACCCCGCCATCTCCGACACTCCCGCATGGATCGTTGCCGAGGCCAACTGCTTCGCTCGTGCCAACTCACTCTCTCCTTTCGTCCTCTACCAGGGATTGTGGAACCTCAATGTGAGGGATTTGGAGCGGGAAGTCATTCGTGAGTTCGACGGTCGTTCGTTCCGTTCCTTTCCACCCCGCTGACCTTCCACAGCCATGCTCCGAAAGGAAGGTATGGGTCTCGCTCCTTGGGGAGTCATCGGTCAAGGGAAGTGGCAATCCAAGGCCCAAATCGAGGAGAGGAAGAAGTCTGGCGAGAAGTTCCGAGGTAGCGCCACTGAGCTCGACGAGAAGGATATCAAAATGGGAGAGGCTTTGGAGGAGATCGCTAGTGAAGTCGGAAACGGTGCTACCGTCACAACCGTCGCCATCGCCTGGGCTCTGCTCAAGACTCCCTACGTCTTCCCTATCCGTGAGTGATCTGCAAATTCGGTGATGCTGTCCTCGGCTTATACTACGCACAGTCGGTGGACGTAAGATCAACCATCTCGAGGACAACATCAAGGCGTTGACCCACGACCTTACACCCGCACAAATCGAGAAACTCGAGAAGATTTACCCCTTCGACCCTGGATTCCCTATGAACAGGTTCGGTGGCGACTCCAACATCACTGGAAAGACCGAGAACTGGCTGATCAAGGCTGCTGCTGAAGTCCAGTGGGTCAAGGCGGAGACTGCCATCAGGCCCACCAGCGAGTAAGTTCAAAGCGGGAGAGGGAAAAGGTTACATAGCGAAAGAAGTAAAACTGTACAGTCTGTATTCAAGTCGTGCATGCATCTGTTGTCGTGCATTGTCGGGAAAGGTTGCCTGGCACTCATGTTGTAAGATGCACATGAAACAAGCGAAACGATACCTTCATCCTTACGTTCAATTCCCATGGTGACTCCCGCCTTTTCCTTTATCCGGAACTTTCCAACGCACACTTCTCGTTTCTATCTCTTCTCTCTTCTCTCATCGACTCATCCATTCACCTCGTCATGTCCAAATCACTCCAGCTCGCTGGAAACACTCTCCCGGAAGAAGACTACGAGCTGCAGCCCACTTCCAACGCATCTGATCCGCTCCTTCCGACCTACGATCAACACAGAGGCAAACCAGCGTCTCCTTCTCCCCATCAACGGTTGGAGATCCACCGTCGTCATTCCCGCTTCCGTCGTTTCATCTCCTGTCTGTGTCTATCTCTTATCATCGCCGTGCCAAGTCTCGCCCTCGTAGGATGCTACTTTGGGAGGACTACCTTGGATAGAGTCAGGACATGGGATCAGTTACCGCAGGATCTCAAAGATTGGTTGAACGATGTCGTCCCAAATGTCAAGGTGGATCACGGCGCGTTTCCAACCGAGTGAGTGTGGTTTCGCTACTTATTCGGGGTGATAAGAACTGCGGATGTCGCCTGCCTGCATCGCTGACACTGACGCAGCATCGGTTATGCCGGACCAACTCCAACAGGCAAAGAGTGAGTTTATCGTCGTTGTGTCCGTGTGTCGTGCTGACTTTCTGCAGACCCGCACTCATGGTGACCGCTCCTGCCTTCCCCATGTACAGCGGCGTCAATCCCCTTGTCCGACCCACGCAGAAGGCATCCGGCTCGTTCAACATCATCCAGCATTGGGGCAATCTCAGTCCCTTTTATTCTGTATCAAGCCATGGATTACCGGAGACCAGCAGTCTCATACCGGAGCAGTGCACTTTGGATCAACTCCACTGGCTGCAGAGACACGGCGCGAGGTCAGTCATAGCATCTCTCTGACCTTTTGGCGATGACTGAATACGCTCCGCAGATATCCCACTTCGTATCCTGAAGGACCAGGCGCGCTCGCATCCAGACTCAAAGCAGCGACAGGTTGGAAGACCTCTGGTGCACTCTCCTTCCTCAACGAGTGGGAGTACAAACTCGGAGCTGAGATTCTGACACCCTTCGGACGTAGTCAACTATGTGAGTGTCACCTGTCGTTGTACAATAGGCTGCATACTGAATCACCGCAGTCAATCTTGGCGTGTCTGCTCGGATCAAATACGGTTTCTTGCTCGATAAGATGAAGGGGAGGTTGCCAGTGTTCAGAACGGAGAGCCAAGAGTGAGCCTCTGCCGATCCTGTCGTCTAAAGCCCGCTGACATAGCTTTCTTCAGTCGGATGCTGCGATCGGCTCAGAACTTTGCGACTGGTGAGTTGTTCAGCTGCCTGTCGAGCTGACACCTCGTAGGATTCTTCGGTTTCCCCGCGGAAGATCAGTACAACCTAGCGGTGACTATCGAGGCGCCAGGATTCAACAACACCCTTGCTCCGTACACTGCCGTGTGTCTCTGCTTCGGTCTTTCGGGGTGAATTGCCTGACATCCTGCCGCAGTGCCAAGGCGAAGGTGTCGACTACCGAAAGAGACTCGCCGAATGGGATGCCATCTTCTTGAAGGATGCTCATACGAGGTTAAATGGGTTGATCGAAGGGCTGGATCTTTCACTGACCGATGTCAAGGATATGGTGAATGTTCGGCGCCTCTTGTTTGAAGCAGATGCTGACCGTTTGTCTTCAGATGGAGATGTGCGCCTACGAGGTGAGCTTATGTCATGAATCCAGTTTGATTCAAGCTGACCATCAACACACCTTCAGACCGTCGCACTCGGCTATTCGTCCTTCTGCGACCTCTTCACGCAGAAAGAATGGAAGGGCTTCGAATATCGAAATGATCTATATTGGTGGTACTCATCCAGTTTTGGCTATGCACCGGCAAAGGCTATGGGCATAGGATGGGTGCAGGAGATGGTCTCACGATTGACAAAAAGTGAGCGGAGGTGAAGAGCACGCCAAGGCATCCATTGATCTCCTCGTCAGCCCGCTTGACCGAGTTCAACTCCACCACCAACTCCAGCTTTCACAACGACATCCACTTTCCTCTGGATGATCCTTTGTGAGTGCGAATTGTGTGTGGAACTTTGACACTAATCGTGCCCGCAGATACGTCGATTTCACCCATGACACGCAATTCGCCCTTCGTGAGCTGCCACTCTTCATCTCATGGTGACTTGCGCTGACTCCTGACAGTGCTCCCCACGATGAACCTCACATCTTTCGCCGAAGGTGGTGATCTGCCGACTGATCAAATTCCCAAGCACCGTCCTTTCGTCGCTTCGAAGTAGGTGCTGTCAATTGACCTGTGTAGACCTTGCTGACCATTCCCACTTCTCATAGGATCATGCCCTTCGCAACCAATCTGCAGATCCAAGTCCTCACCTGCTCTCCTTCCTCTTCTCAACAGGTCCGCATCATACTCAACGATGCTGCTGTCCCCCTCACAGGCATTCGTGGATGTCCCGACGACGATGATGGGTTGTGTCCGCTCGACACATTTGTGAGCGCCATGCAGACTCTGATTGGCGAGGTGGATTACAGAAAGATGTGCGAGACAGGCAAGGCCGTCCAGCCGGAATCCGATGCTGAAATAGATGAAGAGGATATGGCAAAAGTCAAGGTAGATGGACTGGAAACGGTCGATGACGAGGAGAGATAGAACCGTTTAGATAAACCGATAATGATAGCCTACTCTGCGCTCCCAATAGATCTCTAGGCTCGTTGTAACCATGCATTGAGGCATTGTGTGGCATCTGATCGTGACAAATTAAGTCATGCCTTCCACTGGCTTCGCACGGGCCAATCCTCCAAACATACACACATGATCCAGCTCGTCTAGCTTCGCCAAACCCTACACCTCTTTCCGCAGAGCCAAAGCCCTGAACGCCCACACCAAGTTCTCGTAAACAACAAACGTCGTACATGTCCCAGGCAAGATCCGCAGAGCGTTGGTTCCGAGTCCTTTGTAGAACGCCAGGAGACCTTCGTTGCGATACACAGAGGAGATGACGGAGGGAATGGTGAGCCGGGGGATCGTCGCTGAGGGCGTTGAATTCTGAAGTAAGAGATCAACGTCAGCTGAAGCGCCTTTCATCGATGTGATGGAGGATTGACCGGAGACACCGGTAATGCGCGAAAGAGAAACAATATGCAAAGTTTCATGAGCCCGACTCACCTGTATTCTCGCTCGCACAACCTGATACGGGTAAGTGAGAGCGATGGCGACGAGTTTTGATGAACCAGAAGCAAGGATGTATTCTGTATTTGACTATGGATTGGTTAGTCAGCAGAGTATCCATCAAAAGAACGGCAATCCTTCCACTTGCTTGCCATGTAAAGCAGCCGAACTGTTCTATCACAATCTGCGACTCACCAGTTTTTCGTCCTCAACCCTCCACTCTCGCCCTTCACGCAAGAACAGCTTCCGTTTGATGTCGCCCCGCCATTTCTTGAGCTCCTCGTAGGTCGCAAACTGGATGGAACCGTTCGATACCCCGACCAGCGCGAGTAATGAACCCTTGTAAAGCCCACGAAGACCTTCGGCACGGTATATTGACGACAAGCCGTCTGGGGTAGGAACGAAAGGTACGTGCCAAATGAGAAGAAGTCCGAATAGGTGATTCACAATGTACGAGTGATGATTAGCGGTATCAAGTGCAATCATGCAGGGGTAGAATGTTGATGTTGTCAGAGGTGAGATAAAGCCGGCCCAATCAGCAAAACTATGTCACACCGTGAAGCAGCAGACTCACCCCATAAACCTCTATACGCTGCCGGGTCATGCTTCGCCGTCCCAAACACTCTCGTCTTCACGACCCATATAGGATTGGTTAACATCGCAGTGATCGCGCCTAAAGGTGATAGCCGCGAATGAGACGATTGATTTCGGGACGGATCAGCTTTGTTCACAAAAACTAATCCGCCTCGACTGGCTAGATGGGTCGGCTGCACTCACTCGCTTCGGCCGCTGCTAGCAGATGTTGTCCGCTCGTCGTGCGGTAATTTGGGTCGCTACCCTGCATATTCTTTTTGATCATATTGTAGCTAGAAATTGCAGTGTAAGCGGTCTGGGCTCGGTCTTCCTACAAGAAAGCCTCTACCGATCCTTCCTCTTCCTAAACTTCCACCGATGCACTCACAATAGGAAGTAAAGTCCCCAGCTCCCTGCTCCTCCGACCAAATTCGGTATAAGACCTCTATACAATCCCTTCCATCCATCCACCACCACAGCATCTTGTAGCGCCGTGTAGACTCCAGTGCCGAATCTCGGTTTTCGAAGATGGTGCGGTAACGTCGATTGAGCGTTGTATGCCGTTGTAGCAAGTGGTCGACTCGTACTGGAAGATGGGGAGGCGGACGAGGAAGAAGAAGAGGAAGGATTGTCGGCTAGTTGGAATCTGACCTTGACGAGATCGAGTGGGTGCATTACTAAAGTCGCGACGGTGCCTGCACCGAATCCAGCGACGGCATGGTCCTGTGGAGACGGCATTGTCAGCTTTCAGTATGAGTGGTGGGCGTGACGAAGCTCAAGACACAGCACAAATGTCGACATCAGAGAAGTGTCACTCACTACGGATGGATCACCGAAAAGACTGGGAGCATTGTTCAACGACGATGACATGATATGGATTGTCGAGGGATGGTGTTCAGCGATGAAGGGAGAGAAGTGTCAGGGAAGGTAGAGTCTCTTGAGAGGTTTTACGCTCTGTGCATTTGTCTATGGCTCAACATGCAGTCTATACTTGAAATCAATGGAGAAGCTGATGTAGATAAAGATGCGAATGCAACGGAGTTGAAAAAAGTTAATCCCACGCGGAGCACCATGTGTCTTCAGCAGTCCGAGTGGCAAATCATTGCAATGCATAGTCACACAACTCTCGTTACATTCCAAAGCCCATGGGCGGCAGACCCATTTGAACACTTCCATAGGTCATCGGCAGTTGTGGAGGTGGTGCTTGCATCCCACTGCCTATGGGTCCTCCTCCCATCATCATCATTCCCGGATCCATACTTCCTCCACTCAAACCGCCGCCACCCCATCCTCCCATTCCTGCGCCAGTAGTCGTAGCGTCGATGCCCACCCAGGGGAAGTCGGCCAGGAGGAAGTCCAGATCGCTTCCCAGGACACTTGACATGGTAGGATCAACAGGCAGCGCCGCGGACATCCCTTGCAGAGCCGGATCGATGGGAATTGTACTAGAGGGCATCGACGGGTTTCGAAGTTGTGTTTGGGCAGACGTGGATGGCGCTGGAGGTGCATTTGCAGGGAGGATCTCACACAGCCGTCGCAGATACCACGCATGGAGTCGAGGTGAGTCGTTCTGATAAGCAGATGCAGCGTCCATGGCATCAGCCGCTTTGAGGATAAGTCGGCGACAATGATCCACTTCGACGGTTTCAAACTTGTACGGATGTTGACCTCGGCAAAGCTACGGCCGCATCAGCTGACATCCGTCACGGTACCGAGGGGGATCAGCTCACCGTAGACAGAAGTGTAGCTGCATAGAGCGCGAAATGAAGGAACGTGTCGGGCGCAAATGTCAGTTGTTGCCTGTCCAAGCCCTCAAATCGCACTAGAACCGTCGTAGCAGCATTTAAGCAGTGATGGAACGCAGGGATCGAGCTCGGAGAGCCAAGGTCGATCTGGTCTTCGGGCGGAAGTCGCAATGTTTGATTGACAATGAGAAGGTTTAGATTCAGGCGAAGACTTGACGTCCAGATGCGTGGTTTGTTGACGTGGCTTGAGGTACCGCCGACTGTACAGTGTCAGTATTGTACCCGTCGGTACACTCACCATCAATGATATCTCTGATCCACGCTTCCGACGAGACATCCCAGTCTTGGTTCATAGTCCTTGTCAAGAGGCTCAACGACAGCGCGCTTCTATAAGCTGGCTCCTCCAAGCCTGCGCCGATGAGCAGATCACGATAATGTAGGAATTTACACCGCAG
This sequence comes from Kwoniella newhampshirensis, assembly GCF_039105145.1. Classification (NCBI taxonomy): domain Eukaryota; kingdom Fungi; phylum Basidiomycota; class Tremellomycetes; order Tremellales; family Cryptococcaceae; genus Kwoniella; species Kwoniella newhampshirensis. Next base: position 15,718 of record NC_089960.1, read on the forward strand.
CCCGACGGAGCAGACTAACAGCGTATCTCGAAGTACGTTCTCTGAGCGACTACGCTTGAGCCAATGATGTCTGAAGGAGGTCAGCATAAGCTTTCTGCGGAAATGGCGAACACTCACGCGGTGGCAACCAACGGGTCTGACTGCAGGATGAGCATCGGCTGACGAAACTGCATGTTGAAAACGGAATTGACGGTGAACAGGCAGAGCCTTGATCAGAATCAGCACGGGTCAAGAGGCAGAAGCTTCCGGCGTACTCACCACATCGCCTGTCTCGATCTCAAGTGCCTGAGCTGATCTTCCGTCATCTTTTCCAACTCCGCTCTTGGGGGTATCCTCCCCAGATTCAGCTCCTTCCCCATCAGAACAGCCTTTACACGCTCAAAGTCAGTTAGAGCCATTATATCGCATGAGTGTACGCTCACCCGGCTCATGTAGTACCCCGCCTTATCGTCGTCTGGCTCCTTGAACATGCACAAGATGGCCATGGCTCGTACCACGTTGACGTCCGCCGTGGCTTCTGCAAAGGACCACGTAAGATGATCTCGAGCGAGGACCAGGATCTGTTGATGGACTGATTGGGCGGATTCGGGAGATATTTGTGAGCCGTCGCTGTCGGGTGGTGACAAAGAGGCGAGGTATTTGGACGTGACACACACTGCAGGATATCAGCTGGGTCGGACATCTTCCCGGCTAATACATACAGATCGCGGTGTAGAGGAAAGGTGACTTCTCGCGGACAAAATCGTGCGAGTGAATGGTTGGATCCAACATCGGTAATACCAGGTTATAATGTGTCAAGAAGCTGTGCGAAGGTGTGCTGTGTCAATTGTATGATTTCATGCCCGTTAAAAGTCCACTTATCCACTTACAGATGGAACAGCGCGCGACCTTCTGCTTCGTCGACAAAACCCGCCCGTATTGGATCGTCCACCAGATCTGATCCTCTGAACGGGGCCCTTGACTTCTTCCTGCTCTGATGATCCATCCCATCCTGCCCTCCATTCGTCACATCCGCTCCGTTGCCGTTATTCTCCTCTCCATCTTCCACCGCGTCGTCGCTCCCCGACGATTCGTCATTGTCCGAGCTCTCTTCTCCCACCATCCGACGCAGCGACATCTGGTGTGGCTGTCGATACGCATCTTCGTATCTGTCATGAGGGCGATGATGAGGATGATACCGAGAATGATGCCCAGGGATCGGCGCGTCATCGGTCGAGATGAAGGGGAAACGAGGATCGCCCAGTGATCGGGGTGTTGAACCATTCCCAAGCTTATCTCTAGTGGTGGAGGACGAAGCTTGAGCAGACCCCTTGGCTTGTGACGATGATCCCTCTGCTAGCAGACTGCCGGCGAGAAGCGGGACCCTGATGTGTAAAGTGTGGATGTCAGAGATGGAGCAGAAACGAGATCGTGACGAGCTGCACTCACGGTCGCTTCCTCTTCCGGCCTCGATTGTGCTTTGCAAATTCGCAAGTGAGATTCATACGCTCGCATCGTGAGCAAGGAAACAGATGTTGTGGGTCATCAGGATGTGGATGGCATCGTATCTTGTCAATTCGTGAGCTTGCTGATGGTGACCGGCCGAGGATAGAACCCCTCGGCACTCACCTTGTGTCTCCTACACTCATTGCATGCTTCTCTCCCTCTATCCACCTTACCAAGCTTACGTTTGCTGGAAGTGGATTCTCTGTCCTGATCGGTGTGTTGCATCTTACAGATGGTTCCAGGGTAAAGATTTAGATGACCGAGAGTTGAGAGAAGACGAGTGAGATACAAGGTTGCAAGGATGTGACAATGGTCGGCGAAACTTAGGGTTGATCGGTGAAAAGCTCGGTGGTTTGGAATGGAATGGAAATGGTCTTATCTCTTCAGCCAGTGTCTGATATCTTCTTGGTCCTCCATTTCAGTCGGTGGGACATTCAATTCACCGCTGTACGAAACGCTTCTACAGGACGCATTTCACGATCAGCCTCCTCCTCTGCCTCCAAGCAATTGCCCTAGAGAGCGATCGGGCTGCTACTCTCTATCAAAAGCTTTAGTACCCGAGCTATAGACCGTCTTTCATCCCTTTCCTCCGCCCATCGGAATCGGCCACCAATCACGGGTTCTCGTCCTGAGAAGCAAGCGACTCGATCGTCTCCTGGTCGGACAGTATAACTTGATCAATACCTTGCACAGATTACAATCGAGTCGCTGTTCATCGCACCAAAACTACAAGCAACTCCAGCAACTCCATATCATTGACAACCTAGGCAAATCGAAGAGAAATGTACGACGCCGTGGTACTCGGTGCTGGAGGTATGTTGCTGTCGTTCATCGACCTTGGCCGCGCTGATCAACAAACCCCACCACAGTCATTGGTCTGACCGTCGCCCGCGAGCTGCATAGCAAAGGTCTCAAGGTGGCCATCATCGGTCGAGATCTCCCCGAAGATTCAATCAGTTTTGGCTTTGCCAGTCCATGGGCTGTGAGCTTGTCCACCCGTTCTCAGTCGACATGAGTCTTTGCGCTGACTGCCACCTGCTCCCATCGCCAGGGATGCAATTGGCATTCGTTCGAGACGGACGGTACGAGTCCAGCGGCAGAATGGGATGCGATCACCTTTCGTCGATTAGCCAAGTTGGCTCAAGAAGAACCGGATCTATGCGAGAGGATCCCGTTCTTTGGGGTCTGGCAGAACCCGCAGAAGGACGGGAACCTCTGGTTCAAGGACTTGGTCGGAGATGTGAGTACGAGCCGATATCCACTGTACCCCTCGTGCTCCCTCGAAACACAGAACACGCGTTCACTTGCTGACGTTGCTAAATCCCCCTACGTATAGTTCAAGCAGATCAAAGCTTCGCCGTCCCAACCCCTTCCGGGAAATCTCCCTTATGGCCACTCGTTCTCCTCGTACGTCCTTCACGCCCCGAATTACACAGCGTATCTCGGCTCCGTCGCAAGATCCCTGAACATCCCCATCTATCGACATCGGATCTCTTCCCTCGACGAAGCGTACGATCTCCCCGGTATCGGCAAGACCAACCTCGTCATCAACGCTACGGGTTTAGGAGCGAAGAGTCTGATAGGTGTGGAAGATGACAAGGTGTATCCTGCTCGAGGACAGACAGTGTTGGTCAAGGCGCCTTGGGTCAGGACTTGTTATATGCACGTGGAAGGGTTCATGCCCGCGCCTCTGAAACCTGGAGAGAGTGAGTAGACCTCCGTCGTGCAGATTGTGTCCAAGCTGGCTGACCTATCCCGAATGTCTGGAATAGAACCACCCCCTGAACCCGCTTATATCATCCCTCGACCTGGACCTGAAGGTCATGTCGTTCTCGGAGGAACATACATCAAGAACGACTACTCATGTCTCCCCTCAATATCCGAAGCAGAACGGATCCTGAGAGCATGCTACAATCTCTGTCCGCTCCTGGCGGGACCCAACGGCAAGTCGTGGAAGGATATCGAGGTGGTGGCGCACAATGTCGGTCTGAGACCGGCGAGAGAGGGAGGCGCTAGATTGGAGTTGGAGAAGAGGGTCGTGGGAGGAAGAAGGGAAAGAAGAGGGGTGGAACCTAAAGGTGGGAATGGAGGTGAGACAAGAACGGTCGGTGTTGTGCACGCTTACGGAGTGGGATCGGCTGGGTAAGTAGATTGACTATCTCGTCAAAAAGGACAAAGACTGAGAGCTGACTTGACGGGTCACTATACAGCTTTCAATGCAGTATGGGTCTGGCGGAGAAAGCCACTGAGCTGGCTGTGGGTTTCCTCGACTCCCAAAGCACAAGGGCGAGGCTGTAGAAGCATTGGCGGCGTTGTTTCGGCCACTTGATGTTTTGGTAGCATAGATCCTTATAGATATGTCGGATGTGATGAATACCTTCTGTTAGACACTACCTTCATCCATCTATACCTTACAAAATTGTTCGTGTATTCTTCACGTCTACGGAGCTGATCCGTCTGATACCTTCTAATGTCTGTATATTCTGACCACCTCTACCCCCTGAAGACCTTCTCGGCAGCTCTCAACAACGGCCATCTCCAGTCGGCTTTCCACCCAACCTCCCCATTCTTCGAAAGGACCAACATTTCCTCCTCACCCTTCTGCTCAAACAACCCATCGCCTTGTCCTAAAGCTGGTCTCACGGCATTCCAAAGTGTTTCGTTGAACTTCAACGCCGCACGAGTTTCCTCTGGTGTCAGAATGGACAGTCTGAGTTGGTGGACCGCAAGATCCGTACCGTGAGAGGCTTTGCCGCCCGTGCCGTGAAACTCGGCGACGGATTCAATGGCGTACCGTACGACGGGAAAGTCGTGTTTGGCCAAGTCGGAAGCGAGGAGTCGTATGGGGAGATGCACTTGTCCGTCGGCCAGGATCTAGATGGCAGAGCAGAGGAAAAGTCCATCAACAATCTGTCACCAACGATTTGTTCTTACAACACTCACACGCCCGAGCAAAGCGTCCATGTCTTCTGGCGAGGCGTCCTTTGGCAGAGCGGGGTACGCAGCCAGGAACCTCTCTGACTGCTCGTAAGGATAGTATCTTGCGATATTGGGAACTAGATCGCTGAGTGACTTGCAAGGATGAACAGATTTGTAGAAGTAGTCCTGAGACAAGAGGCGTAACAATAAGCATGGTGATACCAACTTGTCTTCTTCTCAATGATTTGACAGACGCAACGAAACTCACCTCGTCCCGGACATCTCCAACGATAAGACACTTCACTCTCGCCTCTCTCAAACCCTTGGCTAAGCCGCCGTTCCGCTGATACTCGATCTGATCGGCTCTGACCCACCCGTCGTCGCCTACGACACCTCGGAAGGTAGATAGCTCCCCCATGTTCTGAACAGCTTTAATGATTCTGTCGGTCGACATTCGCGAGGTATCTCGAAGCACTGATAGGATGTCAGGTGTGGAGGGGTCGATGTCTAGAGCTTTGCAGAAGGCATTGAACTGGGAGTTTCGTGAGGCAGGTGTAAGAGGGGAGCTTAAGATGGCGTTGGATTGGTGATGGGCGGTCATGAAAGGGGCCTGACGGGTGATTGATCAGCGTAGTTGATTATCAATGATGTGACGAAGATACGAGAGAGATGAGTGGCACTACTGACCTTGGCCGGGGCCAATCTGGCTGCTTGATGGACAAGCTGATGAACAACATGTGCACCTCCGCTCAATCCGCTCAGATGCACCTGATTTGGATCACCTCCAAATGAAGCGATATTCTCCCTGACCCATTCAAGACCCAACCAACAATCCTTGAATCCAAAGTTCCCAGATACCTTGGGTTCTTCGCAGCCCAAAAAACCGAGGACAGATACTCTGTGACCGAGCAGGACTCGGACTTCGCCATAATGTTCCGAAGGGAAGAACTGTTGGTTGTAGTGTTGACCTGACGTACTTCCGTATTGGAGGAAACCACCGTGGATGAACACTCGAACGGGAAGGAGAGGTCGAGATGCAGCAGAACCGGGAGATGGGGGATTGGTGCTCAAGGGATAGTCGGAGGGGATGTAGATGTCAGCGAAGAAGGGGTTTTCGGTGGGTGATCCGAGCCCTAATCGATCACGCATGGTGTTGGTCTGCGTGTAGGTACGTTCTGGCTGAGCACAGTATTTGCCGTCGACGGTGAAGGGTGTGGGAGGATAGGTGTAGTGGGAGGGAAGCGGCTGAGGATCGGAAAAGCGGGGCACATCGATGCCATAGGGGACGTCTAGGCGGTATGACAACAGGACGTCAGCTTGGGAAAGAATTGTGAACAGCCGTAGAACGGAAGGGGTCACGACGCACTCAGAAACACTTGACATCCGTTCTTGACCCTGCCTCCAGTGACCTTGCCATGCTTCGTCAGCGTCTCCACCTTCTCAGACGAGGGCAGAGCGAGCTGATCGCCCGTCATATCGTCGAACGCGATCGCCGTTGTAGGGGGTTGATCGGCAGTTGGCATCTTGGCTGAGTGGTGTTGACCCAGGTGTTGCGTATAGTTGCAGGGAGTGATGAAAGTACAAGTATGAGGGATTGATGAATGAGATGTTTGGAGGAAGGTACCAGTATACCAACATAGACACAACGAGCCATTCTCAGAATAGCTCTTGGTCGGGATGTCCCTCCTTCGTCGCCGAAGCTCCTGGACCGAGGTGACCGAGTGAGCGGTGATTTGACATGGCCGCTAGAGACCTATCTCGAGGGTCAGACCTTGGAGCGGAGATGAGCGAGTTGAATCGACGAGACGGGGACGATCAGCACGAGCGAGAAGGCAAGGTCCAAGACAAAGACACCGACAAGAGCTCCGAGAAGTCGGTGTTCAATGCAGGACCACCTCTGTCGATAAGCTTACAGTAGAAGACGGGAGCTGACGTTGTAGCTTATCGTCCCTGTCAATGATAGGGAACTGCGCAGTCTCGCTCTCTGATGAAAAGACCGACCGCTCGGTAAACATATAGGAAAGGGAAAGAAGATGGAGCAATGAAGAGCGAGAGAGGAAGAGGAGATCGACTCGGATGTCAAGTAGGGGACAGACATCTCGGCATTCATCTTTCATAACGGCTTTTCGTTCCCATGTCCTTTCCTATCCTCAACGTCTTCATCCGTCGCCTGTCCTATCTATCCCTCGACCCTTCTGGCCGGCCAAGAAGGATGTGTATAATACTATAAGGCAGGAGGCCGTCTTCCGACCGACTCTTCGTCCTAGCAATCGCCTGTCCGTTAATCCAATCCCATTGTTTTCGTCCTATCCCTCCACCATGTCGAAAACAAGCGACATCGTTCTCACTCAAGTCCCCGCATCGCAGCTCGATGCAGAAGGGCAAGACTCCAAGGCGGTCGAGTCGCTTCAACGCGTAGAGTCTGCTCGGTCGGTGGTGCTCGATGAGCTGGCCAAGGGGGAGAGGGTTTCGTATGATGATCTGCCGATTATCGAGTATACCGATGAGGAGAACAGGAGGGTTCTGAGAAAGTTGGACAGTGTGAGTGGCGATGCAGACTTCCTTTTCCCGGCGAGATGTACCTGTAGCTGATAAAATGCTCTACGACCAGGTGCTCCTTCCACTCACAATGATAGCGTATACTTTGCAATACGTCGATAGAAGTGCGATGAGGTCAGTGTGTAGACTTGATTCGTTTGTTATCGCTCGACGCTGATGAGCCCGATCTCTTCTCCAGCTACGCCGCCGTCTTTACGTTCAGAAGGGACCTTCACTTGACATCGGACGACTATGCATGGCTTGGAAGTGTCTTCTACCTTGGTTATCTGTTCTTCGAGTTTCCCGGATCGTGAGTGGATGTCGGATGTCCCTACCAACAAGGATTTCCTTCCTGTCTAGTATTATGTCGCTGACATCGTCCCGTTCCACTGCAGATACTTGCTCCAACGCCTTCCCCTCTCCAAAACAATGGGAACATCCATCCTCATCTGGGGTGCACTTCTCATGTGCTTCGCCGCCCCCCGCTCGTTCGGGGGAGCAGCCGCCATCCGTACCCTCCTGGGATGTTCCGAGGCCCTCGTCACGCCCGGCTTCGTCCTTCTTATCAGTCGCTTCTATCGACGGGAGGAACAGCCTCTCAGGGTCGGTTTGTGGTATTGCTGCAACGGCGCGGGAAGCTTCATCGGCGCGTTGGTCAGTTATGGTATGGGACATATCACCGTGGCAAGAGTTCCTCGATGGGCGTGGATCTTCATCTTCAAGTGAGTGACAGATCATTCGGCTTTACAACAAAAAAACAAAAAAAGCTGACCCTATCTGTTCGTTTCGCAGCGGTGCAATCACTCTCATCTTCGGATCCATATTCATCTGGTTATGTCCCGAAAACCCCCAGACCTGTCGATTCCTGACCGCTCACGAGAAACGTGTCGCTCTGGAACGAGTGCGATCGAACAAATCCTCTCTCGCCGGAAAACAGATCAAATGGTATCAGGTCAAAGAGGCCTTGTGCCCCTGGATCGATCCTCAAGGTTGGGCATATGTGTTGATCGTCTTTTCGTTGAGTTTGCCCAATGGTGGGATTGGGAATTTCCTGCATCTCATCGTGAGTCGCGAACTGTTCTGCGGTCGTAGGAACGAAAACTTATATCCCAATCCAATCACGCAGCTCCAACCTTACGGATATACCGCTTTTCAAACCATCCTCATCGGACTTCCTCAAGCTGCCATGCAGGTCGTTTTTCCTCTCAGCGGTGCCATCATTGCGAGAAAGGTCCCAGGTGCTCGTCTCTATGTCCTGATGGCTTATGTGAGTGTCGCGACCGACGTAGTCTTTGAGCGTTCGCTGACTCGTGTTGTGAATGTGCAGATGCTCCCCAGTCTGGTCGGTGTGATCATCCAGTATAGAACGCGTAATAGTGGTGCTCTTCGTGAGTTGTCTCTCACGTTCGGTCGGTCGTCGTCTCATGCTGATCCCATGACTTCCCTCGCAAGTGTTCGGCTACTACATCCTCGGTTCCTACGTGGCCGCTCTCGGGGTATGTTTCGGTGCACCCGGCTCAAACGTCACAGGCTACACGAAACGAGTCGTGGTCGGCGCCATGATCTTCATCTCCTATGCCGTCGGCAACATCGCCGGACCCCATTTCTTCATCTCGACGGAACACCCGCCGTATCGAAGCGGCATGTTGGCGTGTATCGTCTGTTTTGCAGCGACCATTCCCATGGCGGGTCTGTTGAGACTGTATTATGTGAGAGAAAACAGGAGGAGAGATGCGCTAACAGCAGGGAATGAGGAGGAAGTGGGAGATTTCTCGGATAGGACAGATATAGAGAACCTCTCGTTTAGATATGTTTTGTAGATAATCATTCAGGAGATGGTCGAGTTGTAGGTGGTAGACGTTAGTGGCAGGATATCGGATAGGTCAGGGAAGGGATAGACCAAAATAGAACAGCGCAGACGTTTAGTCACCGTGTGTATATCGATGCATCACAACTGGGTATATTGTCTATGAGGTATCCGTGTGTCATGCGTTTTGTCGACCTTCATGCGTGTATCTCTATTGTACAGTGGAAAAAGAAGGACAGTTGCTACATTTTGCGTCGCGCTCACTTCAATCGTCGCTCCGTGTTCCTTCGTCCGTTCACCCAGTCAGTCTCGAAGAGCGTCATCTCAGGAGTACCGAACAGCGCGTTGTCAACCGCTTCGACACCGAGCATGAACTGTGCAGCAGAAGTGGGTCAACGCGATGTCATCTCTACGGTGGCATTTTGAGATGTGTCAGCGGATCGGAAGACTCACCGAATGATCTTGGTTACCCGCCTCGTATCGCCAACTTCCAAATCTTCCTCTTGAGTGGATACCAAAGGTGGCCTTCAAGACGGGCAGAATTTGATCCACCGCGGCGTCACGTCCAAGTGTCGGTGTGGGGCTGACAAACATGCGTCAGCGGTTTCCTCTCTGCTGCCTCCGTGCAGTCACTCACTATCCGTGGTCAAATCGCCTCTCGTACATGGAAACAATCTCGTCATCCGGCAACATCAGTTCCGTCGCCACAGCTCCCTTGATAGTCTCCTTCATCAGGTTCTCAAGATCGACGGGTTTATGATCTGATTGGCAGACTTCCATCATCAAACTCCAGTAAGGACCTTCCTTCGCTTCGGAATCGTACGGTAACGAAGGGTCGGCCTTTTGGAGAGTGGGTAGCTTTTTGTCGGCAGAAGGAGCGTTGTATGGAGAGTAGTTGGAGAAAATGGTGGCTCGATAGAAAGGTGCGTCGTCCTCGGGGAAGTAGAGCCAGCCTGTATATAGAAGTCAGATGTCAGGACAAGGCTGGCGCAACTGGGCTGGACACTCCACTCACACTTGTCTCCGATGCGTTCTGGTCTCTCACCTCGGATTCCAATACCGATGATAATTGTGTTGGAGTAGACCAAACCCGTCTTTGCTGCCTGTCTCATCTTCTCCACTGCTCCGCTTCCCTTTGAACCTCCATCTAATCTCTCCAAGAATCCATCGACCGCCATGGAAGTCACCAGATGCTGATACTTGATCTTCCTTCCGTCTGCAAACACGGCTGTCTTGTTCTCCGCATCGATCCTCTCGACAGTCCCCGATCCACCTAGTCTGAATTGCTTCTGGGGCAGCTTCGAGGCGACGGCCGTCCATATACCACCGGTACCATTGCGCGTAGGGAAGCGAAATGTAGCGTTGGGTCCCCAGTTGGGCGCCGCTTGCTGCGTCAAGGCGTTGCGGACGGCAGTCCGGACGTTGGGTGCAGCGACACGTTCTCCGAGCCATTTGCATTGCATCTGTGGGCGTGTATGGATCAACATCAATGTGTCTCAGGACTGACCATCTATGGGACAAGATAGACAAAGGTGATGGAAACAGAAGATGTGGAGAAGGAAGGCGTGGAGCAGACCATCTTGAAGCAGCTCGCACTCACCATAGACGTAGGTACACCCCATACCTTGAAATTGTACGGTCTCATGAAGGCATCTGCTATACCTTGACCCACATTCCTGAGGATCCACTCGTCGAAAGTGACAGGTTTGACATCTGGTGTCCGAGCTCTCTCTTCCGCGGCGGCGAGCATCCCGTCGATACATTTGACGCGTAGGTCGAGGGGCAACTGACCGACGTTGCTCTGGTATGGGTCTGAGTGTGTGAAGGGTTCAGCCTTTGCATCGTCACGATGCTAGCTAGTGACTCACACGTGACCCATTGACCTGCACTCCTGACATAACTGACACGTTGATGCACCTTCCAGTCGTCTTCACCTGGCAACGCACGGTCGATGGCGTCGTCGAAATAAGCATAATGACTGCCAAGACGGAATCAATGAGATGAGATGAGATCCCAACAAATGTCTGATCAGCCGATTTTCCTTTTCACCTCTTGGAATCCTTTTTGTTTGATCGTCGTACTTACGAAAAGATGACGTGACCTCCCACATCAAAGTAGAATCCTTCGTCTGTGATATCTGTACTTGCGAGACCACCCGGTGTGGACGATGCATCGACGATGATGAACGGTCGATCCAGTTGATCCAGTCGTGTAGCGGCGCCTAGCCCAGTCTACGAGATGTGGTCAGCAATCCACGCCAGCTTGACGCGTTGAGAATAAACAGGTAGAAAACACTGACTGGTCCAGCGCCGATCACCAACGTTTCAATCTCCTCTTCGACAGCGTTCTCGCTCTCAACATCTTCGGAAGTCTGTGATTCCGTCGATGACCGTGAAGTGTCCCGAGGGGTTGACGGGAACGAGTCGATCTCGAGTGCGGCAGGCTGTTGAATCATGTTGTTTCAGTTTGATGGGATGAAACGAAAAAGAACAAGATGAAAAAAGTCGGTTCCCAAACTTTGTTGCTCTGTATTTGTTCGTTCGCGTTTTTTGTATTGGGACGGCCAAACGCTGCATCGCCCAGCTCATAAACGATCAACCCGTTATTGTTCTAGCTCAAAATTCACAAAAAGCGCACTGCAGATCCCCAAACCATACTCATTCCAAGGGGGGGAATTCCAAACGCACTGTCAAGAAAAGTTGCATCATAGCCCAGCGGGTCAAGTCTGCGGTGAATTCCAGACGGGGCGGACAAACCAGTGGGACTCCAGGGTCCCTTTGCAACACAAGTACCAATTCCAGTGATTATGATAGGCGTACCGAGAGAGTATGTTTATATTTAGAGGGACATTTCATCACCGACTCCGTTTCCCGACCCTGGACATATGACGTTTTGTGTTGATCAGGGAGAATGGCATGTTCGGTTACCCCTGAGTTCTCGTGTCTTTGTATTCTTTTCTCTAATGGGCCATTACCGCTGCGAGATTCGCTCGCTTCGGATTCAATGCATAGTCACTGCTGCGATTACGATGAGCCGAATGACGAGTCTAATGGAACGTGCTAATGCTATAGTTATCGATCAGTGGATATCTGTGGCACGATACAAAATAGTTCGGACGTTTGCAAATCACATTCGGCGTGTTTCAAAGTCGTACGGATCAACCTTCTTTCGCTGTTATCTTGCTCGAGTTGAGAAGAGATAGGGCATGGTAAAATGCCCACGAGAACGACTCAGATATATCTTGCAGCCATACTACTCGTCACATCGATAATAGCTCTCGCCCATTTCCATCCCGGAACGACATTCTCGCTACCCCTTCTCCCCACTCCGGACGATGGGGTGTATATGACCTCGAGTCATCCCGATTCGGACGCATGGAGACAATCGGCGAACAGACAATTGACGCAGGAGGAATGTTTAGATCGGTATCCTGATCTGTATCTGGAGGCGGATAGGGCGAAGAAGTTGTACAAGAGCAAGGGGGGGATCACGAAGGAGATGGTGGACGAGGCAGAGAACGATAATGGGAATGCTAGATTGGTCATCTTGAACAACAAGGTCAGTGATCGCGTGTGACACGGGAGTTATGACGCCGTGCTGACAAAGCCAGGATAGCTCTTTGTCAAAGCGTTCAGAGGAGGAATCAATACGAGAACACAAGCTGCCATCGCGGCGGTCTACCGGACAGTCTTGACCAGTCCAGAACCATTACCTGATATAGAGTGAGCCAGGCTATGTAAACACAGGAGGCGGGGGATCATCGCTGACCCACGTCGTACAGCTTTGTGATACAAACGTCTGACGCGGGCAATGGCAAATACCCGCACTTCGCTCTTGATCGTGAAGAAGAGCAAGAAGAGATATGGTTGATGCCGGGTGAGTGGAACGTCAATTCTGTGGTGGTCAAGAAGCTTTCTCGGTTCGGGCTGATGTGCTCGTGCTCCCTGACAGACTTTGGATTCTTCTCTTGGCCAGAACCGGGAGTAGGCGCGTACACCGAAGTAAGACAGAAGACCTTGGCATACGAGGAGGATCTCGGATTGAAATTGGACAACGAAATGCAAGTCGTCTCGACAAGCTGGGACAACAAGACGCAGAAGCTTTTCTGGCGTGGTGCGCCGATGGTGGAAGTCAGGCAAGTGAGTCGTGGTGCTTCTTCGCGGGCTTGGTGCATTTCCCGCTTGAGCTTGACCTGATGATGATGCGTAGGATCTGTTACGCGGGAGCAGAGATCAGCCTTGGTCAGATGTGAGGGAGTTGAACTGGGGAGCTGTGAATCAGGACGAAGAGGAGAAGCAGAAGAACAATGGGGATCTGAGAACGCCAGCGCAACATTGTCAATATCAATTCTTGGCTCATGTGGAAGGATGGGCGTATAGCGGCAGGTTGAAGTGAGTTTTCCTTCTCTTGTCATTTACAGTGAAGAGTGAAATGTATGACGGTGGAAACTGACGAAACGCGTCTCTCTCGCTGTAGGTATCTTCAGCAATGTCGATCGGTCATCGTCGCTCATCCTCTGAAATACATCCAGCACTACCATCATCTCCTAATTGGGAAAGACGGAGATCCGAAACAGAACTTTGTGCAAGTGCCATTGCCGTTAGAAGAGAATCTCGCGCCGGCGATGGAGAGTCTCCTGGATCCGAAGAATAGGGAGAAAGTCGAGAGGATAGCGGATAACAGTTGGAGGAATATGAGAGAGGGCTGGATCAGTCCCGCGGCCAAGTGAGTGTATCTTCCATCTTCGCTGTCGCCCAATCTCCCGTTATCACTCAAGCCTTCATCCGTTTTGGCACCTTCACTGTTCTAGTCACAACACTGTACATTGACGTGAATCTCCCGCTAATGCCATTTCTCACGTGCAGCGAATGCTACTACCGCTATGCTCTGAGAGCCTACGCGTCGGTACAGAACTTTCAACCGTCTCTAGAAGGCAGATCAGTACCTTACGAGAGCTTCCTGCTCATGGGCTCGACACATTGGGATCCGCATAGATGAGTATGACGCACATGCATTGGGTATGGGGCTTACGGGTCGCAGATGACGGTGTGAGGTGAGGTGAGGACTTATCTCGGACAGACGCTCAGTGTGAAACGTGCAACTCATAGCCATCTCGGCGGCAGCAGGTTTTGGCAGAAACATGATCAGCCAGTCTGACGATCGGATCACCCAAGAGACGAATCTCTTTGTCAGAGCTCTTGAGTACGTCAAGCGGGACATATATGGCAGACAAGTCTCAGCGATAGTGTACAGCACTAAGGTCTGGGCGTTTATCAGGCTCGAGTCAGTCACTGGAAGGCGCAACCATCCCGAGTGATTGTCCTCCTTCGCCGAATATTCCTTCGTAATGATCATGCATGCGTTCCCTCTGGGCTCTTCTTCACTTCTATTATGAAAAGTCTTGAGCGTCAAGCTCGCCCAGCAGCATGTTTGTGTCTTTTGAGCCGGTGAGGATAATTGGTTCCCTGCAGTAACGACCAATCGACGTCAGCTTTCGCCTCGTCGATCGAACTCATTCACCCACCTCGGATGGAAATCGACCCCTGTGACTGAACCCTTGTGTCCTGGCAATTTATACAAAACCTTTCCGCTATCCACCTCCCACACAGTCACCGTCCTGTCCCCGCCTCCCGCAGCTATTCTCGCTCCGTTATCGTGCTTCGTCCACGCACATCTTATCAGTGTGCTCTCGAATCCTGATGGAGCACCTGTCAAAGACCGATAGACTCGCATGGGGTCGGAAGAGAACGGTCGGACATCGTAGATTATCAGAGCAGAATCGAGTGAGTAGGTGGCGAGGAAGTGTCCATTAGGGGAAAGAGAGAGTGAGGCGATGGTATCGGTATGACCACGGAGTGTATAGAGGATCTCAGACGTTCGCAAGTCCCACACCTACGCCCTACACATCAGCAAGAGTATCCATTGAACAATCGCAATGTATAGTTTGCGAGGTCCAACTGCGACTCACCTTCACTTCGTTATCGACACCACCAACAAAACATTGATTTCCATCTGCACTCCACTCAACCGCTGTCACTGGACAATCTCTCTCATCGTCAAACTCCGCCACGGGATCTTTGCTATCCAGTGCAAAGTCCCAAACTCTGGCTATCCCATCGTCTCCGCCTGTCAAGACGAGTTCTCTTCCTCCTGAAATGGTGACGGCGATGGAGTTTAAGGGTCCGTGATGAGCAGCGTATCGAGCGATTCGTTCACCGGTTCGGAGGTCTGTCGCGACAAGGGTACCATCTGCTCCTCCCTATGTTGCGCTCCTGTTTAGCGATAGTACCTGTCTCTGGCAATGACCGTACTTACAGAATAAAGAGCTTCAGAATCTAAGGAGTAGGCAATATCAAGGATAGCCATTTTGTGAACATTGGGCAGGATACCATAGTTGTCATGAGGAGGATATGTCTTCCATAAAGCTGGCAGGAGTGTAAGCTATGATCGACCATGAGTGAAGGAAGAGATGTACATATGCTACGATCGACTGAACAAGCTGCCAATGTTTGTCCTGATGGGTCAAACTTGCAAGCTGTGATCTCGCCCTATTGATGTAACGAAAGCATCAGCCCAGCTTCTGGCACAGTGTGAGATCCTTCCTTTCGCACGTATCGCCAATGATCAACTGAATGGTCACCTGCAGAGGAAACAGGGAACATGAACCCACCCCGTGCGCCCCAGATAACGACACGATAGGCGCTTCTAGCCCACTCGTCCTCTTAACGCTTCTTATCAATGCATTCTTCCTCTGTCCCTCTCCCGAGCTCGCCACGGTCATGGTCGTCACGTTCCCACCGTCCTCCATATCATCGTCATTGTCGACTCTGGCGCGTTTGGCCAACGCCAGACCAGGGCCAGTGGGAGGGGGTGATTTTCGTACTGACATTTTGAAAGAAGAGGCAAAGGTGATGCTCGTCGGATGTTGGGGTCGGCGAGCAGACGAGCGGAGGCTGACTGGATGTCTTTTTGAGGAAGAGAGCGATGATGCGAGTGGTAATTCGAGTGGTGATTAGGAAAGAGGAACCACGAGAGAGACAGAGATGGATGGGGTGTTGGTGGAAAAGGCAGCTCGAGAATGAATGACGTGACGTGGCGATTCTCTTTGGTCAGTGCTTATCAACTCCCCACCTTGGACTCTCACCCGCGTTGTTATGATAATGACTTGCATCGACGGTGAACGGTGACCAGTGATGAGTGACCCACGCTCATATGCATGATCTTCCATCAACACCACCTCACCTCCTCGTCAACCTCATGCAGTGCGGGTTGCGACTCCTCTGGCACATCCTCGCGACATGAGGACACCTACCAGGACACGCGCTCTATCGTCGCGTCCACGTTCAGGCGCATCGCGTAACAGTAGTACGGTCACACCATCCAAAAGACAGTCTCGGATCATGTCGCCGACACCGATCGTCAATGTCCCTCTTGTCCCGGTGGATATACCTATCGACCCGGAGCTTCTGCATGAAGCAGGAGAACTGGACGATATGGAAGATGCTGAAGGGGAGCTGGTAGATGAGGATGAGGATGAATTAGATTCTATTCCTGTCGGAGAGGTGAGCTATTGGTCTCTCTTTCCTCGCTCCTCGTGTGATGGAGGCTACAGAGTTGTGTGCAGTGGCTCATGAGATTTTGCATCGTTTCATGTACAGATTGATACATCACAATACCCTTATCATCAACCGCGACTGTCAGCGACTCCATCTTCCTCCCGCTCGTACCCTTCTTTGCCGACCAAACTACCTCGAGCATCCTCACATCTGCATGATCGTCTCGACTCCACTTCCACCTCCTCTTTCACGCCGGTCCCCACTTTCCCGAAGAAAAGAGGGAGACCTTTCAAAGATTCACTGAAGAATCAAGTGTACGCAGGATACCTCCCTTCTCCATCAACCAATGGATTCCCATCATCATCTTCAGCAACCAAATTCAAAGGGAAAGGGAAAGGGAAAGGAAAGGTCAGCGGACGTTCGACGGATCACGCCTTTCAGACTCCCACTACTACACAACCAAATGGTCGAATGATCGTCGCTCGAGAAGAACTCTGTAGCTTTTGTGCGGGCACGGACGAGAGAAATAAGGCGGGAGAGAAGGAGAGGATGGTCAGCTGTTCGAAATGCGGGAGAAGTGGACATCCAACTTGTCTGAATATGTGGACACCTAGGCTTCGAGCGAAAGTCTTGACGTACGATTGGAACTGTATCGAGTGTAAGACGTGCGAACAGTGTCATGTCAAAGGGGATGACGTGAGTGTATCTTCACTATCGATTGATGACAGCTGCTGATCTCACGATCCTTTGCCTCAGTCACGCTTGATGTTCTGCGATACCTGTGATAGGGGATGGCATAGTTATTGTCTGAACCCGTGGGTAGTCTCATTTCGCCTACAGATGCCATTAGCTGATCTTGCCAATCTACAGTCCTTTGGCTAAGCCACCCAAAGGCATGTGTCTCGTGGCTTTGTACTCTTCCACGCTGACCATCTGTCGTTTACAGGTGCATGGCATTGTCCAAAATGCGTTGCAGTAATCGCACGCACCTCCTTCCCATCAGCCTCACACTCTGCCCCGGTCATCCTCAATACATCTTCCCGTAAAGGCAAAGGAAAAGGTGTCGAATTACCAACACCTACAGCGCGAGGCAGGAAGACAGGGACAGGACGAACGACGTCGGCGATCTCATACGATGAAAGCGGTGTCTTTGATGACCCTCGAGTAAAGGTCAAAATGCCCAAGAGTGCGAAGGGGAAGGGAAGAGGTAGAGCCGAGTCTGAAGATGGTGGTCCACCGGTGATTGTTCGGTTGCGGGTACCAAGCGGGTCGAGAAGACAAGAATTGGAATCGGAGAACGAGGAGGAAAAGATCCCGTACGGAGGGGTCATCACGGGAGTCGATGCGGATATGAGTAAAACTACTATCACGGAGATTGATAAGGAGGCATTTGAGAAGAGCAGGAAAGCAGCGGAAGCTAAACTGGGCGGACCACCTCCACCTACTTGGGATCCACAAGTATCCCTTGCTGCTTCACCAGCTCCATCACCTTTGGGCCACGGAATCATGTCAACACCAACACCGGGAAGGGCTACACCTATGAATGGTGGATCTGCATCGCGACCACTTCGAGATCGACTTCTGCAGCAATCCGTCGTCGACTCGCCAGGTTATCCTTTCCCAACTACTCCTGGACCATCTCACACGCCGCATCACCACCACTCTTCCCATCACACTTCCACTTCCGCCTCATCCAAGCCCGAAAAGATCAAGACAATCCGGTTCGGTCCGTACGACATCGATACATGGTACTCTGCCCCTTATCCGGAGGAATATGCACATGTCCCAGATGGAAGGTTGTGGTTGTGCGAATTCTGTCTGAAGTATATGAAGAGTGGCTTCGTCGCAAATAGGCATCGGGTGAGTCCCTCATGCCACGAATCTTGTTTTGGCAGCATCTTGTGCTGATCATTTGCCTGTGGCAGCTCAAATGCAAGGTGAGACATCCGCCAGGAGATGAGATATATCGCGATGGCTCGGTCTCGGTTTTCGAGGTGGATGGACGAAAGAATAAAGTGAGCTGGGTGCTTCATGCGCTTGCGAACGTCTTCCCACGCACACGAATTCTCGCTGAACGTCCCGCATCGCTAGATCTACTGTCAAAATCTGTGTCTCCTCGCCAAGATGTTTCTTGACCATAAAACACTCTACTACGACGTCGAACCTTTCCTATTCTACGTGATGACCGAAGTGGACGATCTTGGCGCTCGTTTCGTTGGATACTTCTCGAAAGAGAAAAGGAGTATCGACAACAATGTCAGCTGTATCATGACATTGCCCGTCAGACAGAGAAAAGGATGGGGACAGCTTTTGATCGATTTCAGTGAGCCTTTCGTCATCCGAAACTTGCAGCAGAGGTCCTCATTAGCGTGTGCTGATCACTCTCAATAGGCTACCTGCTGTCAAAGAAAGAAGGTCGAGTAGGATCGCCAGAGAAACCTCTCTCTGGGCTAGGTGCCGTCACGTATAAGGGATACTGGCGTTTGGCAGTGTTCAGCTATCTTCGAAGCGCTCCTGCTGATGTTACTATGGATGGTGAGATCTGAGCTAAGCTTTCTTTCTGAGAATGTTCCAGCTGACATTCATATCCGTGCTTTGCAGACATCTCCCTCGCCACTTCTATCACGCTCGAAGACATCTACTCTGTTCTCGAGGACGAAAGTATGATCAATGTGCTGGACTCTCCTCCGCGCGACACTCCGTCTCGTGGAGGTCGGTGGAGAGGCAGAGGTAGAGGCTCAAGGGGAGGCGGAACGGGTCGTTCGTCTGTCCATCGACGCAAAGCCGAATCAGCGGATAAGGATTCTTCTGAAGCGGAGGTCAAGCTTCCCTCGAAGTACGAGATCGTGGTCGATCGGCAATACATTGAAGCGGTCTTACAGAAACATGCGGATAAGGGACATCTCAAACTGCGACCTGAACGACTGAAATATCACCCTTTTCTAGTGACAAGGAACCCTACCATGCCCTCTGACACCATGGCGAGAGCGACGCTTCAAGCCGCTGGGATCGAAAGTACTACACCGGAAACGAGCCAAGAGTTGACAACACCAGCCACAACAGACTTGTTGGGTGGGGAAACGATGGATATAGACCAGGATAAAAATGATCTGGAGAAGATTGCGGCAGGCGAAGATCATGCGACTTTGGCTTTGCTTGCTGAACTTTCGGCCAGTCCGCAGAGGAGTCTGAGGAAGAGAAGGAGCGAAGAGATGGATTCCCCCGTGAAGAGATTAAGGAGTGGTGACTCTTCGCTTGTCCGTGCCAATGGATCGCCCGCGCGGAGGAGTATGAGAGATGTTCAGGGATTGAGCTCGATGATTAACGGTGGAGTCAACGGTCATGGCCATCGTCACCAAGACGGAGTGGCTGGAGGAGGAGATTTAGGAGTCAAGTCATTGGGTGGAGCCATCTCGCTGAATGAAAGTGGGCTCAGTGGAGCGGAACCTCTGCGAGGCAGAGAGGCCTCGCTCAGCAAGCCGAAACGAGGAAGGATGACAGTAGTCATCGCCCCGGAAGAGGAGGAAGAAGAGATAGAAGAGATAGAGGAGAGGGGCGGAGAGCGAGTCCATCGACAAATCGAGGCAGTGGATCAAGGTCAGCTGCAATCTCATCAGGACCTTCATGTGTCTCCTGGATCAGTGCAAGATGAGTATGGTGAGGACGAAGATGCGGAAGGTGAAGATGAAGACGCAGAAGGCGAGGACGAAGATGCGGAAGGAGAGGAAGATGAAGAGTATGTTGAGTGACCTCAATAGCGAAGTAGACCAGCGAATCTGCGTGATAGCTGCCTGTATATACTGGGGGATTGATATGCATACTTGTTCCATGGTCAACGATATCCTGCGATCGATGTAGAGTCACACGAAGTACTAGTCAAAGCATGGGTCGACGAATGGCTTGGAGAATGAGGTTGATGGACGGGATCAATCCAAAATGAAATATGAGCGATGGATCGGTTATGGGGTTGTAGAGTTTACCGGGGACATAACAACCTCAACTTTAAAACAAATCTCAAATGCATCTCCACATCATTCTATTCCTCTCTCTCTCTCTCTCTCTCTCTCTCTCTCTCTCTCTCTCTTCGCCATCTCAGCATCGTTGCCTCTCATACTTGTCAGTGCAGTGACATACTAGACGAACAGACAGACGACCCTAGACATACTCTCAGCTCAACTAGACACGATGGCGTTCCCTAGACCGAAACCCACCACTGTGAGTGTCGATTGTCGACTCCATGTCGTCGCCTTGGGTCGATCGAGTTGTCGCTGACATCTGTGCTTTGGGTGATAGATGGAGACCTTGGCGATGGTATGTCTACTATCCTCTCCGTCATCTCACAGTCGCTGCTCCACCCAGGTTACATGTCCCCGCAGCGTTCTGTCTCTGGAACCTGTTCTCGATCCTGCCCCTCATCTCTCACCTCAACGTCATTCTCAATTCGTGCTGATGGCTGGCCTGTGATGATAGGAACGCGCAAACCCCCCTTTCAATGTCCGAAAACTGTCGATAGCGATGCATGGGTCTGAGAAAGCGTTGGTACTCAAGGAGAAGTTCATGGCGGAGGTGAGTTGGCTCTTTTACCCGATATTATATCCCTACGGCTTTTTCGACTGGTGGTCACGATGTTGTTGTCAATCCAAGTGACCGTGCAACGCGGCGCGATCTGCCAAGGAAGAAGGGCATTCTGCTCTCCAGCAATCGCTTCGAAACGCGCCGAGCTGACTCTTCCGTGCACTTTCAGATCGCCCGCCACCCCGCATTCAAGCTCTCCGACATCCACGATCTGTCCAAGGACGAATTGCGAGAACGGACGATGGAAAAGTTCGCTTCCATGGTGTATTTTGTGACCAATGAATCGCTAGAGACTTTCTCTCTGAGAATGCAGGTGAGTCTCAAGCCTTCATGTCTCGTATTGTCTGGGGTCAGTATCTGACCGCCTCGTAGCTTATTGGTATTGCCGACCCTTCTTTCTGGACGAGGTTTGGGGTGGCCTATGGGCTTTTCTTGGGAGCGTTGAGGAGTGGCGCAACGCCGAATCAGCTCAGTGAGTCCGAGGCATTTCAACTTGGTTCACCGTTCTATCTATGTATCGATAACTGCCTTTCGTCTGAGGCGGTACTGATCCGCTCTCTCGCAGGCTACTGGATCGACAAGGGTGTCCTCGGTCTCAACGGTGTCATCGGCTGTTTTGCCATGACGGAACTTGCCCACGGATCCAATGTCGCGGGGCTGGAGACCACCGCTACCTTCGACCGTGAATCTGACACATTCGTCATCCATACTCCCCATCTTGGTGCGACCAAGTGGTGGATTGGAGGAGCGGCCAGCACAGCAACACATGCTGCTGTCTTTGCGCAGTTGATCGTGGACGGGAAGAAGCATGGTGTGAAGACTTTTGTAACGCAGCTGAGAGATACAAAGTCAGTCAAGGCTGATGATCAAACGCGATCGACTTGCTGACGGTAGGGTTTTAACAGGACGTTCCAGCTCTTATCAGGAGTCACTATCGGTGACATCGGAAAGAAAATGGGCCGAGACGGGATCGACAACGGTTATATTCAGTTCACATACGTTAGAGTACCTCGAGCTCATATGCTCATGAAGCACACCCAAGTGTCAAGAGATGGTGTGGTGACTGAGCCTGTGAGTGCCCGCCCTTGGGTCTTCGATAGCTCTTGCTGAGCCTTGACTTAGCCCCTGGCTCAACTCACTTATGGTGCTTTGCTCGGAGGTCGAACCTCCATGGTGGCCGATTCGAGCAATTCGGCGAAGAAGGTGAGAGCATTCTTTTATTGATGACAAGGTGATATAGCTTACCTTCCAACCTAGGCTTTGACCGTCGCGGTGCGATATGCTGCTGTGAGACGACAGTTCAGCAGTGGGAAGAATGAGGTCGAGACGCAGCTGCTTGATTATCCCATTCACCAACGTCGATTGATGGTGTGTACCTTACGGCTATCCAGCTCGTTATGTCCGCTGACGTTTTCCCTCAGCCTCTCGTCGCTCAAGCCGTGGCGATGGGTTTCACTGGGCTGCGCCTGCAGGTGATGTACGAGCAAATGACTCAAGCACTGGACACTATGGAGCCTAATGATGTTAGTGACCTTTATCTCTACTTGGACCACAGTGCTGACATCTTGTCACAGCCTAACCTCAATGACATTCTTGACAAGTTAAAGGAGACACACGCCACTTCCGCTGGTCTGAAGGCGTTCTGCACCTGGGCATGTCTTGACACAATTGACAAGTGCAGGCAGTCTTGTGGTGGTCATGGGTATTCAGCGTGAGCTTGTGCTTTTTTTTTGGGGGACTGTATAATACTGACAAATTGTACAGTTACTCAAACTTCCCGCTCATGTATGCCGACTTCGCGGTTCAATGGTGAGTTGGCCCTTTCATCGGTTGGGCGATTCAACAGCTGATGGTCCCTACTACAGCACATGGGAAGGCGACAACACCATTCTGAGTTTACAGGCGGGTCGATCGCTCGTTGGTGCTTGGGGTGGCGCGATCAAGGGCAAGAAACTCGCACCCGGTGTCGCATACCTCAATGACTCTTCCATACTCACCGCCAAATCCGACTCCTCGCTCAGCTTATCCGATATTCAACGAGCATGGCAATGTGTCGCCGCAAACGTGATCAAGAAGGCAGCAGAGGAGTATGTTTCGCATCTCAAAGCTGGCAGGAGCAAAGACCAAGCGATGGAGATCTGTTCGCAATCAAGATTCATCGCAGCCAAGGTGCATACTGTCGGATACATCTTTAGACTGTTTAGAGAGGCGGTAGATGAGATGGACGATAGCGAGGAGACGAAGCTGTTGAAGACTGTGGCGAGATTGTATGGTCTGTGGCAGATCGAAGAGCAGCAAGGATACTTCTTGAAGTGTAAGTGGATGGGGAGGTGGGAAAGAGGACACGAACTGACCTCAAGCTATAGATGGCTACTTCACTGCCCAGCAGATCGACAAAGTGCAAGATAATGTCGACAAGCTCTGTGCCGAAGTCAGAGGAGTTGCAAGTGAGTCTCCTATGGTGCTTTCCCGTGATGAGGAGAACAATGCAACTGACTTGCTTGGCATTCTTCCAGTCCCCCTCGTCGACTCGTTCGCCCTCAGTGATCATATCATCAACTCTCCTCTCGGTAAATGGGACGGATCTGTCTACGAATCGTACTTTGCCCAAGTCCAAGCCGCCAATCCGGCACCGAAAGAACATCCATACTTTAACAGGCTCATCAAGCCGCTGTTGGAGAGGCAGAATGAAGATATGGAGGATCCGGATGAAGCCATGGGGTTGGAGGATGAGCTGAAAGAGATGGAGGAGGAGAGGAGGGAGGGGAAGTAGGTCTAGGGTAAAGGTCTCGCAGGTGAACAGGATGTAAGAATAGATTTTTGTAAGATGCATATCATATGGACAGTCTGAGAAGTGGTTAGTCACTGTTTTCAGGTCGGTGTGATCGAGGACAAGGTCAGTAGAATATCGATCAACCGAGCACACGGCGTTGAGCAATCAACAACTCGATAGAACGTTGCTCTGTTCTTACACACTTGAGCATCGTTGTCACCTAGAGTCTTTGCATCCCAAGCTCAACGTCTTCTACAAGGTTAATACTCAGAGTCAAACAGCGACATTTACAGGAAAGAAAGATGTTTCGGTGGCACGACTGCAGCGAAGGCCATATCATCTTGGGATTGTTCTTCTCCCTCTCATCGCTCGTATGCCTGTGAGTGAACCAAATGGCGGTATCTGACATCTCCACGTTCCGCCCCGGTGATCACATCAGATAGATTGCAATGAAAAAAACGAACCTTTTTCACGCACGCCCTCGATGTCAGATAGATAAGGACGACTGTAAACCAAAGAGCTGATTTGAGTGACTTTGGTTCGACTTGGACTCTGCAGGATCCTCACCACTTTCTCCACACCATTCATCAGATCTTTCTATTTCTTATCCGTCCCACCATCTACCTCAAATGGAGGAACCACCCGATTCGGCTCGTTTGGGTGGTGTACTTTGGTCGATGGTGGTGCTGACGCCGGATGTACGCCGGAACATGTGGGATATGATTGGATGGAGGGAGGGGAGGTCATCGGGTGGTTGACGAGGACGATGATCTTGTTTGGGATAGGTGAGCAAATCATTGCCGCCATTGACGATCTCGTTCACGTTCCCGACGATACGTCGTCATGCTCTCTCTCATGCTCTCTTTCTTTTTGTCTTCACTCTCAATTCTTTCAGGGGGTCAACAAGGAAGAGAGAGGGTGATGGTCACGCGCATCAGTCCGATTTCACTTCTCCCACTCGCATTCGCCACACCTCTGGTCCGAAGATATCTCATCAGCTACGTTAGCTGTCCAGTGTCTCTCCCTTATCGTCCGCTCGTGCTTCTAGATCAGTCAAGTCGTAGTTGGCGGCTACAGTACTGCAAGACACTCCACACCGAGATGTCTCACAGGAATGTGGTCGCTAGCTGACACATTCTGCGGATCTCGTAACTTGTAGCCGCGCTGTTCATGTTACTCGCTCTGATCACGCTCGTCCTGAGCTTGTTGAAAGTGGGCAAGTTCATGTGGAATCCAGTATATTTCCGTACG
Source organism: Kwoniella newhampshirensis (assembly GCF_039105145.1). Classification (NCBI taxonomy): domain Eukaryota; kingdom Fungi; phylum Basidiomycota; class Tremellomycetes; order Tremellales; family Cryptococcaceae; genus Kwoniella; species Kwoniella newhampshirensis. The sequence continues at coordinate 40,622 of NC_089960.1, forward strand.
ACAGCGGTGAGTCATGGTCTTTCTCATCATCTTTCTTGTCACATCTCGTGCACACAACATGAGTCTTCCCAATCGTATTTCACCCTTCTCTCGACACTATCCCCCCGAGAAAAAGAGAATCTCGGCTTACCATCTCCATCTACTGACCTTTCTGCCCCATCGCCGCCTCCACCCCAATCACAGCTCCTCGGTTCCCTCGTCTCCATCCTCGCCGAGATCTTCGCCCTGATCCTCTGGGTGAATGCCAGACATCGCTTCGATCGGCACAATAACACAGATGCAACAGCGCGAGCGAAGTACGGAGCAGCACTCTGGACAGGGTTGATAGGCGCTACCTTGTCTTTTTTAGCGTGAGTTCGGGTCAGATGTTCACGCCAAGGAGACAGTCTGTCTCATCACTGATGTGCATCTGGTCCACTCGAATGGATCAGCGCGGCCATCGGTGGACCCGCTTATCAGGGACGATTCATGTATCGTGCAGCTCGTCACCAGGCTTACAACGTGTGACGAGTGACGTGTGAGGAGTTTTAGCGGAACAGTGCGACGAATGACTGGGTAGCAGATTAAGATCATGTACATTGTTGATAGCCTTAACTTGTGTGCAACCTTGTGTCGTACCACCATACCCGACCATACCCGACATTGTACAAACGCCCAATCCAGTCAGAAGAGATACATGCGTGCCACAAAAGATCCTTTGCAGTTCCACATACACTCCAACCAGCTGTTCCGCTTCGACACCCACGCAATAAAGCGCTTAGTCGAAGAGACCGAAACCCATGTCGTCATCCTCGGACTCCTCCTTCTCCTCCTCCTTGGCGGCGGGGGCATCCTCGGCACCACCAGCAGCCTCGGTGGAAGCCTCGGGAGCGGCGGCGACAGCGAAGGCCTCGGGGTTGGCAAGGTACTCCTTGATCTGTAATCGACATGTCTCAGATCAGCATCACAGCTTCCGTTTACACTATACGGTGTTGAAGGATCATTGCGAAGCGTTCAGAGTGTGAATACGAATTGTCTCCGTCTCGGGCACCCGCGGTTAAGCCAGGTCTGCCTAGGAAATCTCCAGTGGAAGGAAAGAAATGTTGACATCCGGAAAAGAAGAAAGGGATAACAGGATGTGCCAGCACACAACACAGCTGGGAAAACTCAAATAAACCGTTACTCACCTTGGCGGAACCCTCGAACTCGTAGTCGGTGGCAAGAGAAACACCGAGGATGTTCTTGTAAGAGTTGACCAAAGAGTGCATGATGGAGGCGAGGGTAGGGATACCGGTCGCGAGGGAGATGGCAGCAATAGTCTTGATACCAGAGGTGAACTGGTCAAGGAGGGTCTTCTCCTCGATGTCGAGGATGGAAGAGGGGAAGACGGCACCGTTGTCGTAGACCTGGACGACGGTCATACCGTAGGTGAAGGGAGAGATGTTGAGCATGTTCAACAAAGTAGCCTCGGAAGGTCCGACCTTGTTACCGGCGGTGACGACCTTGACGTCGCTGACGATTTCGATGGTACCACGGGCGATCTTGGTGGGGATACCCAAAGCCTGGAAGAAAGAGGTCTTTCCGGGCTCCATACCGGTGTTGCCACCGGGGACGTAGACGTCGACGGTAGCGACGGCACCGGCACGAGCGGGAGCGGCGACCTTGTTGGAGATGATGATCTCTCGGATGTCCTTGAGGTCACCAGAGGTGAAGACGAAACCGATGTTTCCCTTGACGTGGGGCATCAATCGCTCGAATTGGGGGTACTCGGGCATGATGACTCGGAGAGCTCGTCGGACCATGGTGTTCTTGCCCATGAGCACGACACCCTTTCCTCGGAGGGACTGTCGGATCAAGTGGAGCTGTTGGGAGGAAACGTTGTCGATGTTGACAAGGAAGATGGAGGCTGCAGGGGGTGTGAGTTTCGTCAGCATTGATTTGCAGAAGGATATGATCTGTCCATTCCGCATCTTCTCTCTACTCGTTTGTCCTTATCCCCATACCTGCTCGGAGCTTGCTTCCTCGTGTGTCTTGTCACGCGCATGGTCCCGCCGCGTTCTTGGTCCCCATCCCGTCCAATGCATCCAACAGATCCTATCGCTCTACCCGGTACGAACAGCCAACATAGAGACCCCACTCACGATACTGCTCAATGAGAGCCTTGAGCTTCTCAAAGTAGATCTCCTTGTTAGCACGAGTGGCACCCATTTTGACTATCGGTTTGTTTGTTGGTTTCTTGAGAAAGGTAAAGTAGAGTGACTAGTCTCCCAATTGAGCTCCTTTATGAGATCAGAAGGATATTTCAAGACTAATCGAGTTTGTTGGATGAAGAGGAGAAGGAGAGAGAGAGAGCGTGTGATGGTGAAAACGATCAAAGTGGTAGTGAGCAGAGTGAGAGAGGCTAGGGGGGGAGTGAAATTTCGTACGGTGAAGGAGATTCGGAACTATTCGGCGTTTTGTTGAATGTGGCATTTCATGTCAAGAGAGCTAGGCGTCTGACTTTTGCACGGATGGTTGTGTCTATTCTTGACGATAAGCTTAGCAAACAGCATTGCATACATACCTTCTTTCTTCTTCCACACACACTCGTCGTTGTCAGCTCGTGATCGAGACAACGAGGCCTCATGTTCCCGGGATGGGATGCAGCGTAACTCCTTCATCTTACGAAATATCATCCTCCCAAACATTTTCCCTCCCTCCTCCCCTCACCCTCCACCGACCACTAAAACAGCGACAGCGAAAGCGACGTTCAGCACCGTCTCAAATATTGCGAGATCACAAGCCCATTCGGAGAGCAGCAGCGGTCAGAGAGATAAGACGATATGGTCGACGCCGAACGCGGGAGCTGGTACTTCCTTGCGAAGGGTTTTGGGACATGATCCCCCGCGACGACATGGAATGGTCGAAGGAGGAAGTGAGGGCGAAGATAGGAGAAAAGCTACGGCGGCAGCTCAACAAAGGACTAGATTGTATCTTGGTCTGGAAGAAGGACAAGGGAGAGCCAATGGTAGCCAAGCGGAAACCTCAACGATGGCCTTGCAGCGGATATTGCAGGCGTATAACATCATGGTCCCATCTCTAATCACATCAAATCCAACTGCCGGGAAGAGCAAAGGCGAGGAGGAGTTGCCGCCCTGTAGACTACACTCTAGTAAGTACACTTTGGTCTGCGTTGAGGCGGCCACATTGCTGACTTTCCCGCGAGATGCGAACTCAACACTCCTCAACGATACTGCGAAAGCTCGAGTTATGCCAGCACTTCCTTCTACAACAACTCCACCACCTACTACTTCTACGAGAGCTCCTACACTCAACGACGAACCTAGCTTTCAACCTAATGATAGGATCACCATCGTCGACGACACCGTGGATCATGCTGTCAAACTGAGATCGCAGACAGCTACGACTGCGACGCACACTCCATCCCCATTTCCTCCCCTCATATCACGTCTACTCAATTCGCGCTTGTACCGTTTATCAGTCTTTCACCTCCTCTCCGCACCGGAGTACGCCACGCAACCAGACCTACTACATCAGGTGGCCGACCATCTAGAGCTCTCCGGGGCCGGCAAATTGGCCAAACGACTGAGGAGGGGTCTGGAGCTGTCTTTCGGACCAGGGAACTCTGGAACTGGTCAAGAAGAGAAAATCGATCGATCTGAAGAGAAAAGCAAAGTGCGGTTATGGTCTGATCCCAAAATCTCACCTGATCCATCGAACAGACTGCCACCGTATCATTGGGCTTCACCTAATCTACCTCCTTTGCGACCGTCCGAGTCCCCGAACCTAACTCGTCAACAGGCCTTGACGAAGTACTACAACTCTCATCTCCTCTACCTTCTCACTCGGTCTTCCACACCGACTCCCACTCGAAACCATCTCCCTGCACTATCATCACCGACCACATCGGCTAAGCTCAATGACTGGCCAGCTCCCACCCCTTCATTACGCCAATTGCGGAAATTGTTAGACACTATCAGTCGATTGGAGAAACACCGTGGTTTCGTACCGGATCGCATGACGGCGAACATTATCGTCAGATGTTGGTTGAGATGCGCTACTTCCACCAACGACCAGACTGTCGCTTGGAACGGGGATGGTGATAGAGACGAGGTGATGACGAGGAGATACAGAGATAAATCAGGACAGATGAGAGTGGTGAAGAAGACCTTTTCGGAGAAGAATGGATTTGGGAAATTGGAGATAAGGGCTTTGTTCGATGTGGTCAGTAAAGCGATGAGTGAATCGAAGGTCGGTGATGGTGCAGGATATGGGGAGAAAGAATGGACAGCGATAATAAGACCGTTTGGGAAGATTGTGATCAAGGCTTTGAAGGAGAAAGGGGATCCAGAAGGTGTCGAGAAGGTCAGAGGATGGATGAAGAGGGAGAAACAAGCGTTGATTGGTGGTAACTAGTAAGCCGAAGGGGGAAGGAGTAGAACACAGATACCATTATAGACATCACATTTGCATCGTCTCGTTACGAACAGAACCAATCATGCATAGCATTAGATCGATCTTTCATCTCAGCGAGATGCCCTTGCTGATATAGGCTTGTATTCTGGCGTCGACAAAGATTTCCGCCATATCAGCCTTCCAATGCTTCTATGGGAGGGTGTCTCTCCCTGACCCTCTACTTCATTGTCGTTCCACGTCAGGCCTCGGCTCCCACTTCCCCCTCCAACCACCAATTATCAGCCTCCCATCCTTCCCCCTTGACTCTCAACCATTTCCTGTGTGGTGGGGGTGTTTCTCCTTCCGCGACGATTGTAAAACCTTCTTCTACTCCAGCAGATTCAACTAGGTCTCGCAATTCACCAGCAACGAAGAGGTGATAGTACCTATGGAAAACCTGAGGGGGCGGGGGAGGGGTTGAATCCGGTGATGGAGGTGATGCGGGATCGGCTGGATGGTTGTTCTCCTTAATTGCACTTGTTTCCTCGTTCGATGGTAATGACGATAGTTTGGTTTTCGACACAGACTTTGTTGATGTTGGAGGTTTCTTCGCCGACAACACCCAAGGTACCAGAACATCCTGAACCTTCTCTTCTCCGCTTCCCGCTCTCTTCCCTCTCTCCCCCTTCTTGCCATCGAGTCCACTCTCATTTTCCGACTGATCACCCTTGGCCGCCGTGCCCATCTTTCTCTTCGATAGATCTCCTTGCTCGTAAGCCCATACATAGATCAGGAACCGAGAGTATGGAGGAGAATGGGATAGTTTGAGCGGACGTAAGAGGACTTGGACGGACTGACGACGGCGTAAGGGTGTAGAGAGATGATGGATTGCGGCGACGGATATTGCGAAGTCCTTCGAGAAGTTTGACGAAGGACGTCACGTCAGTCAGATGTCTGCAGGCAATGCTGGTATTAGAGAGCCGTGGTCGACAAAGCTAGGGTAGATATTAAGAGGAGCTAGACAAAGTAGGAAGCGAGATAGGCCAGTGATGACTAGAAGCGGCGACACTCACAAAAACACCTCTTCTCCAACCATCAAAGCCCAGATCTCCCCTAACACATTCCCCACCATTTTCCTTCCTCGCGATCTCCAACAGACCACCACTCCTGTCGAGCGCTATCATCTCCAGTCCGGCGTCGCGTGAAACCGGTAGGTATTTACCGTTTCCAGCGCCCGAGTCAAGACCTATCGCGTCGGGAGGCAGGGAATGAAGGAAGGATGAAATCAATGGCCAGGGCTGTTGGATGTGAATGCAGATGATTGGTGCGCGTCAGCGGTATATTCCATGCTTATCAGGAGGGAAAGAGATAGGGTGGCGATGTACATACCTTGTGCCTTGTCTGTGAGAAATGCGGTGCGATGGCCTCGTACACTGAATGAACTGTCCGTTCTTCATCATCGGCCGGGTTCAGGAAGGGCTCGACGGGGACGGGCAAAGGTTTCGACCGTGGTGGCTTGGATGGTCCGGCTGCTTCGGCCATCAAGACAATTTCAGCTCGACACCATAATGAGTTGGCAGAGGAGAAGAGGAGATCTACCTGTTGACATTTGCCAGGATATATGGATTGCGTCTGTGGATCAAGCAAGCGTAAATGAAACGATGAGATTGAAATTTATTTATGGATCTTGACTTTATGAAACGCGGTCGTCTCGGTCATTTCGGATCGTTACAACAACAAACATTACCAACTGCTTCTTTCTTTCTTTCTCTCTTCCTCCCTTGCACTCGGAACAAATGTCTATCCTCGCCCCTCTCGGTTATCCCGTATTGCTCGCCACTGCTCTCGCTGCCATCGTCTCAGTCATCGTCATCATGCCATGGTTCAACAAACCCACTTATCAGCCAAGAGGCAAGGTATGTCCACCCGATCCCTGACCCCTCGGTGATTAGGCCTCAGTGCTCACGACACTCTGCAGCATTGCTATGTCACGGGCGGATCTTCAGGTCTCGGAAAGGCTCTTGCGGAGAGTCTCGTCAAGCAAGGTGCACATGTCACCATCGTCGCGAGGGATGTGAAGAAAGGTGAACAGGCTTTGGAAGGACTCAAGGTGAGCTGTGCCTTCGCGCTTGGAACCCAATCCCTCGACTTCTCATAGTCGCCGCATTTCCACCCTTTCGTACAGATCTCTGGCCACGTACAATGCTAAACTTCTCTTTCTCTTCTCTGGCTCAGGCTCTCGCTTCTCCCAGCCAAATCGTCACTTTCATCTCTGCGGACCTCGTCGACCCAACCTCCTCCACAGACGCTCTGATACAATGCGCCTCGCTACACGGGGGTCAAGCCCCAGACTACATCTTCTGTTGTGCAGGGTTCGCGAAACCGAAATTTTTCGTCGAGTCTACTCCGGAGGAGATGAAAGATGTGAGCAGGCTATCCATCGACCACTGCTCTGATAGGACGAGATGAGCCGAAGCTGATGTTTCGACATGTAGGGATTCGATGGCGTTTATTGGGTCACGGCTTACACGGTGCACGTAAGTTCCGAATCTCCATCTGAACTACTCCAGCGATAGTCGTTATCCCACTAGAGCCATCATCGCTGACTCATATGCGCATTTACAGGCCGCCACGAAAATGATGGTCAAACAGCGCCGAACAGGCAAAATCGTCTTGGTTTCCAGTTTCGCGGGATACACATCTTTCGCGGGATACTCCAACTATTCCCCAGGAAAGTATGCTTTGCGAGGTGAATCATCTCAGGTATCAATACGCAGAAAGGGGTCGTCACCCTTTGATAGGCACAGCTGACATGCTCCCTTACTTACCTGTACAGGCCTCGCCGATGCCCTTCGCTCAGAGATGATCCTTCATAACATCGATATACATATTTTCATGCCATGCGGTATCCTTAGTCCCGGCTACGAGGTCGAGAACCTGACAAAACCCGCTATCACCCACAAGGTCGAGGAGAATGATACGCCTCTTACGCCCGAAGAATGCTCCAGGCGTCTCGAGAATGGTACGTGTTTTTTGCCCTCACGTCCACGCCCTTCCGGCCTAATATCTAATTTGTCTCCATATGCCTTCTTCCTGAGACTTCACTTTTACTTGTTCTCGGAGCTGATACCACATCCAGGCCTCAAAAAAGGGTACTACCAAATTACGGATAACCTCGTCACCGACCTCGTCCGGCTGCGCTCGAATGGCGGTGTGCCCACAAACAACTTCTTCATGGACACAATCTATCTTCTCATCGGCTCTGTGAGTGTCCTCTCCCTCTCCGTCTTTGACCCAAAAGAGCTGCTTTGCGTGCTGATACGTCAAACGATGCTCAGTTCGGTGTGCCAATCTGGCGAATGACTGTAGATTGGGAGGTTAGAAAGGCTAGGAAAGGTATTCAGGTCGAGTACGAGGCGACGGGAATCTACGAGGCGCAGTCGTGAATGTCGCTTGGTCACAACGGAACGTGGTGCTTGCAGTCGACAGCCATGCATGAGTGTATGAAAGCCACAGACGTGTATGATGAGCCGACACGAAGCAAGATAAAAATGGATGATTGACGCACAGTACAGCGAAGTGGCGGAGAAACAACTGACATACATGGTCTGTCTATCGAGTACATATGTACTTGTGATGTCCAGAAGTCTTACAACAATCCCACCACAAGACTGCCCTGTTGTGTCATGTCAATTTTCTCATGCTTCACCTGAAGGTCGATCAATGTGAAGCAAGCCGTACGCCAGCCTCACGCTCTGTCCTCTCGACAGCAGCTTCGTGACGATGCAGTACAATGCTGTCCTTTCCGCAACTTCCAATCAATACTCCACGCTCTCGTCCATCACGTCGTATCCCATCAATGCGTGATCTGTATAATAACCCCCTTTGACCAGATGGAAATACGCCCACATGCCATATTTCCTGACCATCGTCCCTGTCCACGTCGGACTCCCATGTCTCGAGTTCCCGCTGACCTTTGTCAGTTCCCTGACATGTTCGAATCTCGCTTTCCGGACCTTCTCGAAATGCGCAAAGAGCTCGTCATAGCTTTTCGGCTCGGTCGTTGCTGTTGCCTGTTCGGGGAGGGTAGTGGTGGATGAGGCAGGAGGAGAAGATGAAGAAGGAGGAGCAGCGGAGAGAAGACGTGCCATGAACCCTGCATCTTCGAATGCTTGACCTGCACCTTGTCCGCCGGAAGGTGGGATCGCATGTGCCGCATCTCCGATCAGACACACCCTCTTGGTATGCCACGTCGACAAGTCGGGAATTTCATAAGGCGCCCAAACCCTCGCTTGCTCTTCTTCCACCATGTTATCCATGATACTTCGAATAGGTTCGTGTCGGATTCCCGCGTAGCTTTCCTTGATGTCACGAGCGGCCTGACCTGAATTTTGGTATTCCAACCATCCTTTTCGACTCCGTTCATGAGGATCCGCCAGAGACGCCGCCCATCCGATCGCTTGGCCTTCCGGATCGGTAGGCATCACCATGATCATCCCCCTAGGCGTGTAGATGAATGACGGGTAGGTCATGCCCTCTGGTAAGATGATGGAGGATCGAGGGAGGGTGCCGCCGATACCAACCATTCCGGAGTAGGTAGGGACAGGTGCTCGGTCGCCAAGGACGTGAGCGCGGACTTTCGAATGGATACCGTCGGCTCCGATGAGTATGTCTCCTGCGCAGGGGCGATACAAGGGATATCGTCAGCGGAAAACCCCTTCGTTTTATCATATCTTACTGTACGCTGCGCGAACAACACAGGAAGGGTTGACTAGGCTTAACGAGAAGAGCTTAGACACCAACACCAATACCACACCCACCTCGAATCGCTTCTCCGCCCTCAATATACGCCGTCACACCCTCCTCGTCCTCGACGATCCTCACAAACTTGCTCCCATACTTGATCTCCACCCTGTCGTCCCGTTCACACAGATCCAACAGTGTCCTATGCAGCTTGGTCCTCTGGATCCTCAGCGCCCCATATCCCCCATCTTCCATCGTGATCCCCCCGACTCTCAATCCGTCTTCCCAGAAGAAATCAATCTTATCCAATCCGAACCCTTCTCCCTTGATCTCTTCGTCCACCCCGATGACCTTGTCCAGAACTCTCAGGGCGTTGGGGGCGAGCATGATGGCTCCGCCGTTGTTTCCTGCCTGGGGGCGGAGCTCGAGGATCGTGCTTCGGATACGGTGGCGGGATAGGGCGATGGCCAGCGCCGGTCCGCAAAGACCCCCGCCGACGATCAGGACGTGGGAAGGAGGGGGCATGGTGTGGGGTCCAGATGATTGGCAGAGGTGTCTACGTCACGGCAACGATAAGCAGGTTCAGTATCTCGAATAGTTGTTGCTTGACCAAGAGATAAGCCAGGAGCGATGCATCTTCATTCTCACACATGATTATATACTCCTTGGAACAACTCCGCAGCGTAGCTATTTTACACAGAACAAGGTTAGAAATATCAACAACTTGTATTTATCTCGGAACCGATTGACGAAGCGATCGAAATCGCGGGTGCCTGAGAGTGTGCCTTGTCAGGTAGAGATCTATTCCTGGGCCGATTAGGACATGCGCAAGTCCCCGTGGATGTCAGAAAACATCCTTGCCATCTCTGGCCTGGGTCCACAAGCTTTCATATATGACTTACATTATCCAACCCGATCACTAAAACCCGCTACGCTACGCTACGAACTCATCCGGAATAGCCACGCTCTGAGGACCTTTCTGACCCGTCGGCGGCCATCTCGGATCACTCTTCCATCCTACTTCATAACTCCTCTTGCCACTACCCACCTCCTCATCCACCTCTCCACCATTCAACACCACCCTCGCCGTCGCATTTGGCGGAACCTCGATGGTCAACAACAACTTGTCTCCCTGGATCTGCCAGTCCGAGACGAAAAGACCGTAGGGCGAGTCGAAAGTCGTTCGTGCTGAAGTGAGGGTGCCTCCAGGTTGGGGTTTGATCAGAGCTGATTTCCAACCTGGTGAAGAAGGGGAGAGTCCACCGATGTTGTTGTGCATGAATTGAGCGACAGCGCCGAGAGCATAATGGTTGAATGAAGTCATTTGGCCGGGATTGATCGTGCCGTCTGGCAAAGCAGAGTCCCATCGTTCCCACTACGTATCATGTCAAGGCTCGTTCACAACAATAGGCATCATGTCACACTCACGATCGTAGTCGCACCCATTCCTACCGAATAGAGCCATGACGGATTATCCCTTTCCTGTAACATCCTGTACGCGATGTGTTCCAACCCGTTCTCCGCAAGGACAGGGAGCAGAATGGGTGTGCCCGCAAACCCAGTGGCCACCTTGAAGACTGCCCATCGAACAAAGAACTCCAGCCTCTCTTTCGCTTTCGGCACTTGTTCAGGTTTCAAGAGGTTGAATTTGAGCGCAAGGGCCAGAGCCGTTTGGGTATCTGCCACCACTCTTCCGGAAGGACTGACATATTCCTCGAGGAATAGTTGCTTGTATCGTTTCGCGTCTGCCTCGTATTTCTTCGCTTCCTCGTCTTTGCCCAGGAGCCTGCCGATCTTGGCGACAAGATCCGTAACATATACAAGATAGGCGTTGGCGACGAGGTGAGTATCGGTTCTGCCATGAGCGGGGTATTGAGCTGCGGTCGACAGCAGCATTGTCAGCTCTATCGCTTCCCAGCTGTTATCCTAGTGGGGACCAGGGATACTCACGCGGTGCGTTCGGATCCAACCAATCACCATACAACGGGGCCGTAGGTTCCCACAGCCCATCTGGACCACGAGGCAGCCCCTTGTCCAACCACAATCTCATACTGCTCCACTGTTTCTCCAAAATGGTCTCATCGCCAAAAGCGGTGTACAAGTCCCACGGTGTGATGGCCACGACATCGGCCCAAACGGCATGGGGTTTGGGCCAGGGAGTGTTGAACTTGTTTGGTGGGATCCAGGGGACGACAGTGGGCGGAACACCTTTCCAGACAATCTGTTCGGCTGCAACGTCTTTGAGCCAGCCCTGCGTAGATGATTAGCGTCAGATCAGCGTGCTTCTGGCTTCTGAAACCTTGAGTAGATGGTCCAACTCACTCCGAGGAAACCGGCGGTGTCGAAGAGGTAGTTTGCGGTGGGCGCGAACACCTGAATATCACCTGTCCACCCAAGACGCTCATCACGCTGAGGACAATCGGTAGGGACTTGAGGATGGACGTAGTTGAATCAGCCGGAGCAGACAGACACGCATCAGGAGATGGATGATCGGCACGTACCCGAGACAAAGTTGGACATCATACCCCATACTACATTCTCATGCAGTCGGTTGATCATGGCATGGGAGCATTCGAACGTGCCTGTGCGTCGCATATCTGAGAAGATGACAATGGCCGTGAAGTCGTCCAAAGTGGGTTTCACACCATTCACCTCGACGTATCTGCGATTGAAACAAGTGATCAGCGAGAAAGAGTCTTTTGTTGCCGGAATCCACTGCTCGCTCACCTGAATCCGTGAAAGGTGAATTTTGGTTCCCAGCCTTTGGTCTTTCCACCCAAGGTCAACCGATCCTCCGCCTTTGCCGTTCTCAGAGGTCTCGTTCCCAGCTCTCCATGCTCCAGAACCTCTGCATGTCTCAAGACCAATTCATCTCCACCCTGTCCCTCGAAATCCTTCTCGATCCTCACCCAACCGACCAAGTTCTGACCGAAATCCAAGACAGTCTTTCCAGAAGGCGTCGTGATGACCTCGATGGGTCTGACCTCTTTCACTCTTCGGACGGGTGGAGCGTCAGTCGAATCCAGTTCTGCTTCTGGGAAAGGAAGGATCTCGACCTTTCGGATCTTCGCCGCCTTGTCGTCGAACGTCGTGTCGTACGTTTCACCGTTGTACAACTCTGAATTCCTGACAGGCCCATCGACACATTGCCAGCTGTCGTCGGTGATCAATTGGACTTTCCCGTCCAGTTCCAGCTGACCTAGGAAGGCGAGTCTGTCTCCCCAGACGTTGCGTGTTCCCGGCCTACCTAATCGAGTCGCGAACCATCCTTCTCCGAGATAAGCGCTGATGGTGTTCTCGCCCTTCCTCAGCAAAGAAGTGATGTCATACGTCTGATATCGAAGATGATGGTGATACGACGTCCAACCCGGTGCGAGAACTTGATCTCCGACCTTCTGTCCATTGATCTCCACCTCGTACGTCCCATGAGCGGTCGCATATAATCTAGCTCCGCGAGAAGGTATGGAGGAGAGCGAGAAAGTCTTGACGAGTCTGAAGGGTTGTTTTGGCTCGTCTCGAGGTTGAGAGGGACCGGAGATCAAGTTGGCTTTCCATTCGGATCGGTCCAAGAATGCGACTTCAAGTTCAATCTCACCCCAGTTGGTCTTGGAACCGTCGACACCGATCGCTCGAACCTTGACAGAGACCACTTGACGAGATTTCAGGGGTCGAGATGGCCATGGGACCAATACAGATCCGTTCGATTCCACCTCGAATGTCTCCTCTTCGCCTTCTCGTCGCGCGACAACGATCTCATACCCCTTCTGTTTCCAACCTTTGACATCGGTAGACCCGAACCGCCACGACAGACGAGGTTCGGCATGAGCGATGGCGAACCCACTCTCGTGATGTTCAGCTTGTACTTGGACGATAGTGACCCCAGACATGGTGTACGATGTCGATCCTGAGCGGAGCTTACAGCGATGAAGAGGGTGGGAGAACAGAAACAGTCTATCCACTCGATATACTTGCAAGACTCATATTGCCCGACCACGAAGCATCATGATCGGGCACCGGACATGTTGACCCGACACTTTTCGACTCTGCCGGGGCAAAGACACCCCGAACTGAGTGGGTATACGCAGAGCGAGGGGAAGGGGGATGCTGCTTTCATCGGAAAAGTGGAGGTGAACATGAGGGGTATCCACCGGTCCCATTCTCCGAAAGATGTCGGAAATCAAGGCTATCTTCAAGGTGTGGCGTGGCCCATCTCGTCTGTGCCCGTGGGGTCTCTTCCCTGACAAATCCACATGTCTGATCGAGCAAGGAGATGTTAGGAGAGCATGGTTTCCGTCAAAGATACATATCGGTCCAATCTCTTCTTTTTCATACCTTACTGCATGGGATCGTCGCTGCAGCAAGGGAGACCCGGCTCACCTGTCCGATCATACTGTGATCTACTACGCTGGTAGAATCTGGTCATAGCGCTTTCAGTCCTGGAGAATTGCGTGACACAGTGCATACATGACTGAGGAATAATCTACACAAACCCGACTGCACCGATGACATCACTACCCGCTCATGCCTCGACCTCGACCTCTCTCTTCTTCAATACCAGCTTCTCACCCTTGACCCTCTGCCAGACATCAAACACATCCTCGACGACCGTCTCAAAGTGTGATGTCGCGTCGTACGATTTGGTGATGAAGATGTTGTCGTTGGTTCCAGGAGAGGTGGGGGCGTAGAGTGGAGTGATGGAGATGAATCTAGAGGGTCAAATGATTAGGCCTCGTGTACTCCGGGAACGCTGTGGTCAACAGCGGTATATTGACAACTCACTTGTCCACGACATTGCCGAGGAGCTGAAGACCGGGCAAAATCTCTCGTTCGGGAACGCTAGTTTCGACGATAGTGGAGACAATGGCGATCCAAACGTTAGGAGCAGCAACGTTATGAGCAGAAGATACAGCAGCGATGTAAATGTCTACGTGCATTGTTCGTCAGCATTACTGAACCGAAATCCTAGCGTTGTCAGAGTGCTCACCATTCTTTCTGCCGACCTGGTTTTGAGGGATGATGATCTGCGCCGAGTCCGAGTCGTCCGTTCCCGGGATAGGGTGCTTCAAGATACAGATAGCTCGGATGACCTTGCCTGTCTCAATAACCCTCATCTTCCCACCCTCGGGCTCGTCCTTGCCCGCACCGAAGTAACTGGGATCTCCGATCACCCTCTTCGCCTTGACGGTCTCGCCTCCACTTGTCACACCGGTGAAGTAACCAGTGTCTGGGTCAACGTTGACCGACTCGATCTGCTTATCCAGCATGTATGTTCCGCCGTAGATGGCCGACAGTCGAGCGAAAGCTTGTGGCAGCTCGCCGAGACCGTAAAGAGGGTAAATGTAAGGAGATTTGCCGTATCGAGCCATGGACGCGGTGTAGAGGATAATTCTGTCGATGGTCTGACGGGCCGGCTTGGTGATATAGCTGTGACAACGAGGATCAGGTTTTGCCTTAGCCACAATTAAATGCAGCCACTCACTCATCGTCAAGCCAGAGCGCCATGGCGTGACCAATAAAGTCCTGTGTTCCAGCTTCCAGTCCGAACTTGGTGTACACCTCCTTCATAGAAACCTTGTTGACGTCAAGACCTGTACATCTGCATCAGCACAATCACTCGACGCATCTATACCGAGAAGACTCACCCTGGTGTGTTGCCGGGTCCGCCTCCTTCCAGTTTTGCAAATAGAGGAAGAAGTTCCTCGCCCGCCTTTTCTCAAACAGTCCCATCAAGGGACTCCTGACAGCCTCCATCTCCGTACTTGGGACCTTGGAGATCCGACCATCTCGATAGACATATGATCCTGCAATGACCTTAAATTCGAGATATCGAATGACATCGGTGTGAACGAGCATTCGAGTCAACTCGCCTGAGGAAAGGATGAATTTTGGGATCAGGTCGACGGCGTAATCTCTGTCTCGACCGAGCTGAAGGCTCTCTGGCGGAGGGGAGTTGCGGAATTGTTGATAAAGCTACAGAGATGTAGCAGTCAGCAGAAACATCCGGCAGCTTAGGCTTGTCGACTTCTCGGAACCCCAGCCATCCCGAGCTCCCAGTTCTCTTCATCAATCGCAAACCCCATTCTCTCAACCAACTCACTTGGGTCAAGTTCAGACTCGCACTGGCTCCTCCATAGTAATCGTTCCTATCCATGTGGAGGACCTTTTGTCCATCGACAGAGAGAAGACCCGAAAGGATACATTCGGTGAGGCCTGTGCCCTATAGGCGATGAGATTGGGTCAGCCGTGCCAGCTGGCCAAAGAATGATAGCGAGGCAACTCACCAAGACGATAACCTGTTGCAATGCGAGATTCAAGTGAGTTAGCATTCGCGTCGACTTTCGCGTCGCGCCACCGATCTGTGGGATCCCAGAGAGGAGGTGCTGGACGATCATACATGAGGATGGACAGCAGGTACTCACGTCGTATTCCTCATCCATCGTGTGTGATTGACGGGTACTGTGTTGATCGGTGATATGTGAGTGGTATGCAGAGTGTGATTCACTGCAAGAATGCAAGAACGAGTGTGTATGTGAATTGATAGATATATGGGATGGGATTTGGAGACTCACCCGGTCCACGCACGAGCCGGTGACGCAACAGGACGCAACAGGACGCAGGCAGAGTCTTCACCGTAGAGCATAATTCCGATATCGCCGATCAGTGTGGCATCCCGTCTAATGAACCGCGCGTGTCCCGTGCAAAGTCAGTTTATTATCAAAGTACTCTCGACATTCATCATCGTCATTGATCTTGTCCTTGTTCGTCCTGATATAATACACAAGAACATAAGCCTCCAAACACAGCACAGCAGATAGCGACGAACACTTCCGCCTAGCTCGCTGCATTTCAGAGTCGTGAACTGAGAAGGGCAAGACCTTCACTGTTCCCGTTACCAGATCCACCTCGCAATCATGTCCCATCTAGCTGCGCCAGAACTGGACCCAGATGAGCTCGAGGAGGAGGCCTTTGGTGAGTGTTGGAGCTGCGCTAGGTCGCAATCTGCTTTGACTGATCAAACCGTGTCCCCAGATTCCTCCTCTCAAGCATCATCAACCCAAACTTCTACTCTGACGTGGATCGTGAGTCTTTCACACAGACAGCACTGGCATCGCCCCGTGCCCGCTTCACCCATCTCTGCTTGACCTTACGTGCAGCTGTGTGGCGGGAAGCTGATCACCCTGCTTGCTGCCTTTGCAGAATTGGTACACCTCATTGCCCGGTCACGACTACTTTTGTGAGGTCCATGAAGAGTTCATCGAGGACGATTTCAACTTGACGGGGTTGCAGGCGATGGTCCCGTTCTGGAAAGAAGCGTTGGAGATGGTATTGGATGTTGAGCCAGGTGAGCATGTATAGATAATGAAGCATGTACTGGTGTACTTGGCTGACGTGTATGTGGTATGGTAGAGGAAGACTCTTCCAAAATCCCGGACGTCTCTATTGTTGAATCTTCTGCTGAACTGCTATATGGTTTGGTCCATCAACGGTTCATCCTTACCAAAACCGGGTTGTCATGTATGGTAAGCTCCATCCCAATCTAAGCATCCCCTGCGACATCTCTTCCCAGATATCTGTCATGTTCCCATACACTCGACTGGTCGGCATACGCTAGTGTCTGCTTTGCTGACATTTCTTTTCGTCCTCTAGGTCGAGAAATACGAAGCGGGTCATTTCGGCGCTTGTCCTCGAGTCTTCTGCCATGCTACGCCGGTTTTACCATGTGGTCGAGCGGACATGCCAGGAATCGACACTGTCAAGCTTTATTGTCCCAATTGCGGAGACATTTACACACCGCCCAGTAGCAAATATTCTGGTGTGGATGGTGAGTTATTTTCTACTCAATCATCCATTCATCAGAAACGTCTCGAGAAGAACAAGAAGTCCGCCGACAAACGGTTGGGATGAGATCGTTATAATCCTTTGCACTCTTGTCCTTGATCTTTCATTGTCATGACCGCCTCTTGCATTGATCCTTTGATCCAAGCTGATCTTTCGGATTGATTGCTCACCCGTAGGTGCATTTTTCGGTACAACATTCGCTCCTCTCTTCTTCCAGACATATCCCGAACTTCACGCAGCTCCATTTTTCGCTACCAATCCACCTTCCACGGCTCCGGCCCATTCCTCATCGATGCCGGTGGGCGGTCCAACGTTCACGAACCCTGATCCGCATGGAGGCCAGAAACCTGCCTTGGGCCGCGTGTATGTCCCTAGGATATATGGATTCAAAGTCTCCGAGAGAGCGAGGAGCGGACCAAGGATGAAGTGGATGAGGGAGAGACCTGAAAGGTGGGACGAACTGGACAACGTGGATTGGAAGGGCAGATGGAAGGATGGTTCGACGACGGGTGACAAGGGCATGGAAGACGAAGATGAAGATATGCAACAGGGGGAAGTGAAGAGGGGTGCTTTGTTCGACGATGAAGATGAGGCGGAGGAGGATGAGGAAGAGGAAGAGGAAGAGGAAGATGCGCCAACACAAGCGGCGGCAACGACGACAATGGCTGGGTCAGCCAATGAGTCCCGTGGCGGGGGAGCCGTTCATGCTGTGAAGACCAGTGTAGGAGCAGGATTGAGTGGACCACCAGGTCCAACAGGCAGACGGTGACGTGTGTATGACATTGCAGGGTATGTACAACGTACTGTATTCGGGTGTAATGAGCAGTCAAGCCTGCAAGTCCACCATGTATGATTTCACTTTCACGTCTCGTCTGCACTGGTAATGATCTGGACGTCACCGTGCAGGGCCACCCGCAGTGACGAAAGTGATGGCGTATAGGAGCAGTGATCCAGTCGAGTGAGGCGTGGGAAGATCCAGGAGTCTTACAAAGGCGACAGTGCTTAATGCAGACTATCGCCGTTGACGTTCTCAGTTGTCGTCTCGCCGATTTGTTCTGCGCTTGGCATCGGGTCATCCTTCTTTCGGGCGAACCAACTTATATCCCAACCATCTGCGAGGTTTGAGCATGTCAGTGTCGTAAACCAAAGCGAGATGACTTTGCGGCGAGTTACAAGATGACACCTACACATCCCTTGGAGGGCAGAACCAATAGACGGCAAGGGAAGGAAGTAGGTTTCTTCTGGCAATGTTTTAGCGTGAGGGATCCGCATGATCCAAGCGGGTCCAGCTAGGTCCGGAGGCTCCAGTTGAACGAATGATCCACCGAGAGAGAAAACACTGGTATGTGCCATAACGGGTGAGGTCGTGCATGGAAGTTTATCTGGCGTCCACGGTTACTCACTTGAACCCCAACGAACGAAACATCTACGTCGATATAACAATTGCATCAGCGAAAGAGGCAAGAACACATGTGCGCTTGGACATGCTCACCTGTAGTACATCGTCTGATTTGGAAACAGTTGTCGTTCCACCCTGTGGGTCAAAGACTTTTCTCCAAAGTTTGATCTCTTTTCTGTTCACATAGAACACCGGGCTCGCCAAGTCTGATATCTTCTCTTCTTCGCCTCCATTGCGGGAGGATCCAGACCTGGACGAGCCAGCCCCGTTTGAAGATACCGCGTCTTCTGCCTCCGTGGCATCCCCTCCGTCCAGCTCTGCTTCAGATCTGGGTTTCCAGATTGGTGCCTCGACTGAGGCACCCATAAATGGGTACAGGTTCTCGACCAGCTCTTCTGGGAGCTGCATTTGTCGACAGTTCAAGGTCAAGCATTTCTCCATCGCTTCCCAAAAGGCTTGACAATGACTCGACGCAGAAGACCTGTCACACAGTCGACTTTGATTAGGGATCACCTCAAGCGCGTCGGCGAGAGCGCTCTGAGCAATGTGGAGGCGAACAGAAAGCGTTCTCGGAACGGACGATTGGGAGGAGGATGCGCTCGTGGAGTGTCTAGGTGGAAGAGCTTCCACCAGAGACTGAGCGAGAGCGTGTTCACCTGTTTTTGGGTGTTGCCATCAGCTTGCAATGGCTGTGATGGTTGATGACACAAGTCCCTCTTGACTCACCGATGACCATCTGGATAGCATACGGATATTTATCCTTCAGACTAGATTCGTCCCAACAAGCCTGTTCAAACGCCATTTCTGTGAGAAGGTGAGTCGCCCATGTGTCAGCACTGGCAACAGAGACTGCCTATCTTGGGCGATCACGTACGCTTTACACAACCCCCCGCATTACCTGTCCACCCTGATTCTTCCTCGTTCAGACATAGCAGGGCGAATGCAGCATCCAGAGGCGAATCGTTCCCCACCTCTTCCAGAGGTTTCTTCATTTTGAAACGAAGGTCGTTGACCAGGTTCTCGGACACGCCGAAGGGTTTTGCCTGCAGAGGTCGGGTCAAAATCAGCTCTGCCAGCAGATACGGTCATCCTCCATTTGCTTGCACTGCAGCTCGCTCTCTAGAAGAATCGAGCAGGCATCACGGCGTGCCCCACAACCTCGGAGTATCTTATTGTACGCACCAGACTAGCTTGCAGATGATCTTTCCCCGGACCACCGGCATACATCAATCTTCGATTGACTTTGGCCTCGATCTCCATCGTTATCGCCAAATCTCTCAAAATCGCAAACTCCTTCTCCACTTCTTCCGAAGGACCTCCTTCTCTCCGCCGTTCCCCTACTCCTAAGTTCTCAATTCGATTGATCGCATCTCTTGCTTCGAGCCAGAAGATGTATTGCGACAGGTTTGTGTGAAGGACTCGGATGATAACGTTGGCGCAGAACGTCTCACGGTTCCCGGTCAGGGGAGACCATGATGGGAAGGTGGGGGGAACGTGGGAGAAGCTTGACAAGGAAGGCGCGATATGTATTAGCGACCGAAAAGTCTCGAATTGGCCAGCATATCCGACTCGGTTACTTACTGAAACTCGATCTCATCCTGTATCAGTTGACTCATTGCCATCGGTTCGTTTCTGATCGTGAACAGTTTGCCAGACCAATAATCGAAACCCGCCTCGACCGTGTTCTTCAGATCGACATAAGAGAACGGTTGATGAGCAAGACCAAGAATCTGGCGAGCTGATCAAGGTGATGGAGTTAGCTAAAGAGGGATCGGTATGCGCTCGGACGGTGGAGGGTGCGCTTTGTTACCGGGATAGACTTACCACCGAGATGGGCGAGGTAGGAGTATCTTCCCGTCAGCTTGTTCCTTGACACGGCAGGTATATCGCTCGCATGAGGTCGAGACAGATGAGGTTCATTCGACTGAAGAGGAACTGTTTCAGGTCGATCGCGCCTTTCCAAACGGTCAGGTGGAATGCGCTCACCTTTCCAAGCTCTTGGAACCAAGCGGGGAACGGACCCACCAGCTCAATGTGATCTTGAGCGTTGGCTGGTCTCATTGGTGATTTCATACGATGACTCTGCGTGGGCTGCCTGACCTCTCTTCCGATCGGTCAAATTGGAAAAGGATGATAGATGAAACCGGACCAAGTCAACTACAATCGGGATGTTCCTAACGAGTATTCTAGTCGTGACTCTTTTGTAATAGAAACAGTAAAACCCAATCTAGTATCAGCGGATAGGGTTTTGTAGTCCTGATTAGAAAATCCGTTCGCATGATATGTGTTCAATTTCATATCGACGTGGATGGTCTGATTTCGCCACGTGGTTCCGTGTTTCAGAACGGACTCACCGGCTCGACCAGATCAACGATCCACTCTCTCTCTCTCCTATCCTCAATCATTCAAGGTCAGGCGACCAAAATGCCCGAACTCACCTCAGAGCAAGCATGGAAATCCTCACAATCAGCTGTGGGTCTTAGGATCAACAAGTGTTCCGGCGACTTTTCGAAGGGCCGACTCAGCCGTCTCTTCCGGAAATACACCTTCAGGCGTCGAGTCGCTCTCGATCTGCCAAGCTCGACTCAAATGATGACGATCACCGATCCGATGATCTTCCCTCTGTCTTAGGACCCAGGATCGTTCCGGTCGTCCCGACTCCCAAGATCCCCATCGATCTCACTTGCTCTGTCTCTCTCAGTCCCATGCTCTGTACCGGTTCATCTGGCTCTACTTCGTCTTCCTGCTCGGATGAAGATGAACCCGTAAACGTGTCTTTTCGAACCCCTTCCTGGCTATAAGTAATCAACGGAGAGTCTATACGTCACGAAAACTCTCCGAGGTCTTTCGCTCCACCCTCGACTACGATGACGGAAAAATACAACGACATCCGGTCGTCGTCAAGATCGCCAACATGGGACCTTTCCCCACAAGCGTTCGTTCCAGTGACAAGATATTGAGTCAACAGGAAGTTCTACTCCGCGCATCTCACGAGCGACCTATCGAAGACACCTCCAATCGATTCAGGGCGGTGCCGTTCCCTATCATTATGGTACCTTTGTTTTGCAAAACAGGCTGTCCGGAACTCGGTTGTATCAAACACAGGCTTTTGCGACCGTCCGGGAAGACGTAGGGGACAGTATCATGAAAGGATCCAGGGAATACTTTTGTCAGACAGACTCTTCAGTATGCAGGTGTGTGCATCGTTCTGGTCCAGGTCAAAAAGACCGACGAGTATCGGCGCTCCTAAGGATTCGGCTCATCGTTCTCGCAGGCAACGGATACTAGTGGCCTCACAATTACTCCAAGAGCACTTTCACATCATCCCAACCAACCTCTGCCCTCGACACGTTGTTATCCGTCGTAACGGGGGAGCCTTGGCCATAATAGACATCACTCAATCGGGGAATGCAGGTGGAATGAAAAGAAAAAAGAGGGACTTGGAAATTGTTTGCGGTCGACAAAACGACTTCGCGCTTCTGTTGAGCGAATTGTGAGTGTGATATACCACGGACCACGGACCACGAAAGTATTCTGTGACGAAACGAACGCCGATGCGTTGTACCTGGTCTGTCTCGGTGAACTCCAACAGAAGGCTGACCAAGCACTGATCTCTCCTGAGACTGCAGCCCGGTTGATAGAAGGAAAGCGTCGGCTTAAAGCCCTCACCCGCCCCTGGATCCCTCAAGTCCACTCACACTCTCAAGAGCGGGCACAATAAGTGTTGGGGACATTCCCCCGGGCGGTCAATGTTCAATTGCTCCTAGGTTCCGTGTCAAGTGCGATGGCGAGGGTGACAAAGGCAATCGATCGAAGAGCTCAAGGTGACTGTCAAGTGAGTCCACTTGATGCTGATTTTAATCTCTTGATTGAGTTGTGTCTAACGAGTCTACCATCGGGAGAGGCAGACCTCGTCGCTCAGAGGTCAAGGAGTCGCGCGTGAGTGATTGGCATTCCTGCAAATGTTCGTTATGAAACTTACGTGATTCCACAGGAGCAACTCGAGCAGTACACGTATGATCGAGACCAGCCGACCGGCGATAGATTAGCAGGCTTACTCAGGGATATAATCTGTTATGATACAGTCTATCAAGATCGTAGTCGTCGCTCAACGAAGAGCAATAGAAGCCGAGACATCCAAGTATGAGCCAATAAAAATGACTTATCTGTCGCTTTACTATGTAATCTTAATATCGGGTCTATCTGAAAGCGCGATTTGGCTCTCTTTTTTGTGTGACCTCAATGACACAAATCCAAAGTCGATACGTGAGCATGAGATGTGAGTATATAATGCAATCAAATAATACCTGGTACTGTCAACTCCACTGTCAAAGCCCCATCAATGTGTCCTAGCCTTGGCGCCTGGCGAAAGTGCAACAAGCGTATCAGCGATGTCAATCTGTGCGCTACGACATATCCAGAGGCGAGATGTGTGGGAATATGCTCACCGTCGACATACATATTCCGCGTCGCAGAAGGTAGCTTTGCGACCATCCCATCCAGTTCTTTGGTGAGTCTGACCTGACATCCAAGTCGAGATCTGTGATACGGGTGCGGCAAGATCATCAGGACATGTTCGAAAGTGGATGAGGCCATCTCAGGCCCCAAGGGAGGATTGGGCGTACACCGCACGCCCCTGATAAAGTCGCGGAAAGGTGGACACACTCACGTATCTTCCAGCCCGAACGCGAGATCTAACATGTCGTTCTCCTCGTCGTCAGGTTCGGGCAAGAGATCGTAATGTTCAGGGGAGATGATAACGTGACATGTAGAACAAGCGACCGAGCCTTCGCATGCGCCTAGAACATACAAAACAAGAGAGTCAGCGAAGGGCGTCCCATGTCCCATGATGTACGATTGGGAGACAGATAGAAGGGTTAGATCATCGACTGATTTTCGTTGCGTGAGAGCCCAGTCAAGGATATGGTATGACCGTAGGGTTTCATGACTCGGACAACGATCACGTTCTTTCTATGGACAGAACCGACTTACCTTCTAGATCCACATCGTACTCATGTGCCAGACTCAACAGATCATCCCCCTCATTCCCCTCGATAGTCTTCACATCGTTTCCCTTGGAATCCTGAAATGTGATCTTGATGCTGCGCACACCACAAGTCGACATGATCAGCTTGAAATCCAGTCAAAGATATGTCCAGGTGTACCATCGTTGGGTGTATGAGTTACTGATAGATGACACTCACCCTGTGCCAGGTGCTGGTCTTGTGATTTCCCCATGTTGACGAGCTTTGATGAGAAGAAAAAACGACAGATAAGTAAGTATGTGTGAAAAATGTGTGATACGAAGCGTTAATGAGGAAATTGATTGATCGATCTCGAGAGAAGGAAGGAGAAGGAAATGGATGACATACGGAAAGTAGAATGTATTCCTCTCTTCTGACCAAATGCCCCAGTGATGAGATTAGAACGGTTCGGAGATCGGCAGGACGGAGATGATTTTTGGGTAGAGAGGGAAGTTGTGAATTGTCGTAAACCGCGAGAAGGGTTCGGGTTTGGTTGGTGCGTGTTTCTCGTCGCTACATTACTGGCGACTCGAGCGGCGAGTGATCGGACAGGCCGTGACATGGTATATGCGAAGGGTCTGTCTTGAAAAGGTCGTCGGTCGGCTGGCGATCACGAGAACAGAAAGTAGGGAAAGCCCGTGCTATGATGATTGTTGTCGACGCAGTTATCATTTACTCTATGATTGTTGATAGAATGAATTGTATGACTCACTTACTTTTCCTGGCAAACACCTCGTGGAGATGGTACCTCATCTCCGACTGACTTTGGAATTGACCTCGCTCTCCTGACTTGACTTGTTTGCCACCAGGTGAGCCCGTCACTCGTCATCGGCGTGTGCATACTCACGATCACAGGATGTGTGCATATGGTCTGTACAGTAGGTTGCTCGGTCTGTACACCCATACATGCTGTTCATAGTGTGCTTCCCTACAAGTCGAGTGATCCTGAGGCCTTTACGACCTGATCATCTCAATCTGTTACAGTACGAACTGGACGATCTTTTTCCTATTCCAGTGGATGCGGGCAAAGCAGAAGCTTTTGGCGGGACATTGCTAGAAGATGCCGGTCTATCAAAAGAGCCCAACCCAATCGTCAAACTTCCCATGCGTCAGACCTTATCGAGGGAGCGCCAGACACCTTCTTCGATCTCATTGTCGTCGTCGTCGTAGACAAATGTGTCATCCGGCTCCTGGGAATGGACACCGAAGACAGATCAGCACACTCCAAGCCTGGTTGAGGTCTGTGCCAGGAAACCAGATCACATACCCCTAGGGTTCTCGACCAGCTTGTGTCTGACTCCAAGGAGTTATCGCCCCGATGGAAATGGGTCGGAGCAGCCGCCCGAACAGGGTTCCGTCTAGTTGATGGCTGTCACACAGAAATGCAAGTGTGTAAGCTCATTGCGCTTAGGTAATCAAGCTGAAAACATCACTCACGGCCGAAGACGTCGACTTTCGCCTTGAGGCTGCAGGCGATACTACTGTTAGCCTACTTTGATGTGAAACACCGAGCGGTACAATCTCAGCCCCGTACTCACTGTTGTTGTCCAAGAGGGCAGATAAGCGGTCCCCTCGAAGGTCGGGGGAAAGCATGACTGCTTCATCTGACAAGTCACTGTTGTCTCCTTCTGCATCCTCTAACCAGAAGATCTCGCCCGACTGAGACGAGCCATCATTTCCTAGTGATGCTGTTCTGTTACCGCGATCGATCTGACTTGCAGTAGTGAGATGACTTACCTGACTCATACCCCCTTCGGATTGAGCTGTGCATCCATCCAGAAAAGTCGATTTGTACACCGTGCTCCTTTATGTAACATCTCTCTATCAGAAACGCAGTCGATGCTAATTGTGAATCCAACTCAACTCACCAGTGGCTCGACTTGTGTGGGTGCTGGCACAATGTCCAACTCGCTCGAGACAGAGAGCCCGTCGATGCTCCGAAGGGGTGGCAGAGTGAGCGCATTGATGGACAGTCCACTGAGGAGTGCCTCAAAGCTGACGTCCCTCTTCCTGTCTTGTTGGTCGAAATGGTGGATAGCTCGACATGCGATTATACCACCTCCAACAGGGATCTCCATGACGGTTGAGGTGACGATACTGGAGAGCACTGCTAGTCGTCATTGGTTCAAAACGACTTGTTCAATGATCTTCGTCACGGGGAAATGTCACTCAAATGATCAAAACGATACCAATGCCATGGTCAAGAATTCGATCGACTCACTTGACAGAGCATTTTGATCCACTTGGCATCATCCAAGTTGGACACAACTTTGAGAGCTGCTTCCCGTCTCTCAACCCTCTTCCCGTCATCCTCCACATCCACAACCGTCTTCACTATCTCTACCAGCCTCAAGACAATGGTTCCGTTGAGACTGACCCAATCGGCGAATTTGGCCCACTGAGAATCCGACAGACTGGACCTCGTCTTCTGTTCGAAGACGATCAGTCTCTTACCGGTGTTCCCAATATGTCGAACGCAATATACAAAATCGGGAATGCCGACGTTTTCAGAGGGACGATCCCTTGGTGGACGATCAACGAAGGTGACCTCACTGTCGTGCTCCTCGATCCTATTGATCAATTCGTGGCTGACACTCAATCGGTGGTCTCGTAGAATCGAGTGGAACAAGAAAAGGCAAGTTTTCCAGGAACGCCTTCGTCGACAGCAGCTCCAAGCAAAGAAAGTGCTCGTGGCCAAAAAGAGGGATCTATTTCAAACCTCTGCCTCTCCGTTGATCAAGTGATTTGATACCGGTCTCTCTGTTCTGCAACTTTCCAACTTTTACATGTGCGATAATGATCTTTTCGGTCTCGTTGCTCAGATTTTCTCATTCGTCCCATCTTCCTTCAGTTCCATGTACATATACCATGCATGTCTTGACATCCCGATTATTGTAAGAGCGCAAAAGCGTATCTCAACTCCCGCAACTGCACAGAAACACACATCGAATGGGTCCTTTAGGGCTGCGTTGATGAACGACCCACACAGACACATGTCGGACCGACGGGGGAAGAGAAAATGGGGTTACTGGATCATTTCAATCCCTGTTGCCGTTACCCCTTGAAACGTTCAACACCAATTACTCATTGTTGAGCCGGACACGCACTGATCGACTTCCATATACCCATATGTATTCAATCATCGCAACATTATTCACTGCTCCTTCGCGTTTCTATCTCAAGATCTACTGGATCATCCAGTCGACATACACTCGCGACTCCATCCCAAAACTTGGTCGGCTTGTCATCTCAAACGTCACCACTGCTCTAGATTCGTCTCGCCCGATACAGATAGAAACACATTGATCTTCAGAGTGAGTAAGCTTTACAGTAGGCCACTTGGGTCCCAGATTGACTGTTACGGGACAGCTCTCATATGTCTAACAACAAGCTTTCCGATCTCCCCCCTATCGATCTCACTCATCACAACCAGGATGAAATCTCTACCGCCTCCGTGAACCCCGATAAAATTGATTCTCCCTTGGCATGGAAAGCTGAGATGACAATCGAGGAACTTTTCTGTGGGATACCCAAACCCATCGTAGAGAAAGCACTGGACAAGCCCTCATTGTCATCCGCTACACGGGGACCGAGCAACACCACTTTCATCGTGCTCCAAGCACTGGGGCGAAACGGTGAAATATCACTGAGAACCGACGAGGACTTGTTGGGGAGGATCATGGAGTGTCACAGGAAGCGCATCAGGAGCGAGGTCCTCGTCAGCGACCGTCTGCGCTTATTCTACCAGAATGGTAGCTCTAACGTTCACTCAGTGCTTGCGCCCGTATTCAGTAGCGAGCAAGACCAGCAGGCCTTTGTTCGACAATTCGTGAATCGCGTCATCAATCATGTTCTTCAAGACAAGTACTTCAACGACCTACCCGAACAACAATCAACCTTCGGGTGGTTTCCTCCACGGCAAGGCAGCTCCATCGACCAAGAAGAAGGTCAAAAACTCTACCGCATGGCATGCGACCGCCCATTGATAAGTTTCGTTGACATTGTCAGCGATCTTCAAGGATTGGCACGCCTGGTTGAGGCCGGTATCCAAGGGGAAGGTCGAAACACGACCTTGAGGCAGCACATCCCTCCCGCCCCTCGTGATCAATGGGATCGCGTCGGTATTCCCGATTTTATCTATGCGGTCAGAGATTATAGAGACACTGGGACGCGGATCGTCGTCTTTGAGCAGAAAACTCAAAGTAGCCTCACGCCCGAGATGTGGAAAAGCTTCTTTCATTGGGTGGTCTACAGCCCGGATATCGTCCTTGGGCTCTTCCTGGTATGCTCTGAGGTTTGGGAAAAGGGGCCCGAGGGTCTCGATGTGTCAAGGGTGCGAACGGTAATGAAGGTCTTTTCAAGTCTGCGAGATCAGAAGTGGGCGAAGATCCTTTGCCAAGTGAGCCATACATCAGATTCTTTAGATATGGTTGGAAACAGTATGAAAGCTGATGTGGTGCTTCAACGCAGGTGATCGAGCAGATGGTACTCAACCAATGCCGTCTTGGTCTGTTGTCCAACCTGGTGACTTCTTTGGTCCTGGAGATGCCGAGGGGGGAGAGCGTGGCGATCAGTCACCCTATTCACCATTTCGACCAGAACAGGGGCAAGCGAGATGTCTCTTTTGAGGAGCTCCTGAGTGGACTGTCTTTGTACGGACTTGCCCTACCACCGTGGGACGGGATTGAGAACATCTGCGCGACGGGTGCTACGGAGACGAGCGAAGAAGACCTCCTCGACCCGGTCAGTACATCGCTGAACAACAGCCTATTGTTGCATGCTAAGTGCGGGCACAGATCGACTGGGATGAAATGGAGGTATTCCATTAGCCGCAGAGCACTCCACGAAAGGACAGTGAGTGGTCCATCAGTCGCAGAAGATGCTTGGAATTGGACTTAGGGGACAGTTCGGTATCCACTCATGCCTCAGACTCCGACGACTACCCTGGTATGTGAGCTCGGTGCGAACCAATTCAGATGTCTGACAATCGGGACATTTCCTTGGCTTTCCAACAGGACGACTCTCGCCTGAGGTGGATGCTGTTAGTGTGAACCATCTTTGGGATCGAAGGGACAGAAGTAGCAACTTACGAGAGACACGGTGCAGCCTGCTATCAGGAAGAACCCCCCTCGGAATGCCGCCGTGGATCCGATCTATTTCGGTTATGATGAAAGCTCTGTCATAGATTCGTCATTGTCAATAACGCGTGCTGTAGGTGTTTACATCTGCTTGGACTGTTATCGTGACTTGACATATCGCGTGAATGTAAGGAGCCCGATGAGAGTTTCGTGCCTGACGATGACTGGGAGGACGAGGAGGAAGAGTATTCTCATTCATCCGACCGGGAGTAAGAATAATTTGGTGCGTTTCACTATTGTCTTTGGGACGCGGTCTTCATCCCATCAAGCTGACAGTCGAGTGGATCTCATGGCCGCTGTTGAGCTGATGTTGGCGTTAGCTGCAGGGTATCAAGCATTGAAGAATCAAATGGTATCAGATCAGCGCTCTCTTCACCAGTCACATCCAAACCTTCCAAGCAGATCAGAACGGGATATGCAGATGACGATACCAAGCCCCTCGAGCGCGGGACATCCTCTTCACATGAGCTGTATCCCTCTCCTCTTCCTCCACGTCGACAACCCTTGATTCCACAACTTCTTGTCCGTCCCGCTACTCGGTACAAGCTGCATTGTGACTCCCAAGGACTCCACCTCGAAATTCCGATGTTCGTCGTCGAAGAAGAGCTGAGAAGCGTTCAGATTCAGCAACGGTACCGGCGACGTTAAGGCTGGAGGCGATCAAAATGGGCGTACCATCTGATCGTACGGTATGCCTGTTTTACGATGTATCTCTTTAAAGTGTCTCAGTTTGGAGCCTGCAAGTGACGGAAAAGGTCAACGACGTTCTGAAACCGGGCATCCACATTGTGCGGAGAAGCTCTTTCGACTGACCCGGATAGATTTCCATCTGTCGAGTCGGCAAAAATCACCATCAGTCTATCGGTCAACCCAGTATCTCAAGTCGAAAACCTTTGCTCACTGTATTGAAGTATGTCACAGCCCTGACATGTTCTCCCTCATCTTCCGAAGGCAAGAGCAACATCCCCAAAGCTTCACGAGCTCTATTCGACCATCTCAGCTCCCACATGATTGCAGAAGTGCGAGAGACAGAGGCTCACAGTTCTGGCGCGCTCGTCCGAGATGCAGCGGCGATATGTATTCTCCTTCGTTTCAGCTCGGCAAGTATGGAAGGGACCTCTCGATAGAACGATAGGTCTTGTCCTCGTCTGAGATTTGGTAGTGTCAGAACTGGTCTAGGGGAAGATCCACGTGTACAATAGGAAATCACCAACCTGTCTACAAGTTTGTTCAGAACGTCGCCTGGTCGTTTCAGTGGCGGTACGATGTGTGTCTGGAAGCGGAGAGAAGCGAAGGGGTCTCCAGTGTTTCAATACATGGAAAGACGCATCACCGCCTAGCTCACGTCTATCCATAGGTCCCAAAGTGTATAACTGTTGGACATAAACACCTCGCAATCAGCATCGATTTCCCGAAGCACGAGTCCCCTGCCAAGCTCACTCGAGATCAAA
This sequence comes from Kwoniella newhampshirensis, assembly GCF_039105145.1. Taxonomy (NCBI): domain Eukaryota; kingdom Fungi; phylum Basidiomycota; class Tremellomycetes; order Tremellales; family Cryptococcaceae; genus Kwoniella; species Kwoniella newhampshirensis. The sequence continues at coordinate 70,590 of NC_089960.1, forward strand.
CGCTACGAGGAGGGGGAACGCATCTGGATCTTCGGGTGAGACTGTCTTGTATCCTCCAGGTGGAGACGCAGGCTCGTTACGTGTTGCTTTCCTAGGCATGTCTATGTGTCTATGAGTACGAGTGGGTGGACAATGATAAAGGTAGAGTGACTTTTTCCTTTTGCTTTATCCCTCCACTTGCATTCCGTCATTGCAGCTATAGCGAGTTGGCGATTTCAGCTCAGCTTTCCCACGGTGTCGACAGAATGAGATATCCTATGGTTGCTACCTCCACTTTCTCGGTATCTCTTTACAACTCATTGCCTACGAGTACGTCACTTTGTTACCGGTTTTACCTGCCTCTTCTGGATCACCCCCCTCCCCCCCCCACTCTGCCTCGTTCCCACCGACACACCATACCCACCACCCAGGCTAATCACCTCATCCCCCCTCGGGTTCTGTCACATATAACAGACACAGTTAGACAGAAAGTCCCTCCTGTTGTCTCTTTCTGTCTGTTCATAACTATCCTCAGCGGCATTACCACCATCACAACCATCATGTCCGCGGAAGAAGCTGCGAAACGTGTGTCTTGTTTATGAATTGCACTTGGCATTGCTGACTGTGAATCACCACTCTAAGCCGTCGCCCTAGAGGACAAGGATCCCGAAGAAGAGTATGAGGTGAGTGGATCTAGCCCGGAAGAACCGCTCTCGGCGCAAGTCTCGCTGATTGATGCGTTCAGGAAGAGGACGAGGAGGACGGTGAGGATTTCGACGACGACGACGATGAAGAGTTCGACGACGATGATGAGGACGACGAAGACGAGGAGGATGAAGGGTATGCATCTGGTGAAGATGGAGAGAACGATGTCAAGAGGGATGACAAGGTCCCGGCGGTCGATCTGGGAGCGTGGTACAACGTATGTCAAATATCGATTGGTGACAAGCGGGGAACAAACAGCTAATCTGGGGATTCGAACTCGGACTTCAGACCGACCCGAAAGATCTTGATGAACAAGATGATGGCGAAGATTACGGGAGCCAAGAAGAAGCAGAAGATTACGATGACGATGATGAGACTGTAGAGGACGATGAGGACGAACCGGCAACGGCGACGGCAGCGGCACCGGCGAAGGGTGAAGTTGGAACGAAGAGGAAAGTGGAGGATGAGGATACGGAAGATGTGGAAGCGAAAAAGGTCAAGGCGTGAGACCGAACTGGAACGTGCAAGCGAGGGATATTTTGGCAGTGAAGAAGAAATCGAGGTCAGGTTGTAAGCGAGTATAAATGGATCAACAGCAGACAAGAATGAATAACCGTGGTGCTTGATCGCTACACTTTACTCCTAATTGAACATTCTTGCGACGATTCTCTTAACTGATTTACAAGAATTTCCTCCCTCACACGATAGCATACCACCCCTCGAGGCTCTTTGTCAAAACACTGAATCCTCAGATCACTCCTTCGTCAGAGTGCTCGGATTATGAGACACGTCTTTATCGTTTTGATCCGTGAACAGCACCTACAAACGTTTTCCAACTCAGCCGTAGCCTCAGCCTCATGGTACACAGCGCATACTTGCAACACACTTTTGGAGGATTCTTGACTCCCTTCTCCTCTGCTTCCTCTTTGGTAGTCACGATGTCAGACACCTATCCCAGTTCGTACAGCGGTTCATCTAAGCGTCTTGCAGAGGGAGTTGTACGGCGCCAAGGATGCAATCCGCACGCAGGGACTTACCTCGCCTTCATGTTTCCCACCTCTGAAAGGGGTGTACACTGTATCTCCTACGTTGATGAGCTTGCCTTGCTTATCCTTGATCTCACTCATGTTCTTCTTGATTACCTGCACTCAGATGCATCTGAAGAGAGACGGAATGCACAAAGGTTACTGATTGATCACACGTCGTCTTCGGGGTAAGAACATTACGTATGACGTCACATATCATTATCATTGTACGGGTACTCCTAATGTCCCTTCGATACTTGCTATTGTCCGTGTGACATCTTCGAGGATGACCCATTCTCTCCTCTGTTGGTACAGATGGATCACTTCTTTGATCCATGCATTCCGCATCTCTTTCGGGGGAGATAACCTCTGCGGAGCCGGAGGGTCCTACTCAGATGTACGCGCGTTAGCAATGTAGATCATCCCCCTATGCTCTCCTCCATCTCATTCTGCCTCATTCGTCGAAATGAGACACACCCACCTTCAAGTTCTGTACGATTGTCCGCCAGAATCCTCTCCATCCCCAACCTGCATCTCTCTCCAAAAGACCTTGGACCTCTTCCACCCACTCCTTCTCCCATCCATCGGAGTTTCGTCCCAACCGTTCTATGATCATCTCCTTGACGTCGGATATTGCGTCTTCGACTCGAATCTGCGCAAGACAAAGAGTGTTATATATCGAGAGTAAGGTGGGCGAGGAGAAGAAGTTGTGATTGATCGATATGCACTGTGGTCATCGTCAGTCAGATCACGCTGCTATCGATCAGACCAGGACCAAGCCCTCGAGGGAAAATAGAAAGCCATTGAAAGTGCGAACAGCTGAAGATTGGGGTGGTGGAGGATCTGAATTCCTCACTTACGAAGTCGACGTTGACCACTTGATGATGCCACCCGCTAGGTACGAAGATGACCTCCCCTTCCTAGATATGAACACATCAACTTCGACTCTACTGACATCTTCCACCAAGATGGCTTACCTCCTGCAGAACCTTGATCCCCCCTCCCTGTACTTCCAGTCTTCTCACATCAAACACCAGCTCCCCGTTTTCATCTCTGACAGCTTCTAATCGATCCGGCGGAAACAACCACCATATTTTCCTTCCAACGATATTGGCAGACCACGAGTACGATCCGTACACATCACGATGGAGCGGGGTGTAGGTGAGTGCAGGGCCGAGGTATGTGAATCGGAAGTCTGAGGTGGAAGCCGAGGTGGATTTGGATCTACCTGATGAGGGTGGTCGTGGGGAAGGGGTGTAAGGTGGATTGAGCCAATCGTCTATCCTTTCGGAGAAGTCAAATCAGTCAAGAGTCCAAACACGGGAAGGGGGTCGTTATAGCTACGCAACGCACCTCTCAAACACTCGGGTACTTCGTAGATCTCCTCGACACCCCTACCTTCCCCCTCTATCTCAGCCATCAAATGCCAATCTTTCACATACATCCCTCTCCCTCCCCCACGTCCATCCCCAGCCCCGCCCCCTTCCCACTGATCGAGGACATCGCCCAGAGGGCGCTCGGTCCGCTCGAACTCGGAGTATTGGGGTCGGAGCGTGTTAGCGATGGGGACGACGTGGTGTGCGTAGGGTCGTAGAGCGGAGAGGTTGGGCCGGGATGGTCCGGCTTGATATGAAGAGTAAGAGGAAGAGGAAAAGGCAGGTGCAAGACGAAATTTGTGGGATGCGGGCCAGGTAGAGGTGGTTTTTGACGAGAGGAGGAATGGTGTGTTAGGGATCAGATGGTCGTTCTGTCATACAACGTGTCAGCTCGTTTGAGGAACAGTTTGATGTCATTTTTCATTCGTAGGGAAGCAGTGACCAGAACTTGGAGCGCACCGGGCAATGTCCATCGAAGACTCGCGAAGAAGCAAAGCAAGCAGAATGGGGGCGACTGGACGTACAAGAAATCTGTCGTAAGTCAGCTCATCGTAGGTTGGGTAAGGTCGTGCCGGTATGTTGTCCAGCAGCTGGGAGATCTCATCTTCCTCTCCAGCCGATAGAGGTGTGACGCGGCTCATCGCAATCGTGTATGACGGCGGTGCTCAATCAAGCGAAAAGAGCGTGGGGGATGGCATAGACCTGCTGCTGCCAAAGCATATGAGTTAGCTTGACGCTCGACTGAATTGATATGCATGCGTTTCATAATGGTCAACTACTGAGCGGAGATCGCCGCTGAATGGAAAGGATGTTTTCCGCTAATCATGATCATGTATAGACAGACAATGGACCGATCGAGACTCCTCCTACCATACAAGATCGTCCGTATCCCTCCTCAGCTCATCTTTCACCGACCCGAGTATGTCCTCTCCTCTGCCCAAGCGTGCTTCCACGTTGATCGTAGGCGGTGGACCAGCCGGCTTGGTCTCCCTCAGATATGTCGTCGAGTATGGGGAACGATGGTCCGAGGGCGAAGAGCCGTTATTGGTCGAGATGGAAGCGGAGATAGGTGGCACGTTTCGGTTAGTCACCTCTCCACGTCGTCTCGGATCGATCGGAGTCGAGGAGGATGAAGAAGAGATGTACACAGAAGCTTGGAACAAGTCTCGCAGAGCTGGTTGCTGACTTGTACTGTAGTTGGCGCGGATACGAAAATGCAGAGCTGGTCAGTAGTAAACAGTTGACCTGTTTCTCAGACTTCCGGTGAGTGAGCATCAAGGCTCGCTGTGCTGTGTGTCTTTGATAGCTCAGTCATGTGTTTACACCTTCAGATATCCCCTCGATGCGCCCGATCACCCTTCACTGCCGGACTACGTGAAATATCTCAATTCCTACGTGTCGCACTTCAATCTCACACCTTACATCCACACCGCGACCAAGCTCCTCTCGTTGTCAAAAGTCCCCTCCCCGACCGACGGTTTCAAGCACTCTGCCAAGCTCCAGCTCATAGATTCGATATCCAAACAACCCATTGGCCAACCCATCTGTATCCTCGCCAAGCGCGTTATCATCACAACAGGTCTACATGTCACTCCTAACATACCCATCATCCCAGGCCTCAACTCGAAACCTTCCTCACCGAACGCACCGGAATGGATCCATTCGTCAGAATACAAATCGCGGCCTCAGGTGAGGGATAAAGAGGTGTTGGTGTTGGGGTGCGGAGAGACGGGGATGGATGTGGCGTACGAATCTATCATGGCGCCGAGTAAGAGAGTATGGATGGGGGTGAGGACGGGGTTCTTGTCGTTCCCAAAGGTGTTGAACAACTTTAGGGTGTTCGGGACGACTTTTGATGGAAATCTGCCGATAGATGGGTTGATCACCAACGTGGGTCCGGGCGCCTTCTTCTCTCACTCTCCTCGCCCCTAGTCATGACTGTGACCGTGCTTCTTCCATTCCTTCTCATCAGATCTTCCCAGCTGACAGGCTGTTGTCATCGGTATAGCTCTTCGAAACAGCGTACGTCCATCCGTGGGTCTCCGCCTCCCACATCAGATGGTTCATCTCCGACGCCATTATCAAGCGCGTTCTTTGGTTCTTGACGGGCACTGAAGCAGGATGTAACCAATGGGCCGGTCAACTGCCTCTGGAACGACAAGGCCGCGCATATGTGTTCCTGAACAAGAGTGCGAAAGCGATGCCGTTCATCAATCGACCTTTCTACTCCCTCTCACCCATCCACAAGTTTTTCGCTCACTACATCGAAGACCAGAGTTATACTCAAAATCCGGAGAAGAAGATAGACATCGTTCCTTTCCCGAAAGCGTTCGATGCCCAGACCGGTCAAGCGATCTTTGACCCTCCACCAGAACATAGAAAGAAGGAGACTGCGTGGAAGAGAGAGGTGTGTAAGCCTGATTTGGTGGTGTTTTGTACTGGCTACCAGCAGGAATGGGGTTGGTTGGGCGATGAGGAATATCCGAGAGGACCGGACGAATGTGACATCAGAGGAGTGACAAGTGAGAAGGACTTGAGTGTTGCATTCATTGGTTTTGTGAGGCCGGGTGTTGGTGAGTCATTCCTTCCGCAATAGTATAAGTCTCTTGCATCGAGTGAGATGAGCTTACACTCACCCACCCCTTGTAGGTGCGATTCCGCCAATCGCAGAGATGCAGATCCAACTCTTCTTACGACTTTCTCACAGCAAGATACCCATCCCAACATCCCCAGAGACATATCATCTCTTACATTCTCCGACCTCGCGTATCCAGTACGGTGTGGACCACTCGACGTACATGTCTACCCTTGCGAAAGATATTGGCAGCGCGCCTAGCTTGAAGCAATTATGGAAGGAGTATGGCTGGTTTGTCTTGTTCGTTTATTGGTAAGTACTGGGTCTGTCTTGACAGTCAAGACGTCGATTGTGGATAGGTGGCTCACGATGACGTGCAGTTTCGGGGCAGCGTTCCCTACATTCTACAGATTGACTGGACCGTACAAGTCCGATCAGGCGCAGAAGATCGTGGAGACAGAATTATGGGAGACGATCAAGCGACGTGGTGTCATTGGGAATATCTTCATGGGAGTCATACCGATGGTGAGTGGATGTGATGTCCATCGCTGTCCACTCTGTCGCGACGCAGGTCTTTCCGGGTTGATACTGACCATTATAAATCTGTTTTTTCTGTAGTCGTTCTATGCCCTCGTCAATCTTTCAGCCTACATCTTGGAGATCGTCTGGACTCTCGTAGCCCCTTTGCTGGGTTTACCAGAGACGCCACTCTTTTCGATCGACACAACACAACCAAAGATCAAGATCAAAACCATGTGATCGTTGCTGTTGCGATCGATATGTGCAATACATGCATGAATGGAAAAAAACGTAGAGTATGTATCTACTTGTATGTACAGCATAACATGGACAAGGTATGTGAAAAGTAGAATCGGATCGGATCGTCTCTCAGAGACGATGTCCAGCATTAAAGATCAAAGGATACATGGTGAAACTGATGTACGGAAAATGTGTCATGGCGATGTGTGTTCGGGAGAGGTAAGACGAGAGTAGGGAAGTCTCGCATCTTACAACTTCCTCAATTGCTCAGAAACGATATCGGTCGAACGATCATCTCCTGCCCTCCCTCCCATTCTCACCAATCTGGAATCATCTTCCTCCGCATCCGCTTCATGCCCGCTATCCTCTGCTGTATCGTCATACTCATCACCATCATCACTCAAACCGGCGTTGACAGTCTGAGCAACATGATTCGCAACGGAAGTGAAGACTTTTCCTCGTCCATCACCCACAATCCTTTCCCACGGTGCGGGAGCAGGAGCAGCAACACCAGAACCGGAGGGGTTCGGGTTTGGTCTCACTTTCACCCACCGTTTCCACCAGTCTCCGGTGATTCTCTTGATGTCCTCGTCGAGGCCAAGATAATCGATGTTTCGGACAAAACCTTGCCACGTGATGGTTGAGGATGAAAGGCAATGGTTGATGTAATCCCTATCATGCCTGTGTGGATGGTCAACGGAAGCCTAAGGGTTGTTGAGCCCATCTGAAGAGGGCGTGACGGCGGGAATGGGCCAAGCCTGCAATCAGGTCGCTCAAGCTGGGGGAGACGTGGAGGAGAATCATCGGAACGTCGGAACGTCGGAACGTCGGAAAACCACTCACCAGTACATCCAGTGCAGACAGACAAGGAAACTATCCGGGTCGGGTAACGGCACATAAAGCGCTTTGGGTTGTCCAGGCTGAGTAGGCATTACCTTAGCACCCTTGATGATTGGCGTATCCCAGACAAGCCGTCCCTCTGCGTCTCTCGGGATCGGACCCCTGGAGCGTCCGGCTGGAGAATTGAGAAGGGTGTGGAACATGGTAGATTGGGGTGTGAGATAGTCTCGATGAGCCGGGAAGGAGAGGCATGTCTAGAGGTTACGAGAATGAGTTAGCTCCTATCCTGATCAGATAAAATCCTTCGGAAGCAAGAAAGCAGACTGTGAAAGACGATCGTGAGGTGCAACCATAGCGAAGCGACATGAGCCGAGTGTCTTGTATGCAATAGTCTGCCCATTCATGCCGATTCTTGCTTACCTCGTAGGCCCACTGATCGGGCAAACTTCCCCTTCTCCCCGATGTGTTCGCTCGACCTTCCACAGTGGATGCATGGGACAAATCATTTCCTATGACCGGTGTGATTGATGATCCTGCTCGTGTCTGGATGTTGCTGGTTTGAGGTGTGCGCGCAGAGTGAGCTCGACTGGAGAAATGGGCGGTAGGGGTCGAGGTGGCGTGGTCGCCTGGAGTCATCGATGATTGGTCCTGCGGATCGGTTGATAGGTTCCCATTGGCTGTGTTCTTGACATTCCAAGGAATGACTGCGATAGGATAGTTATAAGCAATCATACATGCGTCCTGTATTCTATACCGAATCTGCTGGAACATGTCACCCGGTGGTCGAGGAGTTGTGGCGAAAAAGGGCATGGAGATGAGATTGAAAAGCTCACTGATGTTTACTTCGGCGGTCGGAGCAGAGTGCCAATAGATTGGAGCCAGCTTGATCAATTGTTTGACGACGAAATCCTTGGGGATCTCATCCAAATTGGCGAGATGAGGATCGGGAACGAACCGCGCTTCACTGGACGGATAAGCAGTCTGAGGTGCAGCCGGAGCCGATTGATGCCATCCTCTCGGAGTCTGTTGTTGTTCGAGAGGTGCCGAAAGGAGTGGTCGAGGTGACGGATACGGGACTTGACGAATACCGGCGGTACGTGGTTGAGGAGTGGGGAGTCCACCTCCGCCGCCGCCAGTACCTCTAGTTTGGGATGCGGCTCTCACGGTCCTTGCGTTGGGAAAAGAAGGTCGATTGCCTCTACGTTGAGACATGGACATGGAACCGAGAGGAGTGGCGATCTGAGAAGAAGCTGGAGATCCACCCGTCGAAGGCCGTTGATCCTCCATAAGTGTCGGAGTGCGAGTCGGACCGCGTTGATCGACAGCGGATGCGATGGGGACAGGCTGAGGTGATTCTTGTTGATTTGCTCTGATGCTGAGCAACGTACGGATGTCGGGCCTGGGTCGAGGGGTAGTCGCCTGAGGAGTGATCGAACCTTCCTGACTTGCACTGTTCTCACTCATCTTGCTTCGGTAATGGCCAGTGTATGTACTGGACAGAAAGGGGGAGTGGATGGGACGTCGAGCAGAAAATGGGGAATCAGAGGCAGATGGCAGAGAAGACCGTGTGGGGACGATCACTGCTTGGGACTGGGCCTGTTCTGCAGGTTGACTGTATGCTAATAAGCGAGGCAAAGAATGCTTGGATCTCGTCTGCTGACCGTCGGCAGATGTATGTATAGGATGTAAGGTTTGACAAGGGGCAGCGGCTGACGAAAGAGGTTGACGAGGTCGATGAGCAGTGGGGTCAATCACGGTGTCAAAACGAAAAGAAGCAAAAGTGAGATCATGCGTGTATATCGGAGTGGAGGATGAGATGTCCGTCGAAGTCGTGTGGGTTCTTGTGTGTTCATGGTGATGATGTGATCGTACCAGCTGATCATCTCGTAGACGCTCGATCACGGTCGACGTCGAGTTGACAGTGTCTGGATCATGATCAGTTTTCCTTTTTGAATTATTTTGCCTCCCGAAAGATTCGGATTCGCAATTCTTTCGCAACGATTCTTCTCTCTCACCCTCCTCTCCAACTCCAACTCTGTCATCTATCATCGACACGTCCGCATCCTCCCTTGATGTCGCTTGATCGGTCGTTGTCAACATGACCAGAAAAAACAAGGGAGGAACAATAAGATAGATCGATCTTCGAGCCACGTGGCGGTCGATCGACCCTGGATCTCTTTCGTCGTTATCTCTTTTGTTCTCTCCTAATTTCTCAACTCGTCCCGTTGCGGTCAGATGCAGCTGGTGTTGTGATTGGGGCGCAGAAGGGCACGGACAGAGCGTCAGATCAATTCCATTCCATCCCACTCCAGAGACCTTCAGGGCAGATCTAGACAGAGGAGGACAAAGAAATGTGCAGAAATCTTCACGTAACTCTTGTCGGTGTCCTGGTGGTAACGCGTGCAAGCGATTTGGGATGTGACTAATCACTTTCGGTGATCAGAGCGTGCAGAGCCCGGTGACCGTCGGTGTTGAGGGTCTTTGATTTGTAAGCCTCGGGCGATGGGGCCGAAGATCTCGGATCTCGGTCAGGAGGATAGCACAATAGCACAATAGGAAGAGAGATGAGAGTGTCGATCCCCGTGCGAAGTCGATGTGTTCTGGCAGACCGTTTTTCTCAAGTCGAGTGGAGGCGAAAGCGTGACTGTCGGTCAACAGCTCAACGAGGGTTTCTGCACCGGCAAACAGATCTGAGGGTCGTCGGAGGCCAAGGCGGTGTTCTCTTGAGAAGACTCCCGAAGAGTCCGCCAGGTAATGGTGATCTGAAGCCGAATTCGGGCGGTATGCTGATCGGAAAAGGGAGACTAGGAAAGCAGAGCGCTGGAGGATTCGGCCAGAACGTTTGCGTTTGGAGATCCAGTCTCACAAGCGCTCATTCAATCCAGTAAGAGGAGACCAACGTGACTTGTATCAGGTTGAGGTGAGTTGACTAATTCTAAAAATGCGAGGCTGCTGTAGGTCAGAATCAATTGTTGTTTGTCTTGAGAACAAAGGATCATGTCGTGTGGTCGCACTGGGACGCGCAGCATGCTACACTATCTGAACAGATTGATCACTACGGCGCAGAAGGACAAAGGAGTGATCTAACTATCTGAGGAACGATCGATTGACCTTTGAGTAGGATGTTGATTACTGGCTTGTACGGTGATTGCGATTACACCTACTGCTACGTGTCGTATCATGTCATGGCCTGCACAGGAGACTCGCTCAGCTTCCTCAGCGGATCCTTTCACACATTCATGTGGATTGGAAGGATGCAAAGGGGTCGAATATCGCCGTGCCAGAATTAGGGTCGCGGAAGTGGGTTTTCTCCTCGTTTGGCCAAAGGTAGACTACTGTGTCAACAAGCCGTGGAGGAGGTACAGTACACACCGTGAACAGACCACGTCTCCCTTTATTCTCGGCCGCACTGACGATTCGTCTGACCCCTTCGTGTCAAGAAGTCGTCCCACTATGATCAACCTTCAATGTCGGACATCGGACTCAATTGCTTTCCCGTCAGGTGCAGCTTTATTTTATACAGTGATACAGTAATCAGAGATCTCCGTGCTTTCTTGATCAAGATCCTTACACAGTCAGATAACTTAAGCGCCGGGATACTGCCACTTATGTGTCAACAGCGCCGCTCGACCATTCTGCGACATCACAGCAATCCAATTTATTGCACAAATGGAAGCCCATTCACTTGCAATTGAAGCCTGTGCTCCCTGATCTTCCAAAGACGACGAGGTGGGTAGTGCGCGATGACCTGATGTGACGATGGAACGATACTGCATGCATGTGATAACAATAATCGGGACACATTTCCGCCGAGTCACTCCTATCCCAGTCTCAGACAACTCCCGCCGTCGTCCTTCCAATGGCTTTCATAGCACCACCTTGCAGTATCGGCAAAGTCTTCTTCCCCTTCTTCTTCGGTTCCTCCATGAAACCGACTCTGACCAACCAGGCAATATACAGTCCGATCAGATCTTCATCCACGCCCGCTGTCTTGTTCTCCCCAGCAGAAGATGCTAATGCTTGAGCATTACGGTCGTCCAATTCGGCAGATTTGGTACTGGTAGGCAAGTCGTCCAAGACGAAATGCAGTAAGGGGAAAAGAGCATTATCTTGCGTTTCAAGTACGTGCTGTTCAAGCTTGGTACGCCAGTGGACGTATTCTACTTGCGTGACCTCGTATCCGTACGTTGACAGGGCACCGAGCAAGTCGTTGAATCGAATGGTGGGGTGACCACGAACATGCAGGATATTGAAAGCGGAGGTAGGGGAAGAAGACAGCGTGGAAAGCGACGCGAGAAGAGCCACATGGTTGACTGGAGTAAGATTGACCGAGTTGTTGATATCAGGGATGAGACCAAGTTGGAGACATCCCTTGACCATTCGCCAGATGAAGTCATCGGTGTTCGAAACTGCGATCATTTTCGACTCGATCAGTCCATGGTAATTTCACTTCACCTGGGGATTCAACCACTCACCAGCAGTCTTTGAATCACCCAAGATATATGCAGGTCTCAATATCCAACCAGACAAACCCTTCTTGCCCGCCTCCATGATGACCTTCTCCGCCACCCATTTGCTCTGACCATATCCACCTTCCAGTCCGGTCCTACCTTCTTCTAGATCATCATCTTCCAGAAGACCCTGACCACCGAGAGACACAAGCTCGTCTGCTTTTCGGACGAATTGCTCGTTGTCCAACACAGCACTTGTCGAGATGAACGAGAACTGCTTCGAGTGATGCGAAGCACAGAAATTAAGAGCTGTCACAGTCGAGAGTACATTGGCAGCCCTGAGCTTGGCGTAGGGGTAGACCCAATGCACGATAGCTCCGTTGTGCAGGACCGAATCCGCTTCCTCGGCAATTCGATCCCACTCCGAAGACGATAGACCAAATTTCTCCTCTGCAAGGTCACCAATGACAGCCTCCACGCGACCGTCTGTGATCCATTTCTCATCCCAAACTCCTCGACCTTCACCACTATCCCTTAATCTTTGCACGCCTTGTTCTGAATTCTTCGCTCGGACAAGACAAATCACCTTCTTGACACGCCTGGAAAGCAAGTCTTTGAGGATGAAGGCACCCAAGAAACCAGTCGCACCGGTCAGGAACACGGTGAGTTCCTTAGTAGCAAAGTCCGCGGGAAGAGGATCGAAGTCGGGCAAGTTCTTGACCAGGGGTTCCAGATCCGCCGCATACGCGTCTTGCTTAGACAACTCCTTCCCGCTGTCCTCTCCGACACCGAGATCAGCGTTTCTGAGCAGATCAATTTCGGCAGCTTGACCGGCAATGGTCGGCTTGTCGAATACCAAGCCCAGCGGAGCGTTGACCACGAATGCCTTTCGGACCTCGAAAATCAGTCTCGTCGCGAGGATAGAGTGTCCTCCCATGTCAAAGAAATTCTCGTCCAGTGCTACGAGAGGTGGCGGAGAGGGTAACAGCCGAAGCCAGATATCGTGTATCGTCTTCTGTGTAGGTGTCATGTCGGTATTTGTAGCCGAGGAAGAAGGAAGTAACAACGAAGTGTCGGGGAAGGGAAGAACAGGTTTGTCGATTTTTCCGTTGGGGTTGAGGGGAAGCTTGTGTAGCGGGAAGTACACTGCCGGTACACTGTAACTCGGCAACTTCTTCTTGAGATACTCTCGGATATCCTTGATAAGTCGACGATACCTCTTGACACCCTTGATCATTTCCGTTTTGAGGTCCACCTCCTCGATCCCGTCCGCTTCACTCGAACTCATCAACCCGCTCAACTCGTCGCCGTCAACGGGTACAAAGTAGCTGACGAGAACCTTCTCTTCGTCCTTGTCTCTTCGGACCAGAGTGACGTTTTCTCGAACAAGCGGGTGACGACTCAGATGCGTGTCGATCTCACCCAGCTCGATACGGAATCCACGAATCTTGATTTGATCGTCCGCGCGACCAGTGACTTCGACTCGACCGTCGGGCAGATATCGACCCAGATCTCCACTTCGATACATTCGATCTCGAATACCAAACCAGTGTTTGGCGGCCTCTGGGTCGGACTTGGCCAGTGTGTCTGGTCGTTCGACATTTTCACCGAACCAGTTGGTGACGAACTTTTCAGCGGTTGCTGAAGGGTCAAGATAGCCCTCAGCCAGACCACCAGATCGAACGTAGATCTCTCCCATCTCACCAACGGCACAGGGCACGTTTCGATCAGTCCTGTTGACGACAAGAAGTTGCACATCGATCATGCCTTGACCGGAAGGAATCAAGTCCTTTTGCGTAGTCAGGAAAGTCATGTCCTCGTTCACACTCGGGATGAGGAAGTAGGACACAGCTCGTTGAGTCTCAGTCGTACCGTACATGTTGATGATTCGGACGTTCTTGGCCAACGATTGTAGTCGCGTACAGTCTCGCTTGGTAAGGACGTCACCTACGAAGAAGGCATGTTTGAGAGTGGGGATCTGACGAGTAGCTTGAGCGGACAGAAGCTGACCCATCGCTGCATAACAGTCAGCAGAAATCACAGCCCAATGACTGTAAAGCTCACCTGGTGTCAAGTGTGTCACAGTGACTTCGCTTTCCGCCATCCACTCGGCCAATCGACCCGGTGTACCAATGTCATCTGCAGTAGGGACGTGAAGCTGGGCACCGAGGAACAGAGGTGTGAACACTGTTATTTATGTCAACGCATGCACAAGCATACACCGGGCGGAATACGCTTACTATCACGTTGAATAGGGTCGTGGGCGATACCACTAAGCATTGTGAACTTGGAAGTCCCGTCTAGCTCGAACCGCTTGCCCATCCAGGGGAAGAAGTGCGTCAAACTGAAATGTCTGCCCTTGACGCCCTTGGGAATACCCGTACTTCCCGAAGTGAAAGACAGTGTCGCCGGTGAGTCCGGGCCGAGAACGACTCCGGCTGAGGTTTGAGCATATTGTTGGAATGGCTCCAGAATATCTGTTTCCCCGACACGAGATCCGCTCACTGCTCCTTCGGAGGACAAACTTATCGCGGGCACGAGGAGTCGAAGGGAGAGATTCTCGGAGATGTAGTCGCTGACAGTCGGGGAGAGAGTACCAGCACTGGCGATGATGAGAAGTGCACGAGGGGTGGATACTGATAGGTAGACAGTCTGACGAGATGGAGGATACGCGGGGTCTGAGAACGAATTAGCGCACATGCAGCGCAGACTGTGAATGTGGAATGTCACTCACCGACTACGGAGAACACACCACCAGCCTTCAAGATACCCATCACACAGACCAACATCTCCACGCTTCTAGCAGCATAAACCATGACGACCTCGCCCCTTTCTAAACCGTTCTTGAGGAGAGCGTGAGCGACGACGTTACTCGCCTCATCTATCTGTCTATAGGTGAAAGTCCTCCTTCCTCTGCTAGGTCCATCCATGATTGTCTGACCATCTGCTAGCTCGCTCTGCACGACACACACTCTATCAGGATGAGCCTTCGCGTTGGCCGAGAAGATATCGGGTATAGCACCGACGAAACCGCACCAATCTAGATCTGCAACCGGATCTGGTAAAGCGGCTGTCTGGGTTTGAGTCCGGATAGGCAGAGAACCGAGAGGATGGGAAGCTTCTCGAGCTGCAGCGGCCGATAGCAGTTGGAGGAGAGATTCCAGCATTGCCGATATTCGACTTTGCGTGAAGAGAAGCGAATTGTATGCCAGTCGAAGGTATAGAGGAGGAATAGACGTTCTTGTCGCGGGAGTATCGGAGGGTGAAGCGAGAAGGAAGAGTGTGAGATCTGTTGTCAGAGACGTAGACGGATCTTGCTCGACTTGTGTGGAGTCGAAGAACCTGACCCGGAAGAGCGGTCCCTCTGGCTTGATGTGATCTACCAATTTGGTGATCGGCACAGCGTCATCTGCTGCTTGTTGTTCTCTCTCCATGATCTGTCGCAAGACGTCAAAGAACGTCATCTCCGTAGCGATATCAAGCTTCAACAAGAGGGGCTGGGTTGTGCCGGGTGCAGACGTGCAGACGACAAGCGACGGATCGGGAGTGTATCGGAACAGGAGGATGGCGAAGGAAGTCAAGAGGATATGATAAGGGGTGGGGAGAGGAGATGCTGGAAAGATGGTGGAGAACTCGATAGTGAGTCTCATAAGCGTCGTTGTGAGCGTCTGGGGAATCGACATGGTTTGGAACGACTCGACAAGCTTAGCAGGAGCTGTGAAGTACATCCAAAGATGATCAGCGTGAACTCTGCCGATTCAAAGCTCTGTTCCATTAAGAGCACGTACTCGGTCTAGGATAGTCGGTTGGGAGTGCCAAGCTGGGCAAAGCTCCCAAGCGCTGGGTCCATCGACCCAGACGGAGCTTGAGCTCGTCTTCGCTCACACCGTTCTGGACCGTCGACATTTTGATGGGTTCTTTCACCGGTGCGAACGCGATGGAGATGAACGAGATTGTAGGATTGAAGGGTTGTGATGAACTGAACTTTCTGACTTTTCGGAGTTCGCTCGACTCGAGGGAGGGCTTATCAATCGGCCGAACCCGCTCCTTCAAGCGAATCACAAGCAAAGGAGAATCACACGTCATGCTTGATGGTTATCACGTGATTCTTTCGGTTCTTATCCGATCGGGTCTCCGCGTCTTGTGAGATCTCTCGCATCCGTTATTTTATGCTTGATCTCGACTGAAGAGCCCACGTTCATCTGGTCTTGATCCTTCTTCTCATCAACGGTAGTTACCAGAAAGACAGAAAGACAATCCGGATCCGGAGTCATGGCCGCAATCACCTTCACGCCCACGCTTCCTCTCGTGCCGCGAAAGGCCCCCCACGTCTTGACCATAGCTGGTAAGGTCCACCATGTCCAGTCTCATCGGGAATTTACTGACCATTCTCTAGGCAGTGATTCTGGCGGAGGTGCAGGTATTCAGGCAGGTCAAAGTCATCTCTCGCCATAGGGAAGACGCTGATCATATGGCGTGCTTGTTCAGGCTGATCTCAAGACGATCGAGGCATTCGGTTGCTATGGCTCATCCGTGCTCACAGGCCTCACCGCTCAGAACACAAAAGGTGTTCAAGCAGTTCATGCTGTACCCACGGATTTCGTAATCAAACAGGTACGTGGTATCTTCCAGGCGACATTTATCCGATAATCACTGACCCTCGGCACTTTCGTCAACAGCTTCAGTCCGTGGTGGAAGATGAAGCGCCTGTAGCTATCAAACTCGGCATGTTGACCTCGGCGACGACTATCCGAGCTCTCGCACAGTATCTACCGACTATCGAAAAAGCCATTGTCGTTTTAGACCCTGTGATGATCTCCACGTCGGGTCACTATCTCTTACCTGACGATGCTGTCGAAGCTCTCGACGATCTTTTCCCATTTGTCACAGTCCTCACACCCAATATCCCCGAAGCGATCCGCTTAGCAGGTTTCAAAGGCGAAGTAGGAGGATTGGAAGATATGCTCAAACTTGCAAAAGACACGCAGGCGAAGACTGCAGCGAAGACTGTGTTGCTCAAAGGGGGTCATGCGGTAATTTCGAGGGATGAGGTGTTGAGATATAAGGGACAATATGAGATCGTATGGGAAGAAGGGGACGATGAGGATGATACGGTCGAGGTCCTCAGCGAATATAAATCGCTGACTCAGGTCGGTGCAGAGAGAGACTATGTGGTGGATATCCTGGTAACGGGAACCGAGGTGGTCGCTCTATTTGTGGGCAAGAAGGTGATCAGCTCAAGCACGCATGGGACTGGCTGCACGTTGAGCTCGGCAATAGCTTCGTCATATGCTATCAGAAAAGGCAACGATGTCCCTGGTGAGCCTGTCTGCTTCATTGGCAGCGTTCACACAATCTGACTCAAGGTTTCCAGCGGGAGGAGACGTCAAGATCTTGAAGCGAGCGATCAGCTATACTCAATCAGCAATCGCATCGGCCTTTCCTTTTGGACACGGTCATGGTCCCCTAAATCACGCCCATCTCAGTACAAGACGAGCCTTACCGCCGTGAGGCTGACGTTGTCGTGCACGCTAGTATCTCGGCTGATATGATTCTCGCTCATGCCATATTCAGCCCTACGAGACACAACCCGCATCCATTCCTTACCCATCTAATCCAATCCAATCTCCCACTATGGAAATCCTACGTCAGACATCCCTTCGTCGTGCAGCTAGGTAACGGCTCACTGCCCCGAGAATGCTTCGAACATTATATCAAACAGGACTATCACTATCTGAGACATTGTGAGCCCTTCATATCAATCCGACTGATTGTACGAGCGGTCCTGATAGGGTGCTGGGCTCAGATGCACGAGCGCACGCTCTGGGCGCATACAAGGCTAGCTCGTTCACGGATATCACTGCGTTTTCGGAGATAGCTCTGCATATCGCGAGAGAATCCGAAATGCACGTTAGCGTGAGTTTGCTCGTTGGGCCATGAGGGTGGCAAGAGCTGAGCTAGTGCTCGAATGATCGACTCGGATCCGATCAGTATTGCGCTCAATTTGGTATCTCTCGCGAAGACTTGATGGCCGCACCTGAATCTGCACCCTGTGCAGCATACGCCCGATACGTAATTGATATAGGTACCCAAGGCGATATCCTGGACCTATACATGGCCGTGGCCAGTTGTCTTGTAGGATATGGGGAGGTGGGATTATGGTTGAAGAAACAGGTGAAAGAGGAAAAAGCGGTGTTGGAGGGGAATCTCTATAGAAGATGGATGGAAGATTATAGTGGACCAGAATTCCTGACGGCTGTTCATAAAGGTATAGGTGAGTTGAGTTCGTTTTCGTTTCTCAAGACTTCATTTCCCTTCTCAGTACCTCCGTCTTCTCATGCGCACTCGATCGTCGCGCTGGCTTTTGACCTGGTCTTCTTGCTCAATATTTCGCTGACGGTATCTGCGATGACGTGCAGAAAATCTGGAAAGGAGAATAGCACAAAATCCGCCTTCAGAAGAACATTTGGCCAGATTGACATCCATCTGGCACGAATGTGTCAGGTTAGAATCCAGATTTTGGGACATGGGTTTATACAAACTTCTATAGGACATTGTCGGTGACTCAGTGACTCAGAAATGGCGGATTGTAGCATGATCGATGCGATCACATCTGAGAGCCTTTCAAAGATGCCACACACACACATATAGATTCATACTTGACATCGTCATTCTCATGACAAAACTCGGTCGACTGAATACGGGGCTGAGAGCATTGCGAACAGACAAATTTGTGGTGTGGAAGTGTTTGTGAGGGTTGATGGCACACGCGGTAAGGGAGTGATGCGGGCCTTAGGCATCACGAGAACCGAGCGAACCGTAGACACCTCGACCATCTGGACCGTAGCCCTGTGGAGAGGCGACCCACCACTCGGGCAAAGTCCAAGGACCAGTCTCGTCATGAGTGTGGATCAACAACAAGAGGTAGGTGAAGCCGACTTTAGCGATACTACAGAAAGACTTTGGGTCAGTACCTCGAAGATACAAAAGGTCTTTTTTTTCTGACAAAAAACACTCACACGTCGAGAACACCGTAGGCAATCACTTCTGCGTCGACGCCGATCTTGTTGGCCCCCTCACCGAGAGCGAAGACGACGGGGTAGGCTGCCCAGACGCTGAGAACGACTGTCAATTCTGCGTCTGTCTTCAGGAAAGAAGGGAGAATGCACTCACAGGAAGGTCCCGATTGAGAGAAGGGTGAAAAGACCCTTTGTGTTCTTGTTTCGATACGAAGCGGCTAGTGACAAGAGTTCATCAGTTGGTGTACTATGTGTCACCCAAAGTCGTTTGGTTTTGTCTTGCACCGCACCAAGACTCACCTTTCAATCCACCTGTAAACAAGATCCCCCAGACGATCAAGAAAGCGGCAGTGCTAACAGTGAAGAAACCCCATCGAGTAGCTTCGCCCCTCTTCCATCTCGCGTCGACCAAACTGCCCAATAGCCCAAGGACAACCATCGCCACGTCCGTCAAGATCACGGCCAGAGTCGTGGCGGGGGAGAGACCGGCGAGGGAACAAAGTGAGAGGAGGAGGAGAGGGGTAGTGAAGAGCCAATCGATGTATCGGGCCCAGAACTCTTGTCGGAACAAATGGTGTAGAGAGCCTTGGACACCGTGGTTGTGGATAGGGACGTAGGAGATGCCGAGACCTGCCGCCATGGCAAAGTAGGAGATCATGGCGATGGTGAGAACGAGTGCGGAGATGCTGTGGCGTCAGGGAGGGGAAGGGAGAGGGGCAACAATTAGCGGTTGTTCCAGTCACGATCACCAATAGCTAAGCCAAAGTTCGAAATACACGAATTCCCCTGCCTTTCAAACCTCGCTATAATTCCTATTCCAGGAAGGAGGGAAGGATACAATCGTTCAGTAACCCAGACTCACCCGTGGAAGAGACGATTCCTCTTCTCAGTCCTGATCGTCAAGAAGATCACTCCGACCAGAGCCAGAGTGAAGATGGCGAAAACCACCCAGAGGGCATTGTGTCCGACGTGTGAGGTGTGAAGGTAGTGAACATGAGCGGATGGCTACGTCAGACATATCAGCATTGTGTGACTCCCAGACAGTGATCGAGGATCAAATGCAAAGCGAAAGGGTTGCAGGAGCAAAGCAAATGGTCTGCCAGAAAGAGACAGACGCTTACGAATGTGTCGGTCGGCAAGGGCAAGTGGCTAGGTCCACCATGATGGGGCTTGTGAGTGCCGCCAGGAGGGCTGACCGAGATGGTGCTGGTGGGCACGGGTTCGGGGATGGTGATGGTAGGTCTGAATTGAGCGAGGTAGTCCATATTTGGGTGTTGAGCAGATGTGAGTCGAGTGGAAGACGATGGTGAGATGGTAGAAAAAGAGTGAGAACGGTAGTTGTTAGCTGATGAGATGCTGTAGGTTGCTACGCTGTCAGTCACATGCTCTGTCTCTTGTTCTCCTCCTCCTCCTCCTCCTCCTCCTCCTCCTCCTCCTCCTCCTCCTCCTCCCGTAACCCCCGTCATATGACTCCCCATCCCCTGCATTCACGAAACGTCATTCCACTCTCAATGTGGACAGTCACCCTGGGGCACCCCATCGTTCAGGCACACAAAGATACACCCAGATCATGACGTGCAGGCCAAAGCTCATCGAGGAATGTGGCATCACCATTGACACGTGGTTCAATATTGTTGTGTTAATGCATGCAACAAAGCTACAAATCTTCATATGACACCACCGCCCTCCCGTCTGGTCCCCTTTTTATACGGATTCCTCTCCGCGTCACCCATGGGTCCCCTCGCAGCAGCTGCAGAAGCCCGCGTGACCCTTCTCGGCGTCGAGTCTGCTGCTGGCTGAGGTGCAGCACGTGGTTGAGTCTGAATGCCACCCGAACGGAGGATGGGCGGTGGGGGAGGCGGCGGGAGGAAATCGGTGGTAGATTGCCATTGTGACGAAGATGGGTGGGCGAGGCTGAAGCTTCGTGACGGAGGGGAGGGTGCTCGGGCAGGAGGTGGTGGCGATGAGAATCGAGGAGAACTCTGATAGTGAGCAGGTGGAGGTGAGTAGGTCGATCGACGAGGTTCAGACGGCTCAGAGATGTTGACATTCTGGAACTGAGAGGTTATTTGCCTGGGTATAGATATGTTAGCCTTCCTTCTTCAAGAGGACGAAGATACCACCCACCCTACGTCCGCTCGCCTCGAGTTGAGGAACTGCGTACAAGTCGCCTTGAACTGTCCTAACATATCCGCAAAGCTGTTATAGAACTTGATACCCTCCTCAGCGTTGTCAACGATCTCTCGCCATTTCCAGTAAGCAAGGTCCATATCCTGTAACCGTCTCTCTCGCTCTTTGACGACTGGATCGTCCTTTCTCTCTGATAAGAAAGCATCGTTCTGACTCTGTCACAGGGGTCAGCTATGCGCAATGTGATTGGCAGGGGGATGGCTTACTCTAATCCGTTCCAATAGCTGCTCCTGCTTGCTGCTTTCCGCGTCCAGCTCATCTTTCAAACGGTCATACTTCTCGATGGATTTGTGGAACATGTCCTCGAACCATTCCGTTTTCACGTCGCCTGAGCCTCCGTGTGCCAGTCGTGAAGCTTCCTGCAAGACCTGGGGTCTGATGTCGTCCGCGGCAGCGATGTTGCGTGCTTCATTTACGAGTCTCGCCCTGTGAGCTATTCTGTCATCGAGCTCTTCCAAAGAGGCTCGCAAAGGTCGAACGGATGCTGGCAGAGATGAATAACCGCCCGAGGAAGACGCTCCTGTGGATGGGACGTAGTCATTGATGGAGTCCTGTAGGACGTGTTGTATGTCAGCATGCAGTTGCCTTTTTAGAAGCTGTCGCGGATTCACTTCACTACCAGCGAGAATCTCGACCAGATGAGCCCATTCTTCCCATTTGGATTTGACTGTAGCGTCACTTCCCGCAGCCTGCTTGATGGTGGCGTCATACTGCCCAGCCATGGCAATCAAGGGCTGGTTGGCAACATGCGAAGGAGGTCTGGTGGCTTGGAGATGGGGCTCTCGGGCGAGCAGGCTTTCGTTTTCCGTGCCTTCTTGATCGAGTATGTCCATAGCCTACACTTATTGTGAGCGACAGTGCAGCCATTGAGGGTGATTACCTACCTCGTTGAGCGACTGCATGTTCGACTTCGCCAATCGTCCGACCTCTTTGAGTAACCCCTGAATTCGAGCGGCCCCTCCCGCGGAATCGACCTCCTCAGCCTTCTTCAGCAGTGATGGAGGCAAACCGACTGGACGTTCCAGTGCTTGTATGGATCCAGGGAGATTGAGAGATTGCAATGTGCTATCATTGAGATCAGCGTGACGACTCGACTGAATTCATCAAGTCAACCGACCTCGCAGCAACACCATCGAGCTCTTCTCGTTTTCCGTCAAGATCTCTTACCACAGTGTCTTTTCTGTCGTCGTAGATACCTAGAGCATATTACCATCAGCACGTTCGCTAGGCTTTCATCGCTAAACTTACTTAGTGCCAAATGAACACCATAAGGGACTAGTGCACTGAACAAAGGACCAACACCTGCGCCTCCGCCCATCAACCAGGCAACGGGTTCGGAGATCTCAGTAGGTGTTGTGACTTTAACCATCCCGACCCCGACAATGGGCGCAAGTTGATTAGCCGGAGGAATAGGCGATACGTAAACGAGGTCATTGTCTCTGACTGCTCGTTCCAAAGCCGACTTCACCGCGGCTTGAAGGTTCTATTGAAAGCGATCAGTACCGTCCACTAGAGGAAGGGGGGTTTACTCACTTTTAGATCCGAGACCACCGAATCGGCAACACCTTTCCTCCCTGCATCTGAACCCTTTTTCGCCAAGCTCTCCGCTGCTCGTAAACGCGCGATCTCTTCTCCATATTTGCTCTTTTCCAGATCTTCTTGACTAAGACGGTATTGCGCAGCGGCTTCGAAATGCATTTGTTTGACAGTGAAATGTGCGATCCAGTTCTGTCCGACAGAGTAATTAGGCAAAGGGGAGCAGGAAGAGAATGAGCCAAAGTGGTGAACTTACGGCTGGAAAGAAAGACGATGAAGGGTAATCGGTCCCGTTCATCGAAGCCAAAGCGGCTCTGTAGTATTCTGAGACTTTCATCGACAATTTACCGATCAAGCTGTTCTTATACGTCCCCTCTATATCCACAGCTCATTCGTCAGTAGCAGTCGTGTCTCCTTATGCTGTCGGCCACTCACGCAAAACTGCTTGTTGCCAATAGCATTCCTGCGCTTCAGCCAAAACAAACTCCTTGATCGTGCTCAGGAAGGATTCGGTCATATCGTATCCTGCCGCTGAAGGTGTTGACAGCTCTGTCCGGAGGGTCGGAATGACATTCTTGATGAGGTAGTCGAGGACGCCGGCAGAAGCCTAGCGAATGACAGTCGACAGTGTCAGTTAGAAAACCTGAGCGATGTACACAATGGTTAAAGCTCACGGTGAGGTACCCCAATGCTCGCTTTATACCCTCCGCTTCAGCTCTTCGTTCCGCCGCTGCCATCGAGGCATACAAAGCTGAGATGTTAAAGAGCACACTCGCTCTCTCGAAAGTTAGAGACGGTAAGGAGATGGGGGCATCGGGCGACAGGGAGAAAGTCGGTGGGAAGGGAAGGTGGTACGTAAAGTTGAGAGAGATATCAGAAGGGAATTTGGTTGCTAGAAATGTCAATTGGGCGTGATACCTGGAAGGGTATGAGAGACACCGTGAGCCATAAGGAAGGACTGACCAGCGGGGCGTTTTCATGTGTTGATAGAGATCAAGGGAGAAAATACCTACCGCATCAATCCTCTGACGATTTCGGGATGAGCTTCTCCTTTTGGTTCCACCCATTCTTTTCTCATAGCAATCAATGACTCGACATCCTTCTTGAACGCTTCGGGATGAGCGTCACGGAAATGCGTAGAAATGTAGGTCAGAAGATGCGAAGAGAATGAAGAGAGAGGTGTAGCCCTCTTCGTAGGGACTGGGAGGAAGTTCGACTGGCAGTGGGACGTCAGCTTGTTCAGTCTCCTTCGAGCTGATCGAGGGACTTCTCACCATCTGATCACCTGTCCTGTGGTCTATATTGTCCTGATGTTGACTTGCAAAGAAAAGAAGCAAAAAGAACCAGTGTCGTTCAACAGTGACCTCACTCGTCAACCCAGATTGTTGCTTTGGGTGGAGGTGAGCGGCAAAAACAAGAAAGCAGGTTGGTGGAGAAAAAAAGAAAAACATAAGGTTCCTGAGGGAATCGAACCCTCCTTTCGAGAATCAGAATCTCATGTACTAACCGATATACGAAGGAACCATGTTACAAACTGTTGGATCGACAGATTGCTGTTGGTCGGCCTTTTGCACACTATAGGAACGTTTGTAACGGAGAAAGAGCCCTCCACTTCACCACTTTGTTTGCTTTCGCGTCAGACTTTACCTCTCCGCTTTGATTTGACTCTGTACAGACTGTCTCTGTCAGTTTGATCGTCTTCACGAGTCTCAGTCTTTCACTTTGCAACGACGACAGCACCATGTCACAATCACCTCTAGCCCGATCTTCTCGACGACCATTACACGCCTTCGCTCATCCCCCGTCTAGACTCTCGAAATCGTCGTCCATCAACGATTTCAACGACC
Source organism: Kwoniella newhampshirensis (assembly GCF_039105145.1). Classification (NCBI taxonomy): domain Eukaryota; kingdom Fungi; phylum Basidiomycota; class Tremellomycetes; order Tremellales; family Cryptococcaceae; genus Kwoniella; species Kwoniella newhampshirensis. Next base: position 94,892 of record NC_089960.1, read on the forward strand.
AAGATCGAATTGCCTCGCCTTCCCCTTCCACCCCCGGCGGTTCACAATCACAGCCCGGCAAATTCTCCACACCAGCATCTCGATATCGCAATGTCGGAAGCGCCACACCCAACAATGTTTCCACACCGAGTGCTAAGATCCATTATTCACCTTATGCGACTTCGACTCCGCCGCAAGGGTTGAGCAGAAGTTCGAGCATACCGTTCGATATGGCTGCGAGTGCGAAAGCGGCACGAAGGGCGGAGGAAGAAGGGAAGATGACTCCGCTGACTGACACGGGGATGAAGAAGAAGCGGTTTGTGAGACGTAAACCACTTTGGCAGCGGTATGTAATCTTTCTCCTGCTCCGTCCTGCCAACATTACTTGTGGCTCAAGCTCTTTCCCCGGGCTCGCACGTTATATCATCGTAACGCTGGGGATTGTCTAGCTGACACACCACGCCCATCTAATCAGCATCGTATCCTTCCCCCAACAGCTCCTAGATAATGCGGTCTTCCATTCGCCCACGTCAATCCAGGACATACTACCTGACGAACACCTGGCGAATCCGATTTCACTCGCGCTCCACGGAATACACTATCTCCTTGTTGCGCCCCTCTTCTCTGAAAGAGATGAGGCCACAAGTGTCCTCAGAAGTGCGGGGGGCCGAGAAACTGGAGTCTCGAGCCGGTGGGATAGATGGGAGAATGAAGGGAAGACGCATGGGCGGGGATTGTTAGGCGGTTGGTCGGTGAGCTTTATTGACATTGATAGAGCATTGCCAGAATATTGGCTGATCCGAGATAACAGAAGTTCATCTTCACGCTCCTATTCCTTCTTCTGGCTGTTGGTAATGCGACGTACCTCTTCACTCGCTTCAGAACTTACGATATGCAACTCCGCTCGGTAAGTGGTCCATTACATATCTTTAACCTGCCACCTTTCAAGCAGGTCTCCGTGCTGACGATATTGACCATAGGCACAGGAACCCGTCCCCTCACCTCATGCATCGCCGGTTGCCGCGCATAAAGCGAAGAAAGACGACGACGACGTATTCTCCACTCCCACAAACGCTGTACAAGAACCCTCGAGTCAAGGGGCAAAGATCGTCAAGTTCACCGGACGAGCTTTGCTTTATCTGATCAAATTCACGTTGTGGGTCTTCGTGTCTCTCATCTATGCTCGACTGTGTATTTCAGTCGGATCTGGATTGGAAGTCGAACTGATTCATCTGACATTTGACTGACGTCTCGATCATGCGCAGCCACGCGACTCTCTCTGCTTTCGGTAAACCTCGTAGAGACGCGCCGGCGTTCACAGGTTTCGGACAGGCAGAAGATAAGATCCAATCGCTGAGAGTCTGGGATCCCCAAGAATTCTGTCTCGCTTTCTTCTGGTGAGTTGGCGTGAGCACCGCTGGACGAAACGAAGAGGTCATACTCCACTATCCCTCTCTTTCCGTCTTTCCCACGTTTCATTCTTGACTATGAGCGACTCTCGTCATGGCGTAGCACACGATTGGAATCCTAGCTGACCCCCAATACAGTGCTTTCCCGCCCACTTCTCCACTCCTCACTCACCTACTCACTCCACTCCATCCGTTCCTCACTCCATTCTTACATCTATCCACCACGTTCCTCCTCTCCCACCTGGCCAAGTCATATGCCCAACTGGTCAAAGATAGGATGTTGTTGAGCGCAGAGGTGATGAGAGAATATGATCAGAGATTCGTCTATAAGAGGGTGTTCTCAAACAGGATGGATAGAGGAGTGGGTACACACGAAGGTGAGTAGCACCTCACGCTGATAGCGAAGGATTTGGAAATCATCATGCGGAATGGAAAGCTGATGGTACACTGATCTTTTTAGCTGAGTTGGTGTGGTAAGACACCGCAGACCCCTCGATGCATATGACAAAAATTTGAATGTCATACGAGAACAGACTGGGCCACGTTCCAAGTGCCAGTAGGGCATGACTAATATTCCGTACAACATAATATTCGTATGTAGTAACTCATGTCATATGTCGTTCGATACAACGATCACTGCTCCTCCAACAACACAATTCCCTACCGCCACCATCTCATCCTGACGCCGCGTCTTCCTCTTTCGCCTCCTGACCATCTCCCCGGACAAGCGAGTCGATCGAAGGATGATCTTCGAATCTGTCAACTGTCCTTGGCGATGGTGGAGTCTGGTATAATCGATCCACCACCAGGTCGAATTGTGAATCTACCTTACGATGTCCTCTACCCGTCTCCTTTTCTCTCTTGTCAGAAATGTCCGGGTTGCTAGTCGCACTTGCATCTGACGGAGTAGGCGGGAGATCGGTCGTTAGTGGCGGTGTCGAAGAGTGCACATCAGGGCTTGGCGGCGAACCCGTTGAGGTTGCGACGAGTGCAGACGTTTCTTCTTTGGGCTCAGAAGGCGAAAGGGTGATGCTAGGAGTATGAGGGGCGATCATCCCTTGTCCAATATGTTCGAGATTATCGTCTGCCGTCATATATTCTGGATCATGCCCGGTAACACTGCCTGCTAGATCGCTCTGAAGGATACCGACCTGTTCCACAGCTGCTCGAAGAGCGGTTCCGTTCTCGTCGATCGAGTGCAGAAATCGAAGCAATTCTTTGCAAAGCTGATCGCAAGCGACGCCTGTTAGCAGGAGTCCCCAACGCTCGCGGCACGTCTGGTCGTCCGAGACGCTATCACAATTGATCTTTCGCGCATGACATCATAGATCGCCCTGGTCGAATAGAAATGGCACTCACATGAAATTCGTTAGCCTTGATCGCTTGTCGCAATAAACGTATCGTATCCTATCGACGCAGTTGCGTCAGCTTATAGGTATTTCAGGGGATTCCCTGATGAGTAAGGTGAGACGACATTGGTATATCACGGTCCGGATTTTTGGACTCTCTACCATGCTACTGTTTCTCCAAAACCCCGCTAACACTCACCTCGACATCATCCAGCTCTTCCAGATTGTGTAATACCAACAAATAGCTGGCTGCAGTCCGCAGATTTCTCTTACCCCCCACGCCGTTCCCTTCTCCAAGACATCGCTCAAATAGATCCCTAGGTTTTCCCACGATATCAAACAACACCTTCCACCTATCGATTTCTGTCTTTCGAGCGCATCCCACGATCACATCGAGAGATTCGGGGAAATGGTCGAGAAAAGTTATCACTGTTGCAAGGACATTTGGAGGAGGCTTCGTATGAGATCTTCCGTCGAGCTTGTCTGTGCTGTTGGCTTGTTCGGTACCGTCGTTCAGGGACGCAGCCTCAACTTGCGGGTAAGATTCAGTCCTCGGAAGAGATTTCGAAGCTACTTCATCTTCCAGTACGGAGTGTAGCAATATCTCTAGCGAGTGTGCGAAGTACACCAACGACTGATAATGCAACGCTAAGGTCAAAGCGTTGACGAGAGAAGGCGTCGGAGAGGAGAGGTGATATCGCAAAAATTGAGGCAGGAAAAGATGTGTCCCGGTCGAGATCTTGTAGACAGGGAAGGGCAGAGTGCGAGTTGATGTTTCGTAGTCGACCCCAATGATGATACCCTTGTCCATTAGTATAGCTACACAGGACGACACCAGTCAGTCTGGATTCTCGCTTTCGAGTATCTTCTGCGATTCTTACACAAAGGATAGAAATCTAGACGAAGTTTGACGCTCTCTTCGACATTCTCATAAGAGTCAGACGTCGAATCCACTCTTGTAGCTTCAATGGTCAACGCGTCCAGCCAAATTCGCATGTTCGCGCCATCGTATCCCCATAAAGAATTTTCGAGAGTACCCACGCCGTGCAGATGCGTCCAGTACGCTTCGATACGATCAGCGAGTATCTGCATGTCATACCGGACCTCATCAGGTCGAGCCTGTCGGGAACATCGATATCAGCATCCAAGCTCTCTCCTTGGGCACAAGGAACCGACTTCGCGTACCCGTCGCGGTCGAAGCAGCACCAACTTGCCATCAACAAGAAAGATGATAGTTGCAACGATCAGGTCGTCCGCTGGATCCCCCAAATCTACCGTAACCAATGATTAGCCTCACTCCCCATGTCTGTCACATCGAGTGAGACCCACTCTTTTGTGCAAGCGGTATCAACCACGACAAAGCCCTAACTCGACTCGGTATCTGTACAATGCCCCTGAAGCTGATACTTCCACACAAATGCAACTTGATGGTCGACTGAGTAGGCAGAATCAAGAAGTGATACAGCGTGTTATCGGCCGTGTACACGAGTAGTGAATTGTCCAAGAGCGTCATGACAAGGACTGGGAAGGGTAATGTTTGAGAATGGAGGATTTCTGTAAGATCCAGATCACGAGAGTACAAGCGGATCTGAACGGTTGTCAGCCGAACAGACTTCAGATTGCATCGACATAAGGACGACGACCTACTTGATGTGTCTTATCAGCGTCCACAGCAGCAATGAGGACATGGTGAAACCATAAGAGTCCTCCTCGAACTGTAAATTCTCTTTCTTGCCTCTCGTCAGGAAAGAGTTTCCACCTTCCAGAGGCAGCGGAATAATGAGTCAGACCCTTTCTCCCAGCCACGGCGATCAGCTTCCCATCCGACGATATAGAGGCGTAGCGCAGAGGCCAATTGGTAGCGATGTACGCGGACGGTATCTGACAAGGTGTCAGCTTTGGACTTCCTAACACAACCACTTTGTATCTCACTTTGATACTTTGCCAGACGTCCGATTCTGGGTTGATAACACTCATATCCGGTTGATCGGCACCTCGATACACCAAAACGCGGTCGTCCATCTGAAGGAACGCATATCGTGTGTTGTCCTGTTCATTAGCCACGTCGTGCCAGTGACGACTCACTGGTGAATGCTGAGTTGTCGTAGCACTTTTGACGAAAGAGATGACCTCAATCTGTGGAGACTGAGGATGAGGTCGCAGTATGACTAGCTCGAGGTTACCCGGCACCCAAAACTGGCAGGGAGGTTAATGATTTCGCACATACGCTCTTATGATAAAGAACTCACTAAATCCAGTACACCCGTTTCGCGAAGATCATCCTCATCTCTCACTCCCCAGCCACCTAATCTACCGCCCATGCTCCAAGCTGCCCAGCCGTATTCATACCCTGCAGCGAGGCAGTATCCGTCTCCCGTCCAGGCTAGGCCAGTGACTGTTCCGGGCTTGGTTCCTGATATTTGTGTCCGTGTCAGCTGGGCCAAAATAAACAAACTCTATTTTCAACCAGCTGACTCACGTAGATTGGCGGATGATCTCAAGTCCAAGCTATGTGATAGTCTTGGTTGTGATGGCCAGGGAGGGAGGGTAATTATGTTGATCTTTCCGCTGTTCCTCTTGTCAGCTACGATTCTACACATTTCGAGCTAGCTGGGGAACGCTCACCTAGCCAAACCAACAGCCACTACACCGAATCTCGGATTGACCGAAACATTCACCGCGACATCACCCAAATCTTCCACCCCTACCAGCTTGTCCTCCAATAGTCCCAACGCTCCGGTCCTTTTCACCAGATCCTGTGGTATCGGAGGAGGATGTATGACTTGCCCAACGTATTTTGGTCCTGCATTCAACTGAGCGTTTTGCGCATCACTACTTGCTATTTGAGCAAGTTGACTCGCTTGGTAGATGACGTATGCTCTTCCGTCGCTCGCGAGAACGGTATACACCACAGGTAAGCCTGGAGTCCTACTCGTCGTCATCACCTTTGGGATTGGGGGAACGTCTCCAGTCAACCACTCTCGTGCATTGTTGAGATCCCAAGTGTCGCATTCAATTTGCGCTTCCGTCTCGCCGTCCAAGGGGGGAGGTGGGAAGTGTGACCCGGGTGGAGAAAGAAGTGGACTGGGTACAGGATATGGGATGGTGAGCAATGAGGGGGGATGTCGTAATGTCATAATCAGGTTATGAGGTTGGGGTAAGACGGATTCACATCCGCCCATGATGAAAGCCGTTCCGAGAGATCGAAGTTGCCAGCCCATGACGACGTCACCCTCGCCCGGCCCAGGGGTGGAAGGACCGGATGAATCGTACGAAGGGCGTGATGTGGGAACAAGTTGGTAGAACAGAAGATGGGAGGTGTCGGTCTGATCAGAAAACAGGCTATCAGTCATATCATATCTGCATCGCGGCTTGACACGTACAAGAACGATGAGCCCACGACCATCATAAGCCCAAAAAACATCGACATTATTTCCGAATCGCTCGATACTTCCCGTCGAGCGTACCACGGCAGCTTGCATGACAGTTGGCTCCCTTGTCAGCTTCATCACGGAGGTCATGACCTACTCGGACATCCCAAACACTCAATCCATCTTTTGTCAGCGTCGCGAAGAAGTTGCCCTTCCTACTGGCTCGAATACGAAGCGCCGGTCGGCCTTCGAGCGGAGAAGGTGTGTTGACCAGCCGAGTGGTCGCTGTTGGCCAATACATGCTGTGAATTTGTGTTCGTCGAAAAGCGATAGGAAGCGTGACAAGTCGGAATGATTTAATGCATTCCCAGGTCTCAGCAACAGCTGGATGCGGGGCAACGCTGTTGACTGTTGATGCTGTCTCAATTACGTAATCTCGCGTTTGAGACGTTGGCTGTTAAACAGTTGCATAAATGATAGGTAACTTAATATCGTATTATAGATCTAGAGCTGATTATTGAGGGGAAGCTAGTTGAAATGGTCGTGATATCATGATCATTAGGGTTGACCGAGAAAAGCAAACAACACACCTGCTGGTCTGCCCATTCTTGTAGTACCGTCTACTCGAAGAACTTGACAATCTCGCCCAACTCGGTCGCTTTCACCCCGCCTTTCGGCAAACAGATCTAAGTCTCTTCTCCCCTAACACCAAATTTAGTCCTGAAGCCAGCTTTCTTGTCCATTGCTAAACTCTTGACCAGACCTTTGTATGTCCTTTCCATGAATCTTGCTCTGAATCCGCCTATACCATGCTTGGCGATGAAGCTTTCCGAGACGGCTGCACCGAAAGTGACAGGTTCATCTGGAACGGCGGAAAGTGCAGCTTGGACTGCTGCTTCGATTGCCTCGTGAGCCGATTGTGGGAAGTCGAGGGCCCATTTTAGTTGATATCCTTTCGAGGGGGAGAGGCGAGTGAGAACGACCAAGGTGTTGATCTTGGGTTGATCCGAAGAGGAAGTGGGATTTCCGTTGGGTTTCGATTTCTTGTTTGCGTCGGCATTGGCGTGAGCAGAGGGAGCGGACTCCGCTACGAAGTATCGCCTGTGCCCTGTATCCCTCCACGGGACTATCTCAGTGAGATACACCTGCTTCCCTTTTGTATTTCTCGCTGCTTTCCATTCCTCGATCCTCGCATGGCATCTTCTCTGGAATTTTCCGTCTAATGCGTCAACTTCCTTCACCTTGAACACTCCCTTTTGCTGTTTGCTGCTCTGGATGAGATCAGTATCCGCTTGATCAGAGTCTGACCTCTGTTTCTCTGCACAACTGAACATCCTCCAATTGTATTCATTCGCAAGGATATCGTGCATCTCCTCGGAGACCAGCATCCATACCGGTCGAAGTTTGAGCTCGTGCTTCACATAAGCGTCGTGTGATCTCTCGTTTATGCGTCCCGTCACATAAAGGATCACCTGTGATCATACAGACCTTTCCATTCTGCGGAACATACCCAATGGCGGCTCCGGTCCTGCCGTCTCGCCACATTTCGAATCGGTCGTCAAGCCATGAAGTATTGGTCGCATGGCTGGAGGTAGCTCGCCATCTTCTGAAGTTCGGAGCTTGGTGGTGTCGGCCTCGGGATGAGGTATTGATGGAGCTTTCACGGGCAGCGAATGAGGATCTCGGTGGAAGAGTGAGGCGAGGCGAACATCGGGCGGATCAAGGAAGAACGTTATAATTCGCTCTAAGCCTAATCCAGCGCCACCATGAGGTGGCATTCCCCAATCGAAAGCAGATAGATACTCTTCCATATCGCTTTCGGGTATGCCAGAGTTTCTCATACTTTCTCTCAGCTTGATAGGGTCGTTGATTCTCTGACCACCCGTGCCAATTTCTTGTCCCCGAACGAACATGTCGAACGAGTTTGTGGACTTCTTCCCGTCGTTGGCAGTGTAGAATGGTCGAGCGGATATCGGCAACCGATCGACAATGTAGAAGTCGGCGCCATACTTCTGATGTACGAGTTCGCCTAACCTGATCTCGTCGGGTGTGCTCAAATCCTCTTCCTCGACATCGGGACCGTCGTCCCGCAACATCTGAATGGCTTCCGGGAAAGGGATGACTGGCGTCTGCTCCAACCATTCAAAATCCTCGCTGGGCCATGTCTCACGAACACGCTCGAGCTCAGGTCTCATCGATGAAATGGCTTTGATGTTCTTCATGACCATATCAACCTTCATGACCATATCAAGCACGTGGAATACCTCGTGGTAGTCTTGCTGTATGGACATTTCGATGTCGAGACCAGTGTATTCGGTGAGATGACGATGTGTGTTGCTGTTCTCTGCTCTGAAAACAGGACCAATCTGTGCCATGATACAAATTAGGAATGAATTGTCGCTTGGAAAGGCAAGGGCAGAACGAGTTAACTCACCTCGTATACCCTCCCGAAGTCCGCCGAAATAGCCATCTGTTTCATGAGCTGAGGGCTTTGAGCCAGGAAAGCCTTTCTACCAAAATAGTTCACCCTGAACACCTCAGCTCCCGACTCGGTGGCTGCCGGTTGAAGCTTGGGGGTGTTGATTTCCAGATGATCCAAATCGTCCAAGGTATCTCTAAACACTCTTAAGATCGTGGAACGGATCCTGAAGATAGCTTGGTTGGAGGGATGTCGCAAGTCAAGAGTTCGGTTGTGGAGTCTACTCCGCTGAGGAGGTGGATCACCGTGTTAGAGACCGAAAGGGATATTAGGGGAGGGCTCAACTGTATGAATGGTGTCGATATGGACTTCGAGCGGTGTATCAGTTGAGGCTCTGATAGGCTGAGGTGGGTCTTGAAAGTACCGGAAACCTGAACGATGGATTTGTCTGGCAATCGTTCTACCCACTTGAAGATGTGTTCACAGTATGTCGAAAGGACACCTTGTATTATGAATCCTCTATGTCGAAGGACGATGATGTCGAATTTGGTGGATTCGGACCGTTGGGTGTGTAATCTCGCTCGGAAAGTGACCTGTTTGCCAGCAGGCATTCTGACGACCTCGTCCAAGAGACTGATCTCGACCGGATGTTCTAGATCCCCATACCTCGCCCTCATCCCCTCATTGTCCACTATAGCAGCCTCAGCATCTTCCTGCTGTCTTCTACGTTCCACATCTTCTCGCTCAGCACGCGTCCGTTGTTCTTTTCCCTCCTTGTTCGGCCGTCTCCCTCTCGGTAGGTCGTTCCTGCTTCCCAAGATGGTCATCCTTGTCATCCTTTTGAGCACCGTTCTCGTCGCGGTCTTCGTCGCCTGAACGAAGCTTGAAAGCTATTGTGGAGGTTTCAGAGCATGGCCTGACTTTTGTAATCGGTTGGGAGAGTTGCCCTCTGTGTCGGTAGTGACAACGTCCGCAGTCCTGGTGACTGACCGATCATATGAATGTTACGGATAGTAAGCGATGAGAAGATGCTGATGCGACAAAAGCGACCGGGTTTTTGGATAGCTCGGCGGCGAAGAAAGAGGGATAGACGTTTATGACATGCAAAAAGCTGTAAGCTGTAGCTGCGTTGAGTGAATTCTCGCTTACACCGTCAGTGGTAGCTGTCGCCACCTCCAACAACTCCTGCACTATGCTGCCGCCAACTACATCATCGTCCCGGTAAAAGGGGAATGCATCTCGCAATATATGACGTTTCCTAACAAGCATACCATGTTCCCAATCACCGTGTCAAATCTTCAACATTTCCACTACGACCATTTCTATTCTCTATCCTTTTTGCTGCGTTTCATGATCTCGGCGTCCCAAGGGGTAACTAGTTACAGTTCAGGCAAGCCGGATTTAGAAAAAGACCTGAGGTCACGATCTATCAGCAGCATAGGCATGCTGAAAAGGCATATCATCTTATCGTCATTCAGGATTTCCCTGTGTTCCAGCGGAGCGTTCCCACCGGGAACCTGAATAGGAACAAGAGCGGTGTCAGTGGGAATCCAATGATTATACCATCAATGGCTACGAACTATTCATCCAGTCCATGCCTGCAGGTTGCTGCAGCTTCATCGAATCGCGATATGCCACAGACTCAAGCCTCCACTTCGAGCTCATCGTATTCACCTTGGATGCTCAGTCTTCGAGCGAAAGCGCTTCGAACAGCTGCCAGTGTAGCGATAGGATTACAGCATTATGCGGCTCCTGCAGCTCCCTCCCCAACCACGACAGAATGGATCGATGCGACCTTGGGCGATCGACAGGGCAAGAACTTGATACGACTGGATATCTACCATCCTGACAAGCCGAATGGTGGTAAGGCTATCGAAGGGAAGGGAAGACCGGGAATGATTGTGTTTCATGGAGGAGGATTTGTCATCGGGAATGGAACGGACGATGCCCGTTGGGCTACCGCAGCCAATGACCAACTGGGAGCAGTGGTGATCGCTGTATCGTATCGACTCGCCCCCGAGATCCCCTTCCCTATCCCAGTAGAGGACTGCGCTTCTTCGATTTTACACGTGTCGAGCAATGCTTCGCGATATGGCATCGATCCTTCACAGTTGCTAATCGCTGGATTTTCTGCAGGCGGAAACCTTGCTTTCGCCTCGTATCATCTCCTCCATTTCGCTTCAAACTGGAAATACTCTCTGCCCGCCCCGCCACCACCAATCAGGGGTATCGTCGGTTTCTACCCGTTACTCGACTACACTCGAACGAGAGAAGATAAAAGGGAAACGTCTATCAAGCCTGAATTCGCATTACCAGCTTCTCTCACGCATCTCTTTGACACATCGTATCTCCCCCCTGGAACCGATTTGAGGGACCCGCGAGTCAGTCCTGGTATCGCTCCGGACGAGATGATCGACAGACTGCCTCCGGTTCACCTGGTGCTGTGCGAATATGACATGTTATGCTCCGAAGGTCTGGATTTCAAGGGCCGTCTGGAGAAGAGAGAAAAGGTGGTCAGTTGTGGAGTAGTTGAAGGGGAGAAGCATGGTTGGGACAGGCCTCCTCCACTAACCCCCAAACCGACCGTAGCGGTTGAGTATGCCGAAGCACTGTCAGAGGTGAAGAAATGGTTGCAGGCAGGCTCATAAGATGAACAAGACCTAGGAAGATTTTATGGAAATTACCGTTGTACTCACGATGTCCTGTCCCGTGCACCATGTTACACCGACGCTGTCCACCAGATCGATGCTTGTGGTGACTGCATGGCTCGCTTGCTGTCCAACAGATGCAAGAGAGCTAAATTACAGACTTTTCGAAGATTGCGAAGGGAGACGAACAATCAAGCCCCAATGACATGTATGGCGCATAGGTGACGAGGAGTACGCATCATTCCTGACATCACGCTAAAACCGTTCTACAAAGATCCCTCCCCTTTCGACTCCATATGTCGACTTACAACGTCTCCTTTCGATTGGAAAAGAACCCTCATGCATACCCAGGAATGGTGTAGGGGCTCATCCTGGAAGATCGCCTCAAACTGCTAGCTTTACCTGTCTTCACCGAGAGCGACCCAGAGCTTCTTGGGCTTCGACGGTGATTTGAATCTCCCGATGGTGGCTCCCCTTCGGAGAAAACTAAAGGGTCTAGTCTTGCAGGAAAGATGTCGGCGTATGCCACATCATCATCATCGATTACCCTTTCATTGCCATTTTCATCCAAGATCAACCTGAACAGTCCGATGTTCATACGTCCATTGAATTCTTCGTTCGTTTGGCGCTCAAAGCCTCCGTAGTCGGGGTCGATCGCGATTAGAACATTGGTAGGCCGCATGCTGGGCGATCCTCTTTCCCGACAGAATGTGTCGGTCAGACTGTGTCAATGGCTTGAGAGATTAGCATCAGGCTGGAGTATCAGGAGATGCAGTGCTTGAGGACTTGGTAGTTACTCACTCCGTTGCGATATGGCAGGACATTCTTTGGGTTGCATCCGGGAAGTCATCGATGATACTCTGTGTGAATCTAGATGCTTGTTCCGGTCGAAACATCGGATTCAAAATACGCATTGAGCCGTTGCAATCGATGCAGCCGCTCAGTACACCTGGGGCTGCGCTGATCAGCCTATATTCGGCATCCCCATGGTCCCGACTCTCGAAAGATATCGTGAACGACTGTCTCCCGTTGTTGGGGCGACGGCCGTCTTCTTCAGAGCACCCGTAGGGACAAGTGATGGGAGCTCTGTAACCATGGACGTTGTTGCCATGATCTGAGAAGTAGCGAAAGTCCGCTTCGGATGGGCGGACGAGGGCGACGTTGCTTAGATCCTGGGCAGACGGAAGGGAGCCTTCTGACCCTTGTATGGCATTAGGATCGGCTTGAAGGGCTGAGTCCCTCGTGTGAGATGAAGAGTTGTCGCTCATACTTAGAAGTGGTCAGTGTAATGCGTCTGTCGTGTCAAGGTACGTTAAAGGTCCTTTTTTCGCAGAAAAGTCTATGATAGAAGAGATCGAGTGGCGAAATGTTAGTGACCGACTTTCTATCGACACTGGTGCATTTGACTATCCTTAGATCCTCACTCGACCAAAGGAGGTCGAGTTCGATATCTAGCCCTCAGCGTCATCGTGGGCAACTTTCCTTTGATCAAGGACCCCTAGGGTCTTACATGCTACACCCTCCACACTGATGGGTCTCGGATCGTCTGTGTGCGGAGCCCAATTGTTCCCCAAACAAAGTCAAGAAATACATGCTCGAGAAGGCGGTATTACAATTGGTGCTATTTCTGAATTGTGAAGATAAACCACCGGAAGACAGGATATTCGCGAAGCATGACAGGTCGCTAAGAAGCACTCTCACGCTACGGCGGGGACCTGAATTATCACTAAGAGCGGTGTTAGTGAGGTGGCTTACACCGCATACGGATTTGTAATGGTATCAAGCGTTACAGCTAACTCTTTATGTCTTGTAGTACGATACGAAATCCCCAACGTTGTCAACACGACCACAGCTGTGGCCTTTGCGTGGCTCTCTCACCGTTTTGTGCTGGGTTCTGACATAGGGGCGAGAGCTATCCTGCAATCCTGTAAAAAGTCTAAAACGAAAATGTAAAGTGCGAAAAGAATTCGAACTTGTGAAATGTCAGCTCACTCGTGGCCTTGCCAAAAGGAACATTGAGACATGGTCAGGGGACACAATTTGGCGAGGGGTCATTCCGGACATGGTCGTTTATATTCGGTCCTTGATCTCGCGTCAACACTCGGCAACATCCAAGACCAGTGACAGTTCACAATACTCAAATGAGGCCATCGCTTCCTCCTGTTACCTCGTCTACTCTTTCAAATGATGCTGTCCTGTCCCGAAGTGGCACTATCACGATCCTATAAGTCACTTCGTGGACTCGAGAGTCAGCCTTCGAATCTGCGAGTTCAGATACGTATGAGAGAAGTATGTCGCGCGCCATCTGATCGACTTTATTCTCATTCACATCTCTGGCTCACAAAATCGCTATAAACAAGCATGCCTCTTTCAAGGTCTAAACTGTGATATCCTCTTTCTGGATGACCTTCTTCCCCATCCTTCGCCGATAGCAACCAGCCCTAGTCTCGGAGCTCTCAGTCTGACCTCTACCTACGATGCTTGCTGGAACCTGCCTTGCTCCAGCCTGCTGTGCTTGCTTTCTTTTTCTTGGAACTTGCATGGTCGGAGTGTTTGCTTTTCGAGTGCGAGGTACTGGAAGAACCTTTCGTCTCCTTGGAGCCGAGCGGCAATTGGACGGTAGCAGGAAACATTTCGTATACAGCGTTACCATATTCTGTATCCCATTCCGATGTCTGTGACCACTGACCGGTCCCAGAGAGCCGCACCGCGTACGGCTCCGTGCCCACTATCTCTTGGAGACCCTCAAAGGCTTGAGACTGGACATCAATGTACTCCTCTGGCTCAAGAATACCCACCAAGGCTGACACCGGCTCGGAACGTGAAACCCGATCGGATGGGATATTGTCAGCGATGGCTCTAAGGAGATTGAAGTGTATCAGACTTCACAAGACTTGAACCATCAAGGATAAGAATACTGTACATACTTTCTGACGAGTGGACAATTTTCTCTCACGGTGAGACCATATCTGGCATATGTATTCATGATCTCATTGGTAAGGTTTGTAGCCAAATCGAGATCGAATCGTGGATTACGCACTAAGATGCCTTGCCCACGACCGGGATCGAAGCAGGGTGTATACCAGGCGGCTGTTGCGCTCAATAGGCGATCTACTGGGTAGGCAGAAGACGACACTAAGAATTTTTGACCGACGTATCACTGCTTTTTGTACGTGACAAAAGGCATATCTTATCTGCCTCTCCCAACCGCGACATGAAAGGACAATTTAATTCTTTTGATTCTTGTCATCTATATCATGTCGTGATCGTTCTAATTTAGATCACTATGAAGGATCAATCGAGCGGGGACAAGGGCGCTGATCCCATACTCCCCCTGTCTAAGAAAGCAACTCTGTTTCAGGCCAATCTTCAGACTGCGATCAACAGAGGACAGGCGTCATCATAAAAGTCCGGTTGTTGTAATGAGACTTTGAGGTCCTGTCCATGAATTTTCCCAGCGCGTCCAAAGGAGAAAGGAGGTCGTTCACACGAGATGATACGATTCAGTCGGATCCCATCGGGCCTACAATCTGTGCTATTTCCGAATGGTGATGACGAACCACGGAAAGACAGGACACTGACTTAGCACAGCAAGAACTTGAAGAAAGACTCGTGTCCTGAGTCGGGAAAACACTGTCCAAAGGAAGAAGATGACGGGCTGGCCAGCCCATTGCGGACACGACATTCTTGAATGTCCCTTTCTGATTTGATATACAAAGAGCAGCAATCAAACATGTTGAAAGGTGCAAAAACGCAAGGGGACATCAAGGGAATCGCCGTTGAGTCCCAATCTCAACAACTCGGCAACATGTGGTTTAACAGTTCCTAAATCTTACCGAGCACTGGGATCCGATATCGCAGTGTTCAAAGAAGGAACAAGACCTAACGAGAGTGAAAGAATAGGCGTGAAAGACCTCACACCGGAGACGAACGTTGCCACACACTGCCACTGCCACACTGTCCATCCTCGCCTTGTGCTTCACGAACGAATCAAACACCTCGCTCCAACATGCTTGCAGCACAGCTGGTGGGAAGGTCTCGTTTCTATACAGATACCTCTTCGAGGAAGTATTGCATTCTGACGGAAGTGCCATCTCGGTGCTGTGTGTACGATTCGCACGAATATGGAAAGCTATTGGTGCATCATACGGTACATGCATGCTTCACGAGTTTCATGCATCAAACGTTTTCCCTTATCCGTCCTCTGTCACCGGTTAAATGCGGGAACCGTACAATCTTACAATCAGGCCCTGAAAAAGAAAGGAGGGGTACCACGGAAATGACGTCTTTGTGTCCGGAAATAGAGCAATGACATCAAACAGTGACAGACTGACAATATCCCGTTTCTTTGTTTTTTTTTTACCGTAACCAGCTGCGTTACCCTCTGCTCTTGACTGTCTGTACGAGTAGTACTGTATCATTAACGCCGGCAGATGATGACATGCATTCTGGCCAGGGGAGAGGGAATGAATGGCATGTGAACTATCCCGAAATAAGATGGTCGAACCGAACTATTATTGACCCCGTCTACGTCGTCCGTCCGTCCGTCCTTGCATCCATCCAAGTTCCTATGACAACATCTTGATCTCAGTTCGTATCTATCTTTAGACGGACTCTTGTTACCTTTTGCTACACTCTTCGCCAACATCCAGCTGTGTTGGATGCTCCTTTCTTGAACACATTAGAGCTGAAGAGATCAGACCAAGGAGTGCGAGGAAGAGAAACCTTCCGAGGTACAATCAGTCAGGATGGCTCTCACACATAGGAAGAACGCGAAGAAGGACCCGGAGAGCGGGGATGCCGAACAAGAGCAGAAACGCAATGAAGCAGAAGAGAAGAAGAGTGAGTATAGTCGTCAATTGGCTAGGTTTTTTACCGTCAGATTCGGATGTCGACTGACACTTCCGTGACGTTTGAACAGAATACGAGGGAGAGGAATACGATGTCCTCTTGCGATTCGTCGCGGATCAACAACAAAAGTTGAAGAACAAGAAGGACGATGATGGAGAAGATGACGAGAAGGATGTTAAGTACACTAGGAAGTGGTATGCTCCTTGGAAGAAGACCAAGGTGAACACTGCCGGCAAGAAGGTGAGCAACCAGCATTTCCTTTACTCAATCGTCACTCAAGGCTAAACACATTCTTCTATTATAGATTCCCTCGGGATGGCTCGAGACCGATAGACAAAAGGGTATCTCAAACTCGGACGTCGAAGAACGTCGAAAACTCTCCGGCTACAATGAGCTCGAGAGGTGGGTCCATCTCACACATCCCCTTGACCATGACTGATAATGGGACGTTCCACCCTTAAGCCCCTCCGAAAACCAGTTCATCAAGTTCATCTCATACTTCCGTGGTCCTATCCTTTACATCATGGAACTGGCTGTGATTCTCGCTGCCGGTCTTCAGGACTGGATCGACTTCGGTGTTATCATCGGTATCCTGTTCCTCAACGCAGCTGTCGGTTGGTACCAAGAGAAGTGAGTGGACTGAACAATCTCGCCCCAGCGACTGGTGTGCAATCATCACCACCGAACATAATTGACCTGTTTCCTTCTTGCTTTGGCTAGACAAGCTGGAGATATCGTGGCTCAGCTCAAGAAAGGTATCGCAATGAAAACCACGGTCGTGAGAGATGGTCAAGAACAGGAAATTGAGGCAAGGGAGCTGGTCCCTGGTGATATTGTCATTCTCGAAGAGGGAAGCACAATTGCCGCGGACGCCAAGGTGAGTCGAGCAAACCGTATTACCTGATCGTTGCACTGACGCGGCGTTCTGCCTGCATAGATTCTTGGTGAATACAGCGACAAGGATGGTTCCAAAGTGGGTCATTTTGTCTTCACTACTCACTTTTGTAGCGACAGAAGCTGACCACTTCTTGATTAACAGTCAAAGGCAATCCTCGACAAACACGAAAAGTCAAAGAAGAAGTCTGGTAAGAGCGAAGACGATGAGGGATCCGATGACGAGGACGATGGACCAGACAAAGGTCCCTCTGTCTGTTCCGTCGATCAGTCTGCTATCACTGGTGAATCGCTCGCTGTCGACAAATTCGTTGGCGATGTCGCCTACTACACTTGTGGTGTGAAGAGAGGAAAGTGCTACGCTGTCGTTACCGTTCCTGCGAAACAGTCATTCGTCGGAAAGACCGCTGCCTTGGTATCTAGTGAGTTATCCCAGCTCTGTTTGTCATAACGTATATTTACCCCCTGTGTAGGCTCCAATGAAATCGGTCATTTCCAGATCGTTCTTGGAGGCATCGGTACCACGTAAGCTGCATTTGCTGTCTGTTGTGATTTTTGCCACGCTAATTCACAGCTTTCAGACTCCTTATCATTGTAGTGGTATTCATCTTCATCGTCTGGATCGGAGGATTCTTCCGCGGAACTAGTATTGCTCACCCGAGGGATAACAACTTGCTTGTCTACGCCCTTATCTTCCTCATCATTGGTGTGCCTGTCGGTCTCCCAGTCGTCACCACTACCACTTTGGCAGTCGGTGCGGCCTACCTTGCCAGACGCAAGGCTATTGTCCAGAAACTCACCGCTATCGAGTCATTGGCCGGTGTTGACATCTTGTGTTCTGACAAGACTGGTACTTTGACCGCCAATAAGCTTTCTCTTAACGATCCTTATATCGCTCCGGATGTCGATCCCAACTGGTTCATGACTGTGGCCGTACTTGCTTCGTCGCACAACATCAAGGGTCTCGACCCCATCGACAAGGTCACGATCGTTGGACTGAAGGTGAGCGAGATGTGCAATCCTTCCGTATCATGTTCCGCTCTGACAATGTTTTCCGTCCAGGACTTCCCCAAAGCGCAGGAGATGCTCAAGGGCGGTTGGAAAACCCACAAATTCACACCTTTCGACCCCGTATCCAAGCGAATCACTGCTGAGGTCGAGAAGGACGGTAAACACTTCACTTGTGCCAAGGGAGCCCCTAACGCTATTCTCAAACTCGCCAAATTCGATCCTAGCACCGTCGCAGCTTACAGGAACCAAGCCCAAACCTTCGCCACGAGAGGATTCAGGAGTTTGGGTGTGGCTGTCAAGGAAAATGACAAGGAGTGGGAGCTGTTGGGCATGTTGTGTATGTTTGACCCTCCTAGATCAGACACAGCAAGGGTGAGTCCGATATCGGCTTTCGTAGAGGTGGTCAGAGTTGATCTGGATCTCGCAGACCATCGGCGAAGCACACGATCTTGGAATCAGCGTTAAAATGTTGACTGGTGACGCCGTTGCCATCGCAAAGGAAACCTGCAAGCAATTGGGGTTGAGCACAAACGTTTACGACTCAGAGAAACTCATCGGAGGTGGAATGTCAGGCTCGGATATTCGTGACTTCGTGGAAGCGGCAGACGGATTCGCTGAAGTCTTCCCGGAACACAAATACCAGGTGGTCAATCTACTTCAGGAGCGAGGACACTTGACCGCGATGACCGGAGACGGTGTCAACGACGCACCATCATTGAAGAAGGCGGACTGTGGTATCGCTGTCGAAGGTGCTAGTGATGCTGCCCGAACCGCTGCCGATGTAGTCTTCCTTGACGAGGGTCTTTCAACCATTATCACTGCGATCAAGGTCGCGAGGCAGATCTTCCACAGGATGAAGGCGTATATCATCTATCGGTGGGTTGGATTGTCATACTCAGCCTAAAGACTCTATTAACGATCTTCGTCCTGATAGTATCGCCCTTTGTGTGCATCTTCAAGTTTATCTTATGCTGTCTATTTTGATCAAGAATGAGACTATCAGAGTCGATCTGGTTGTGTAAGTAGACGTTGGCCCCTTAGACTTGTACCTGGCTGACGATAAGTCCAGCTTCCTCGCTATCTTCGCCGATGTGGCAACAATCGCTATTGCCTATGATCGAGGTGAGAGCACACGCCTATACGCTTCAGTAATGCATCATTTGTGTATTTGATGCTGACTCATCTCCTCAGCTCCTTACGCTCATCAGCCTGTCGAATGGCAACTCCCGAAAGTATGGATCATCTCCACCGTCATGGGTCTGCTCCTTGCCGCCGGAACTTGGATTGTCAGAGGAACACTCTTCCTCGGAAACGGTGGTATTATCCAGAACTTTGGTTCCGTTCAAGAAATTCTGTTCTTGGAGGTTGCATTGACGGAGTCTTGGGTAATCTGTGAGTCGTGTCTGTTCGTTATCAGTCGTGATATTGTGCTGAGGTCAGATGACCTTCTACAGTCATCACTCGTCTTGCACAGGAGCCTGGTACACCTAATGTGTGGCCGTCGTGGCAACTTGTCGGTGCGGTCTTTGGTGTCGACATCTTGTGAGACATCCCCCGACTATACGCAAGTCCGGATTTGCAGCTGACTTCAATGCGAATGATATAGGGCCTCTCTCTTCGCCCTCTTTGGTTGGATCTCTGGACCAGCTCTGCCCGATGAACACAGAGGTTGGATCGACATTGTCACAGTCGTCAAGATATGGTGTTTCAGTTTCGGTGTGACTATCATCGTCCTCTTGGTCTGTGAGTAAACTGATGATCTTGACCTCGGTAAAGACACACTTGCTAACCTACGCGCCGGACTAGACCTCATCCTCAACAAGATCCGATGGCTTGACAACATCGGTCGTAAGACCCGATCGAAGAAGAATGAGAAACTGGAAAACTTCCTTACCGACCTGCAAAGACTCACAATTGTCCACGAGACCGACCACACAGGCTCTTACTACCGATTCGCCAGCGGAGGTGCCACTCCAGGTGAAGCTCAGGGTGGCACGGACGACAAGAAGGCTGCTGCCAAGGACACTAAGACCAAGAGCAATGAGAAGGATGCCAAGAAGGACAAAGATGAACCTAAAGATGGCAAGTCCGACGATAAGGGAGGAAAGTCGGTCAGCTACGAGAAGGGCGAAAAGGGCGATGGTGCGGGACAAGATGACGGTGCTCAAGCTCAAGAAGGAGAGAGCGGCGCCGCTGAAGGTGACAAGACCCTTAACGATCACCATGGTGTAGAACATACCGACCACGAAGGGAAGAGGCAAGAGCACAACGAAGTGACCAAGCAAGCCGCTCATCAAGCCGGTGGGGGCCAGAATCAAACCCAGGCTCAGAAGGCTCAGGCTCAGAGCCAAAGTGGCGGTATCGGGGATTATTCCCTTGGACCTAGGATCGGTGGCGGCGGCAGTGGAAGTGGAAGTGGGAATGCGAGAGAGACTGGAACGGATGATAACTCTAGCGAGGGCACTCATGTGGATCCCAACTAGGCAGGCGTAGTGGGTGGATCAGAAGCCATCGACAGGGTGCGTAGAACGAAATAGGAGGATAGGATAGATGGACTTTCGGCTCGAATAGATCTGTAGCGAGTAATCCTGAAACCGAAATCGAAACTCATAATCACATAATCAATACAGACTCTGAATTGACCTTGATAATTCTCGTGTTTTTATCACGGACCGTTTAGCATTCCTCGGCATGTATGATTTGGCTTGGACTGCTGTCCAATGAGCTCCGAGATTGCACACTGAATTGACGGCGGTGCATCGGCTCTGCCACCAAAAATCAACGGAAGTGGTAACGTAAGACTCTTGGATGCGATCGAAGAGGATTGATTCCAGGAGGATGGAAGTGCAAACTCTCTTTCCAACTTGTTCTCCCCTTCACCAGAACGATATCACGGTCTCTTTTACCCGAGTCAGTCGGTGAGATCCTGGATCCAAGGTCATTCATAAACTCCCGCTGCCTCAAAACGATAGATTATGCCACGCCACTAGCTACCTGATTCGGTAAATCAGCTAAACCTCCGTTGAAGTGATGGGTACATGACGTCATACGTCATCGTGATCTTTTCCCAGAGACACTTTATTGCTCCACTGTTGTAGTAGATGATAGAAGCACACCATACCATTATCACCACTACTACTACTGTTGAGAGAGCACTTACGTAGGTCACACACTATTACTACCGCTACTACCACTACTACTACTGGCAATTGCAGAGTGAGTGCAGTCAGTGCAGTCAGTGCCCCCCCCCTTTTGCATCACGTCACGCGGTCTTTTTAGATTGGTCAACCGGCTACTGTATAAAGACAGATCGACGGAAACGCTACGTATTTCTCTTCCTTTACTTCTCTCCACTAACAGTAACTCATCGATCGATCTAGCATTCACTCGACTCATCGACCTACCAACAATAAACAACTGAAATCGATAATGTCGTCTCTCCCCCCTCGCGAGCCTGCTGTGAGTCCGTCCTTTCATGCACCTCTCATCGAGAGAGACAGAGACACCACATCGACAGAGTAGTATCGAATGTGATGCTGAAATGTACGATCGCCGCTTCTTTCTTTCCATCCCAATGGTTGTGACCGCGCACACAGGCCGACCCCCACTCCCTCTCTCACACTGCCAACCTCCAACAGGCCACCTCCAAGGTCAACCGATTCGCAAAGCGGGACCCGGCATTGTACCCCCTCAGCGCGATCGTGGTCGGTATCTTCGGTGTTGCGGGATACTTTTTGTGAGTGTCGCGGGTATTTCCCTTTTTTTGTTTTGATGGTCGCCTTCCACTGCTCCACTTCACCGTGGTGACTTCGTCCGTGTGGATGTTGCGACGTTGAGATGGAGTCATCTGATCGCGCTCGATCCGGTGTCTCAAACCTGCCAACCCTTTTCCTACCGTCAATCCGACAAAACACAACCTCTCCAGTGCGCAATCAAGCTTGAGCTAATCATACCCTCCCGCCCAGCTTCACCAAAGCATCTGAGCCCGATGCCACGCGAAAGCTCGCCCACACCGGTATGGTCCAACCCTGGGACAACGCCGCCAAGCACGAGACCCACCCATCGTAAGCTCAAACAAAACATCGTCGGCTGTTGGACCCGCAAGTAGCTGATCCACTTTTTTCATCCCCCCCACAGTTCAGTCGCTCAGTTCAAGTACCGATACAAGACTCGAGATGGACACTATGAGGACGCTCATCCCACTCTGAACCAAACGGTCGAGTCTGTAAGTCATTGCGCTTTGTCTCTACACGTTTGTCTGTCCTACCCATCCGCATTAAACTGGTCTTACGCCCCCCGACCGTCATCTTGTCCTCTGGTCCGTTCCGCGCTAACCCAACCTGCCACTCGTGGCGATGAGGTTTTTAGCTCAAAGAGAATGCATCGTCCAAGTTCCGAACTGTCTAAACTCGTCGATCAAGATGGAGTGATCGACGAGCTGGCGAGACGAGGAGACCGACACGATGACGACGATGAGCATTTGGGAGGAGACATGTTTGGATTCAGATTCGAGTGGCCGCATTGATAGTCTGATCAGAAGTTGACAAAGGGAAGAAGGATGAAGGAAGGAACAAGGAGAACATGGTTCATTGTGACCATAACATGTATCTGTATGCAGTAGTCGACTACTTGGTGAACTGCTCAACGCTTCTACGAAGTTTCGTATGGTCCTCCTTCGCACTTTTCGTCATGGAAGCAGTTAAGGAACCTTCGGCGCAACGCCTCTTCGAAGCATTATAAAACGATTGTATTAGGGATGTGCCAGATTTGTAATGCCGTGATACAAAGCAGGTCCACCGAGCCATTACGCGTGGAATTCTGACGCCCTGACGCGTTTGTGTCTTTGTTCATCACCTTTCACCTCGACAAAGAACGACCGCACAGAAACAGACCGCAAGGCGATTTGGTAGTCGTATTGATTCCTTCTTCGCAGCTACACCACGTCGTGAAGTCCGTACTCGTTATTACACAAGGCTGAACCTTGTATCGACACTGTCAACCCATCCAATAACGATAAAATCCAATCCAGCTGTAATTTCACCCACCCCGCTCGGTCCGACCGACCCCACCCCTCTCTCCCCATGGCTTATAGACCTCAACAACAGGTACCTGGTCCATCCTCTTTTCCCCATCAGCAACAACAGCAGCAGCAGCAGCAGAACATGTTGAACCCCGCCGCTTCCTCCCTCGGTATGGGTGGCGGTCGTACTTCCCCCATGCCAAATGTACCTCAAGTCGCCCAACCCAACCTGGGTCAACCAGGATCCAACACCCTTCCTCCGTCTATGTCCTCCTCTTCCGCATCTTATGGACAGCCGATCCCATCGTTGAGCCCGCCCATCGGTCCAGGAGGCGGTGGCGGGGATAAGGGACCTGATTATGTGTATTTCGAGAGGAGACCCAGTCAGTTTGGAGATGCGACGCAGGGGAAGGCGATGGCTGCAAAGATGAAATTAGAGTTGTTTTACAAGGAAGCGGTGGAAGGTGTAGTAGGCAGGAAGGAGAGGTGAGCTACAGTTCCTACTCTGTCTGTCAAGCACCACAAAGAGCCAATGTGGCTGATGCTTCGGTTCTCGTAGACGAACCACACTCGAGAAGCAGCTCGCTGCAGACGCTTTGACTCCCGATAGTCTCAAGGCGAGACAGCTTTTAGCATTAGGTCGAAGAGAGTCAAAGTGAGTAATCGCGCTGTGCGTTCAAGTCACTTGACTGACAACTCTCTGTTCCATCTCCACTGTCTCCCATCGACCTGTCCTCGCCGCACCCTATGTTTTGTATTTCTCCTCTCATCTTGGCTACCTAGCTACCTGCGTCTGAGACGTACTCGGATCGGACTCGAGGACTTCCGAACCGTCAAGGTCATTGGAAAGGGAGCTTTTGGAGAAGTCCGACTGACGCAGAAGGTTGACACCGGCAAAATCTACGCGATGAAGACCTTGAAGAAGAACGAGATGTTCAAGAAGGACCAAGTGAGTGTGGCAGAACCAGGCCCAACGGTATCGTGAGGTACAGACACCAGGTAGTGAGCGCTGACACCGACCTTCGACGATAGCTCGCCCATGTACGAGCCGAACGTGATGTCTTGGCGGAGAGCAACTCGCCCTGGGTCGTTCAGCTGTACTACTCTTTCCAAGATACCCAGTATCTCTACCTCGTCATGGAATTCCTACCAGGTGGAGATCTGATGACCATGTAAGTTATGTCGCTGCGATAGACAGGCATGCCATTGACCAAAGCTAATGACCATGAACCAGGCTGATCAAGTACGACACTTTCTCGGAGGACGTGACCAAGTTCTACATGGCGGAGTGCATCCTCGCCATCGAGGCTGTTCACAATCTAGGCTTCATCCATCGGTCAGTCAGCTATATGAACTGACCTGTCCCTTAGCAGCAACTGACACAGCACTCCCTCACGTAGTGACATCAAGCCCGATAACATCCTCATTGATGCATTAGGCCATATCAAACTGTCTGATTTCGGTCTGTCCACCGGTTTCCACAAACAGCACGACTCCGCGTATTATCAGAAGCTACTTGGCGGAGGAGATGTTTCCAACAACCCCAGACATTCGCAAGCCGGGGCCAACAATGGGGCGCGGAACAGTGTCATGGTCAATGCTATCAACTTGACGATGACGAGCAAACAGGATATCGCGACTTGGAAGGCAAACAGGAGGAAGCTGGCTTACTCAACCGTCGGAACGCCAGATTACGTGAGTGCCCAGGATCGCTGACATTGGGAGACTGGGTGGCGACAAAGCTGACATTGAACGGTATGATTAGATCTCGCCTGAAATCTTCCTGCAACAGGGTTACGGAAAGGAGTGCGATTGGTGGTCGTTGGGGGCAATCATGTTCGAGTGTCTTGTCGGTGTGTCACTGAGCCCTATCTTTCGAGGCTGAGGCGTGGTTGACCATTGGTACGCTTCCAGGTTATCCACCATTCTGCTCCGAGAACGCACACGATGTCTACAGGAAGATTATCGACTGGCGGAATCACCTTTTCTTCCCTGATGATGTCCATCTTAGTCGAGAAGCTGAGGATCTGGTCAGACGGTGAGTGGTCGCGGCAGTATTCGTGAGATGTCTGTACTAATGATGTCGTCTTAGCATGTTGTGCGAATCAGAGAAGAGATTGAACGTTGAGCAGCTCAAGGCTCATCCTGTGAGTATCATCTCATCTTTTGACAGCCCATATACTTATAAAAGACGCTGTACATCACTAGTTCTTCTATGGCGTCGACTGGTCCACCATTCGTGACATCGATGCCCCTTTCGTGCCTCATCTCCGCTCCATCACCGATACATCCTACTTCCCTACCGACGAACTGGATCAGGTCCCAGAGGTCCCCTCGGGCGCGGACACAAGTGGAGACGCGAAGAAGGATTTGGCGTTCTTGGGATATACGTGAGTATTGGGTTTACTCGAAGATGGCCAGGCGCTAATCAGTGGATAGATTCCGACGATACGAAATGCTTTGATAAGGCGCATAATAGGTGGGCAGTGGTTTGTACAATACGATATTACGAGATGGATATTTGTACCTTGACGGATGAGTCGAGAGTCAACGGTTATTTCCTGCCCGACAGATAGCCAGGGCTAAAACGTCACAGGTGTTCATGGAAAAGTCAAGTCAATGGTCCCAGAAGCTCATTGTGTTACAGAAGCTGTTCGTGAGAAGAAACCATTGCATCATCTCGCAACACGTTCAGTGTATGGAGCGGCAGGGGATCGCCTTTTGTGTGTGAAGGGACGGTTCTGAAAGCATGAATTGTCATTGTCCATGGATAAAAATCGGAAATTGTCTTTTCACAGCCATCCGAATCTTCTACAAGTTACTGTACTTCGACCGACTTTACCTAGACCAAATTGGCGTTATTCTGTGATTCAGACCAAATTCTCAGCTCGCGGTGAAGGACAAGTTGCTATCTTACATAATCGAGTCAACTCACCGAGTCGACAACTGGAGCGGTATATTTCTCGCAATTGTCAATAAGACATTTGGCCGGATCGCAGACGAGCGAGAAGGCACCGTCGCCGTTGTCTGCGGTGATGTAGGGTGGCGTGATGGGTGAGAGGTTGTAGTCGATCGTGATTTGGCCGGTCAGGTTGCGCAATGGGTTGACTTGGATTCCGCACTGCGACGATGATGAAAGGACGTCAGTCCGGGTCATGTAAGCGCGTACAGGTCCTCAGAACGATATGAATTCTACGGGGAAGCGAACTGTTCTCGTGTCACAGAGAAGAGTATCGGACAAAGTATACTATACTCACATGAAGACTGAAGACGTCGACATGCGACCCAGATCCACCCGTCAACGCCTTCTCCTGAATCGTCCAATCGAAGTACCTCTCCACATCATCTTTCGGAACTTCAGTAGCGTTCAACACCACTGTAAAGTTGGCGGGACCGACCACAGTCGTGTTCGGGGCAAGAAGGTATGTCTGGTTGCTGACCGTTGTGAATGCGGGAATACCGATGGTGATATTTGCACTTTGGGTGAGATTCACTATGGGTAAGGTGGTGTTCGCGATAGTGGGAATAGGAGAAGAAGACGTAGCGGTTGCAGTGGCTGTTGCATTGGCGAAGGAAGTGGAGACGGCCACGGTAGTAGGGATCCCAAAGGAGGTAGAGATGGACACGGTCTTGGCGGTGTTCACAGACGTAGAGAGCCAGACGGTCTTGGCGGTGTCGAACGAGGTAGAGAGGGAGATCATTTCGGTGGGGGCAGGGGCAGGGTCATTGGGGGCAGATGTGAAGGCGATCGCGATGGTGGTCTCAGAAGGAGAAGGCCTTTTACAGGTGGACGATTTGACTTTGCTCGAGAAGGAGTATACGGGCGGGTACGGGCTCGCCACGATAGATGGCACGAACAAGAGTCCGGCACCGAGGAGGGACAAAAGCGAGGGAATGTGCATGTTGAGTGGTCTGACTTGCTGTGGTTCAGGTTGAATGATGTATGGTCAGAACCGGCTCGTCAGACCTAGGGCAAAATGATACGGTATCGAGCCTCAATACTTACAGTGTGATGTTATGCCAAGGTGGTGGGATAAGTCAACATGTTCATGCATTCCGACCTGCAACTACTCTATCTAATACTCTTGCATCTCGGTGTCAACCAACACTCAACCTGCCCCGGTCAGAAGATCGGGCTGTGCAGCCCTGTACCCCGTTTCATGACGGAGAGAGGCGTCTCTCGCACTCTACGCCAAGATCTGCTGTGGTCTCAGACGCGTGTGTAGTCTGTTGAGTGCTGGGGGGACGAGGAGAATAACCATCTCACATTTGCGACCGAGGTACTGTGACACAGCCTTGATGAGACGGACGGACAAGAAGCCCGAGTGGCATGGTGTAAAAATAGCACACTTTCTGTGTCAACGGACACACGTCGCGGATCGCCAATCACAGTACTAACTTACACTGAACTAGCACATATTGAACTCGTCATGGACTGCATGCTGGCATCACATGAGTGCGGAGGACCTCCAACCCGACGGCATACTGCTGTACAGACCCATCTCTAGACGTCCTTGAACAATTCGTCAGACGTGACGGCCTTGGCATTGGCCTAGGAATTGCGAAGGCGTCAATTTACCCCTTGTCGGCCAATTTACATGTCCACTCACCGAGTTGATGACCGGCCCGACGTAAGGACCACAATCTCGGACCATGCATTGTGCGGGGTGGCAAGTAAGATTCAGACTGTTGTCTGCATTGTCTTTGATGAGGAAAGGAGGTTCAGTGGTCATCTTGAAGTCGAAGATGACAGGACCGTTATCGAGACGGGCATTGACCTGTGCGCCACACTGCGGACGATCAAGTGAGGATCAGTCTTTCATCTCATGTAGTATCTCTCGAGGTCAAGGGTCACATCTCATTGGAAGATTCTCCATGTAGTGGCACACTCACGTGAAGGCTGAAGACGTCTAGATCTGCACTACCGCCGGCCTTCAACGCCTTTTCATGAACGATCCAGTCGAATGTCTCTCTCACATCGTCGGCCGGATTACCCGTCGCATTGAGCAAAATGGAGATCCCGTCCTCAGGATTGACCTGTGGAAATTTGGAAACCAAATCCTTGGTCCAGCTCTCATTTGAGATAGTGGTATCGGGAGATAAGAGGAGCACGATCTGGGCACTATGTTCGAGATCGAGTCGGACGACACTCCCGTCCAGAGAGTGGGAGGTTTTGAAGGTGTCTCGGATATGGTGGGTAGGGGTGGCAGTCACGTAGGAAGTGAACGCAGAGAGGACGCTGAGGACCGAGAAGAACTCGGTAGTTCGCATATTTGCAACGATGATTATGCAATTTGAGACTTTTCAAAGTAAGATGTCGCGGTCCGACGTTCGATGAGTGCACTGCACTGCAGGATTGTATCACGGCTTGATGCTCGTGATGCCGTATCTTGAGAGGGTATTCAGCATGGGTGCTCTTATTATACTTCGGTATAGACTCTTCTCGACCCTGTGGCGCCCTGCTTTCCTTTCAGTCTGTCACTCCTGATTGAGGGAGAGACATTCCATAATATAAAGGAGGACAAAGTGAGGGGATTTGCCACGAGGACGCACTCGATCCTCCTTCGATGCACCAGAGGGGGAGGTCTTCAAGGCGAATTACGGACGTCTTCTATGCAGTGAACATATCTCTGAAGGGAGTATCCGGATCTGTCTGGAACACTGACAGTTGCCAAACAGCACACTTTCACTCTATAAAAAATCGCTGTCTGTTCACAGTCTTCCTCTTCACCAAGACAGGGTCTGCTGAGTAACTGTACAGTGATTGTACAATACTTGCATGTGTTGTACTTGTTCGTTATCATGGACAAGATCACGGTCCTACACCTAATGCTATCGTGTAAAGACAAGGGAGGAGTTTCAGTCAATATGGCTTCGTACTGTACTACCAGCCTCTTGTTTTCACTTCCCATACCAGGCTCCTGGGGACACATACGTCGCGTTGTGCTGCGCAGAACACCCAGTCCGCCAAAATGTCAGTGCCCATCTTTCGCTCAGAGCTCAGTAGCACTGACAGAATCGATCACAGGAGCGGTATATGCGCCACAGTCTTTGACTAAGCACTTTGCTGTGTCGCAAGTGACCAGTACATCGTTGTTGTCGTGGTCTTTGAAGATGTAGGGAGATGCGGTCGACAGCTTGAAATTGTATGCGCCTTGATCGCGCGATCCGAGACTGAGCTCGGTTTGAGCTTGAGCTCCGCACTGCGAGTCTCATCAGCTATCATGACACCACTGATAACTTTAACTTATGACCCGATGTAAAGGTAGTTTGACTTCGGTGGCATGATTAGTTGCGCTCACGCGAACACTGAAGATCTTCAGATTAGGATCCCCTCCCTCTTTCACCGCTTGCTCATGGATGATCCACTTGAACGTCGTTCTCACATCATCGGTCGGATCACCAGTGGCGTTCACCTGGATGGTGAAAGGATTGTCGACGAATCCATCCCGCAAACCAGGACTACAGCTCGATTTCCCCAGGGTGGTGTAGCCAGGCAACTGGATCATGACCTGGGCATTGTGTTCAAAGTCGACGGGAACGACACTCCCATCGGGCTCTGTGGTGGTCTTGTATGAGTCCCGAGTATCGATGGCGTGAGCAGGGACGGCAGAAATAGGAGGTGCTCGAGCGAGAAGGGCGAGAAAAGAGAAGAGGGCGCTGGTGAGCATTGCTGGAGCTGAACTGTAAGGTCGACCGGGAAGTACTTGGTTGTTACACTACGAAATTGTATGGTAATATAAGGTCTTTGTATCAACACACCTGCACAACTACCCCGTATGGTAGGTATGGGTCATACACATGACACCTGATACTCAACAACCGTAAAAGGAAGGCCCCTTTGAACAAGGGGTCAAGGAGGTCTCAATCCTCCTCAGGGTCGTCTTGACGGGCCTTCAGTGTGTGCGGTCTGCCGCAAACAACCAGGAGACGGGCAGTACATCAATCACAGTCTGTCATATCTCAGCGTGAGTGCACGGATGATGGCTAAAGCGTGACTACAGTACTGCAGTTTCCCACCAATGTCTTTCACAAGTCGTCTCTGGATATGCCCGTGAATAGATGACCGAGGGTCCTTTGTCCTAGACACGCCGATCGATAGGATCGTTGGAAAGCCATCGCTCCGTAGTAAGTCCAGACCTGATAGTTCAAACGGGTCAGCATCCACGATCCACATTAATCGCAACATGGCGGACGCGATCAACATCTGGGTACACCAGATCTGCTCACCTCTCAGCAGTGCTGACGATCGCCTTGCTGATATCTAACCTTGGCGACAGTGGAAGGTTGTATTTCATCGTTTCTGGTACAGAGTATAGTCTCCTAGTAGCCCCCATGTCCGTATACATGGAGAAAGCGTCGGGGGTGTACCGGTGCCAAACGACCCTCGAATAGGTATTTCCGACTGGCAGAGAGCCGTCTGGCCTCAAGTACGCTGTTTGAGTTTCTCGAAAACCGTCTGCTTGTTCTTCAGAGTATACGAGCCGTAACAACCTAAAGAGTTAGTAGTTCAGCCTGCATACAGTATGAGGATGGGGATGTCGAACCTGTCGAAACTCACTGACAGGCATCTCTATCAGTCTCTCCACTTTCTGCGGAGCTTTTAGAGGGGGCGAGACCGGTGTCAGCAATGGCAGAATCGGAATCGGGATGAGTGTGGGCTTTGGAAGACATCGAACAATGCCGAAGAACTGTAAGGCTGGCAGTGTACTACAGTAAGTTATGATATTATGTGGGTTGAAGTACTCCTGTGACTTGTGAGCGATGAAGGTGTCGGATCGACTGCGAGTATATGCGACATGCGGTGGACAGAGTTATATATAAGCTCCCCTCTGCCCGCTTCCTGCTTTCAGTACTTCACAGCGAGTCTGCTCTGACGCTGTACCACCTATGTGACGATACGTCAACCAACCGTTATTCCTTTCACTCGGCCGAAGTCCAGGCTCTTACCTTTCTGTTGTACCTTTCAACAGACAGAAGACCTATCTGCTACAGCAAGCCGGATCACACCTATCTCGATTGTACGAAACACTGTACTTGTGCCGAGCAGAGATGGATGCAGAATCTGCGTTCGGAATGACGGTCCAGAGTACTTCGTCGTCACAGGTGCGCCTGTGGAAGTCGAGTGGAAACCAATGGCGTTGTGGATGAGATTGCTCCTGTCGGCCCTTCTCCGACTGAGCAACGGCACCTAGACATCGGAGTTGATTGATTACAATCCAGAGTTGAGGAAGTCACTTGGCAGTCTCACGCAGTTGTTTCACATCAGGTAGAGAGAAGGATATCGTACTACAAGCAGAACCACGATGACAGCGTGGTCTCACGGTCGGTACGAAGCTGACATGACTCGGACTTCCTGGTGAAAGTCATCCCTTCTACTATGAAAGCGATCATCCAGTCTGGACATGTACACATGCTCGACAAAAATGCTTTGTCAAACGACCACATGCATGTATTGTATACGCTGGAGAAGGAGGTTGCTGCTATAGATGGTGGTGGGATTCTGTGGTGGCAGTGTGCGTTGTACGGCCACACCTTTCATTCAATGGAGGACAAAAATCCTCTGATGCAAATGAGGTCATGGACGTTGGGCGATACCTACGATGACGCCCAACTATGTCTTCTGATGTCTTTCAAATGATCTCTTCCAACAGATATGTCGCACCTAGTGGGTTATAGCACGAAACCCACCTAGCAGTTTCTGTGAGCGAAGAGTCTCCTGTGCATCCTAAAATCTCCGCGCCGCCAGCCATTTGGACCACTTTTTATGACACGCTTTTGACATCCCGTCGTTGTCTGTCTGATCAACCCAAGAGATACACTAGTGGTAGTGCTACATTATCCTGCACCTGGTGTCCATCCCTGTTTCGAGAGCTTGTTCCTTCGCGGCTTCCAGCTCATTCTCCTTTTGTTTCACCTTGACTTCTCTTGGAAACCACTCTTTCATGAATCTGTAATCCAGGGCAGAATCAGAAGATGCCCAGATAGGGGAGCAGTTCGTTCGAAAAGCGGAGAAGGAACTCACTTCATCACCGCGAGATCCAAGGAACTTCTGTTCGCTAGCAAGACCACCTTCGAACGGCACAGTGGACATTCTGCCGTGCCAGCTTTCTGCATCTTGACCAGACATCGTACGCAGAATAGGTGTCCGCAATTCAACCTGATGGGCTTGAATGCTATGGAAGTGCATATCAGACAAGCGTAGTCGTCCAAACTGGGCAGGATCCTTTGCAGCATTGTCAGTCACCACCATATGGTTTTTGAGGAGCGATGGACAGGATCAGTTGGTGCACTCACGGTAGAAGAGTAGTAGTGAGACTCGCGAGTAAAATGTGTGGCAGTGAGGTGTTGTAGGACGTCCAGGTTGATACGTTGCCGTCCTTGTCCACTTGATTTGAGAGGGAAGATCTGACGAGGTTGGGAAATCCTGACGATGCGGTCAAGGCAGTCCGCTTGTCGTGTTTCTTCAATATCCTGTTTGTATCCGCATCAGCTACCCTCATGGCGCTTATGACAGGGCGAGGCTATACGGTATACCCTGATCCACTCACTTTCTAGCCGCATTGATATTGGCCAATTGGAACCTTTTCAGATCCAGCAAAAGCACGTTCAACCTCAGAAACTCTTCCCAAGCTTCTCTCACTCTCTTTCCCTTCATTGTCCTCCTGTCTCCCAGACCCCTCTTGATCACCTCGTCGGCGAATCGCTTCAACCGAGCTTCGGCCTGCTCCACCGTCCTCTCTCCTCTATCTCTCTCCGCGGAAGACTCGAAGATCTCAGCTTCGATCCATAAGGTAAAGATCTCTCGCCATGCGTAAAGATCTTTCTTCGATGTCTTGGAAGGAGTTGTATGTGTGTCGGCCAGTGTACCAATAGTTCCACCACTCATCGGTCTGAAGGGTGTGGGTAGTATCTCGATGCTGGATTGAGGGGATATCGAGTGAGATATAGTGGAACAGAGTGATTCGACGGACGCACGGAATGCCTCTTGCTGTTCTGAGTGGAAGGCGGACAGCGATGTCAGAGCGGTCGTGAGAAGGGAAAAGAAGGCAAGGTCTGAAGAAAGCGGAATCACGACCTCTCGTTGAGGTGTGGAGGTTAGAGACGAAGGGGATGCTTCTTGAACAGAGGGTTCGTGGTCAAAGACAAGTGCTTGAAGAGAGTCGCTTTGGAGTAGCAGGGGCTCGTCATTCACAACGGCATCCCCCAATGAGAAGTCCTGCATTCCGTCGTGAGGATCTGCACCACTTGAGATTGCCCATATTGGCGATTTCGCTTGTCGCATCCGATTGAGAGTAGGACTGGACGGGAGGACAGGACTCTGAAAACTATTGAACGGTCGAGGGGTAGTATCGGACAGTCGCTTCAGTTGTTCCACCTTTGAGCTATCCTCATCCTCTTCCTCTGTCTCCGATTTTTCAGTGGAAGCCGATCGCAAAGATGAGCCGGAAAGATGCGTATTTAGATCCAAAGAGGGAGGTATGTGGAGTCGAAGTTGAGGTACAGGGTGATTTGCATCGCCTGACAAGTAGGCATTAGCC
Source organism: Kwoniella newhampshirensis (assembly GCF_039105145.1). NCBI lineage: Eukaryota > Fungi > Basidiomycota > Tremellomycetes > Tremellales > Cryptococcaceae > Kwoniella > Kwoniella newhampshirensis. The sequence goes on from NC_089960.1 coordinate 128,384, forward strand.
TCAATCGCTTGCTCGTTTACCATACGAATCTGGGCCCATACTCACCTGCCAATACGTACTCCGCTTTCACAGCTCCAAAATGGTCTGCGACCGCTTTGCTTATGACCGCCACCTTCTCGAGACCTTCTTCTGCCCCCCTGAACGTTTGAGGTATCTCGCCAGATGGTCCCTCGCAGCCGCTAGTCCGTGCTGCGATGAGCTCGGCAACACTGAGGGGACGCACAGTCGCACCATTTGGGTTCGCCCTTGAATTGTTTGTTTGCGATTCCTCGGAGGGCAATGTGAACCTGAAACTTCGTTGTTGAGCTTGGGCACTGCTTTCCGGGGCGAGTCCAACGTTTTGGTCCACATCAAGCACAAGGCTCAGAACCTCTGATTGTGGTTGGTGACGCGATCGGGACGATGCTGTCCCATTCCGTGTTGTTGTGGAATTACCTCCGTCTCCCTCATACTCAGATGCCCTCACCTCCCCCTGCGTCAGCTTGGCAACACGAGATTGACTGGCCTGTTCCTCCACCTCCGTCACCAAAAGCTTGTGCAAGACCTCTTGGGACAATCCCATAGCAGTAAGTTCGTTTACTACATCCTTGATTATCTTCTTGAGTCGACGATACTCTATGGCCGATGATTTCCATTCGGGTGGAAAGGACGAGTCTTCCAGGATCTGCTGGAACTCTTTGCCGTACTTCATAGTGATGCAGGATGTACTGGACAGTCAAGGCCTATCCGTGGGTGCGACTGGTACGTGGCGAAGAGGTCGACGATGCCGTTTGAAGTGAGCAACTCCCGATCATCGACTTGCGTGGAGAGGACGAGCTGGTGTAAACAAGAAGACGAGATTCGTCTCTTGGCAAGGTGGGAGCTGACTCAGTGACTAATGTGTATAACATTGAGACTGCTCCCTCCATTTCGCATCTATTTCCGGATCTCGTTGCGAGTGATCGACAACGAGGAAAGACAGGTCGGGACAAATTTCACGCACTTTGACGCACGTTCCTTCGATTCTCGCTGTCACTCAGGCACAATCTTATAATCTTGGATCTCCCATTCGTTTACGTCAGCAGAACCGGACCATCTCGATCTAAACCATCCCCTCACATATCGAATGGTGATGATGAAGATGATGATGATGGATGAGGATGACGTTTTATTTTGGGGGGGGGGGGTTTCTTTCCACTCGGAGCACTTCACAACCGCATCACAAATCGCTACCATCGACCTGATCCTCCTCTATTCTCATCCACCCCCTTGTCACCTCCACGCGTACAGCTTCAAAGTTGCTCGCCTCGCAAGTCATGTCAAAGCCCAAGCCAAGGGCTGCAGAGCCTCCAACGCTTGGACGAGTACCTTCCACTCCCATCCCCGCCACAGCGAGAAAATCAAGTCAACCTGCAATCAACACCCAGGGAACTGCCAGGTTTTATGTAAGTTGCAGTGTAGTCCTCCTCCAGCTATAGACTGATGACAACCCGTCTCACTCGTAGGATGGACCCACAGTAACGAGCAGATCCGATGAGGTCAAGGCGCAAGCCAAGGCTGTTGCGTCGAAGACAGCAGCTGTCACCAAGGTGAGACTTGTTTACGCTGAGAGAAATAGACAATTCTTGACTCTTTGACTCGACTCATAGGCCTCGTCTAAAAGGGCTGTCGCCACAGCTAAGAGACACCCTTGGAGTGTTCTTTCTCTCATCACGACCCTCCCCTTCTTCATACTCATCTCAATTGCATCTACCATTACCTGCCCTCCTCCCGGTGTTCCCTCAAATCTCAACAGATATGTCCTTTCGCCTCTGGGCTATGCTCCCCATCAATCTCACCCAGTTCTATGTTATCCTGCGAACGTCTACCACAGGGAGTTCCTTCAGCCTTACGTCTACCCGGTCCTCGGCGATGTGCAAGACCGTCTCACCCGTTCGCCTGCATATCGACATGTGATCGGACCAGCTACTACCAACATCAAGACCGCTGGCTCGAAAGCTTGGAATGGACCCGTCAAGCCTGTTGTGAACAATGTGACTCGCGCTGCTAGGAAATTCTATCTGACTTTCATCCAGCCCCATATCCCGTACCTCAAAGCACGATTTCACACTTTCGTCGACCCTTACACGACCAGAATCTCAGCTTTCTCCAGCCCGCATCTCACCACTGTCCGAAAGTACGCCTATGGTCTATCTAACAAGGCGATTGAGTACTACGAGTACGCTTCAACCCACCCGCTGACTGGACATGCCAACGACTACGCAAAGAAGGGGTACAAGGTCTCTTCAGAGAAAGGCTATCAAGCTTTCCAGTGGAGCAGACCTCATGCGCACAGGTTCAGAAGAGAAACGGAGAGAATCGCGACCCAGGTTCTGGGACCAAGGGCGGTTCAGGCTGCTGAGATGACCGCTGCCAGGATCTCTCAAGCATGGGGCGTTTTGAAAGCGTGAGTGCGGGTCTACTGACCTGTAGCCATCTCATGCTAAAACCCGTATAGCCAAGTCTATGAGCTGTATAACTCTCACCTCGACCCACATGTCGGTTCATACGTCAAGAAGGCTTCGGTCGCTGCGGCGCCCTACACTGCCTTGTATGCTAAGCACATCTACGTACCTTATGTCAAACCAGCCGTCGAGTACTTCTTCCCTACTCCTATAACACCCAAGTCGTTCCTTTCCATCTTTGCGGACTTCCTGCCCACGAGTGCTACCCACGCCGCAGAAAAGCGAGGATCGATGGACGACTACTATGCAGATCTGAGCGAGTCACGAAAGCCTGCAGATGTCCATGTACCCGGTACCAAAAAGTTGGCCAAGAAGCAAGCGGAACCCCCACTTCCTCCTCTCAAGGAGTCTAAGCAGGAGAAGAAGGAGCGTGTTCAGGAGGAAAAGAAGGCGAAGCTTACGGAGCGAGAAGAGATCGATAGAGTCCGAGATGCGGTCAGAGCGAGGGTCGAGGAGCAAGGCAAGAAAGGTCAAGAGAATGTCAAGAAAGAGGTAAATACAAAATACGGATCGGAACTTTGAATGCACAAGGATCAATTGGGCTCATGTTCTCCTCTTCTTCCACCCCTGTCGTAGATAAAGGCCATCAAAGATAGATTTCTGAACGAAGACGTGAACATCCTCGCCACGAACATGAGGACCGAGATCGAGCGAGAGATCGAGTATGTCGTTAAAGGCCTTGACAAGTTGTACACTACTTCGACCTCTTTGACCCAAGACCAGGTCAAGATGTCAAGCGAGCAGTCAGATGCCAGGGTGAAGAAGGTGGTTGACAAGGTCAAAGAACGTCTCGACACGAAAAAGTCCAAGGTGGTTGATGAAGCAAAGGCGGTGGTCAGCAAACAATCTGATGCGTTAGACAAAGCGTTAGGGGTTGAATACCGGGATCTGGCCAGCAAGGTGAGTATGAATCGAGCAATGTAAGGACGGAACTGATGCAACTCGTAGCTGTCTTCAAGCATGGATATTACTAGCAAGGATTGGGACAAGTACAATGAAATTCGAAAATGTGAGCTTCATGTCCTCAGTATCGACGCTGACAAACAGTGTCCGACTCATGGAAGTCGAAATATGCGGCTCTTCAAAACGATCCTGCAACCTTTAAACCTATTTCCGAGCTGAAGACCGAGCTCGACGATCACCATGAAGGTTTCCGAGCTCGAGTTGGAATCCTCAAGCGCACCGCCTTGGACCGCATCGATGCTAGGCAGGCCATGTCGGCCGAACCTAGCAGGGTTTCGATCTTGCCTGTCGTTGGAGCCGGAGCCGGCGCAGCTCTCGGTGGAGCGGCAGGTATCATTGGCAAGGGCAAAGAACAGGTGATCGATGCCTTGAACCAGGCCGCGGGCAAGGCCGCTCCAAGTACTACTGGCGTTATGGACCAAGCCAAGGCTAGTGCCCAATCGATCATTGATGCGGCCTCTTCGGGGATCCACGATGCGACCCGTTCAGCGATTTCGGCAGGCGGTGGTACACCTTCGCCTGAATCTCCGAAGGAACACATCCAATTGGCCTACAACGTCGCAAGCGAAAGTATTGAGTCGGTATACGGAGCAGCGACATCTAGTGTCCACGACGCAACCAGATCGGTCAAGAAGGCTGTGGGTGTCACACCAACGCCCGAATCGCCTAGAGAGCACGCAGAATCAGCCTACAGCGCGGCAGTGGACGCCGTCGAGAGTCTCGCAGCTGTAGCTGAGGGAGTGATCCATGATGCTACACGATCTGTCGTCGAGGCTGTCGGCGGAACACCCTCTCCAGAATCTCCGAGAGAACACGCTCAATCACTTGCGTCCTTGGCCGCCTCTGCTAGTGCTGTGTCCGTGGCATCCATCGCAAGCCAAGCGGCGCATCAAGCTACGAGGTCAGTGATCTCCGCTGCTGGTCCGACCCCCTCGCCTGAGACGTTCGCAGAAAGTGTCGAATCGGTCGTCGCTGCTGCTAGTGGGGGACTGGAGGGATTGGCATCGAGTGCCAGCGAGGTTGTCCACGATGCTACTCGAGCTGCCATTCGAGCAGTTGGAGCTACACCGTCCCCTGAAACGCCTTCCGAACACGTCGAGTCTGCTTACCACGCTGCCACCAACTCTGCTGCCTCTGTCGCTTCCGCCGCTAGTGCAAGCGCCTCATCTCTCGCTTCCGATGTTTCGGGAGCCGTCCACGATGCTACACGATCCGCTGTAAAGGCTCTCGGCGGCACCCCTTCTCCTGAAACGCCAAATGAGTACCTCGAATCCATTGCCAATGTTGTAGCAGGAGGTGCAGCTTCCGTCTATGGAGTGGTCGGTGACAACGTGCATGACGCAACAAGAAGCGTCAAGAGTGCTGTCGGCGTTACGCCATCGCCTGAGTCACCCTTAGAATACGCTGAATCGGTTTACGGAGCAGCTACATCTAGTGTGTCTTCCGCAGCGGCAGTCGTCACAAACCAAGCCGCTCTGTTAGCCACTCAACTGCAAGAAGCTCTCGGATTCGTCTCCGCTCCGACACCGCTTGCATCTTCGGCATCAAGATACATCTCTGCGTTGGCTTCGCAAGGTTCTTCAGCAGGTTCTGAAGCCTTAGCTTCCGGTTCCAGTATACTCGCTTCCCTCCAATCCGAGGCAAGCATCTCGATCCACTCGGCTACTCGAGCGGCATCAAGGGCAGCCGGAGCAACACCCACACCCGAAACACCGGGTGAATACGTCGATGATCTCAAGGACAGAGTCTTAGGAGCGAAGAAAGTTGCAGAGAGTTTGGTAAAGAAGCATGCTGGTGATCTGGCCAAGGAAAGTGCCAGCGCGAACACAAAAGCGAAGAAGGAGGATCTGTAGGTGGGACAAATCATGAGGCGAAAGTTGCCAAGCATCTCATCGGTAGTGCATAGATACATGTCATGCATGGTGAAAGTGTGACGAAGTTCATGCAGGTGTGGAGGGGAAGTGCATAGACGAAGACTGGCGGTCCCACAAGGTGCCACATGCTTGAGATGGTGTTTGTAGTGTGACGGAGATATACGGAGATAGCGAGATGAGCGTGGATGGCACGTCCATCACTCACTCACCACCACCACGACCACCACCACCACGTCACGTCGTTCTCGCTCAAGGTTGGGTGTAGCCATACTCACGATTACACGTCCCATTCACCTCTCCTGACAACGACTCCACCTCGTGTATCTCATACATCTCCTCACGACCTCCCGTAACGCTTGATCCGTCCCTCTTCTGCGGATCGTGCGTCCAACAACTACTAAAATCAGGCTACGCGACTCTCTGCACCTGAGCCTCGGTACTCCCTCTGGTCTGCTATATAACGAACTGCGGTCACACAACTTGGATATACGACAGAGAGGATAGAAGGATACTGGCAAGATGCAGATGCTCACCAAGGTGAGATGCCTGGAAGGGTTCGATCTGAACCTATCGAGCTGACGTGTCATGTCGATATCAGTTCGAGAGCAAGAGTCCGAGGGTCAAGGGTATTGCTTTCCGTGAGTAGTCGTTCTCTGAACTTGAGACGGCTGGGCTGGGTCAAACGAAAATAAAAGTGACAGAGATGCTAATTCCATGAACTCACTGCAGACCCGAAAACACCCCTTCTCGCCGCGTCGCTGCATAATGGTACCATCCAGTTGTGGAATTATCAGATGGGGACTCTGGTAGACCGATATGACGAGCATGATGGTGAGTTCGCGTTGTCATTTGTCTGGATCAGCAGCTTGGCAACACCCCACAAGCCGCTGTATGAGGCAACTTCTGGGTGAAACAAAGATGGTATGGTGCGACTGGCCCGAGTACGATGCCTTTGTTGCTAACGACGAAGGCGCCGGGGGTCATGCAAGGAGCTGTTGCGTAACGTTCATGGGGAAGCTGCTGAACGTACTCGCGACCGCAGGTCCCGTTCGAGGAATATGTTTCCACCCTACTCAGCCTATTTTCGTCTCTGGTGGTGATGACTACAAGATCAAGGTCTGGAACTACAAGCAGAGGAAATGTCTTTTCACCCTGACAGGACGTGAGTTGCTGTCTTTTGACATCCATATACTCTTGCGACAGAGATCTCGGCTGATATCTTGCTTTAGATCTCGACTATGTCCGAACCGTCTTCTTCCACCGGGAGTACCCTTGGATCATCTCGGCATCAGATGACCAGACGATCAGAATTTGGAACTGGCAATCCAGAACGTGTATTGCTATCCTGACGGGACATAACCATTACATCATGTAAGTAACAGTCAGATAAGAATCAAGGATTTTGCTGACCTCCCACAGGTGTGCTCAATTCCATCCTTGGGATGATCTCGTTGTATCCGCTTCTATGGACCTGACAGTTCGAGTCTGGGACATCTCCGGACTCCGAAAGAAGAATCAGGCTTCTCAGGCGCCCATGTCCTTCGAAGAACAAGTTGCCCGTGCCAACCAAGGACAAGCAGATCTCTTTGGCAATACCGACGCAGTCGTCAAATACGTGCTCGAAGGACATGACCGTGGAGTCAATTGGGCGTCCTTCCACCCTACACTGCCTCTCATCGTCTCGTGTGGTGATGATCGGCAGGTCAAACTATGGAGGATGTCGGAGACCAAGGCTTGGGAGGTTGACAGTTGCCGAGGACACTTCAACAACGTTTCCATGGCCCTGTTTCACCCTCGCCATGAGTTGATACTCTCCGCCAGTGAAGACAAGACAATCAGAGTCTGGGATATGACCAAGAGGACCGCAGTGCAGACGTTCAGAAGAGAAACGGATAGATTCTGGGTCTTGACAGCTCACCCTGAATTGAATCTATTTGCGGCAGGTGAGTCCTCCGTTCTCCTCTAGTCCGTTTGACGCCCACGTTCTGATGGCTAAAAGCCTATGGGTCAGGTCACGACAACGGCCTAATCGTTTTCAAGCTTGAACGAGAACGACCCGCGTTTTCCCTTTCCGGTAATCAGCTTTTCTACGTCAAAGACAAGATCATACGCATGGCGGATCTCACTACTGGTACCAACCAAGGTATCTGCAGCGTCCGAAAGCTTGGGTCACAATGGGTCCAACCTAGGACTCTGAGTTACAACCCTGCTGAGCGAGCTGTCATTATCACGTCACCATCCGACAACGGTACCTACGAACTTGTCACTCTTCCGAAATCTTCCGCGCCCAGCGCTACTGATGGAAAAGACACTCCCTCGGATGGTAAGCGTGGTAACGGATTATGCGCAATCTTCGTGGCGAGGAACAGGCTTGCGGTATTGGACAAGGGAGCGCAGAACATCGAGATAAGGGACTTGTCGAACTCAATCACCAAAACCGTTAAAAGCCCCGTTCAGACTAACGAGATCTTCTACGGTGGCACCGCATCTCTTCTCTTATCAACCCCTACATCAGTCGTACTCTTCGACATCCAGCAACAAAAGGTCCTTGCCGAGATCAGTACTCCTCCTGTCAAGTATGTCGTCTGGAGTACCGATGGAAACATGGTCGCCCTCTTGAGCAAGCACACCATCACCATCGCCAACAAATCTCTTGGTCAAAGTGCTTTGATCCACGAGACCATCCGAATCAAATCTGCCGCTTGGGATGACAGTGGCATCCTCGTCTACACCACCCTCAATCATATCAAGTACGCTTTGCCCCAAGGCGACAACGGGATCATCAAGACTTTGGATCAACCTGTCTACCTCACTCGAGTGAAGGGACAGATCGTCCATTGTCTTGATCGAACTGCCAAGCCCCGCACGATCACTATTGATCCCACTGAGTATCGATTCAAGCTCGCCCTTATACGAGAAAACTACGATGAAGTCCTCCAAATCATCCGAAGTAGCAACCTTGTCGGACAAAGCATTATCGGTTACCTCCAAAAGAAGGGGTATCCCGAGATTGCCCTGCATTTCGTTCAGGACCAACAGACGAGATTCGATCTTGCTATCGAATGTGGAAACTTACCCGTGGCACTCGAGATGGCCAGAGCTGTTGATAGGGATGACGTGTGGGACAGGCTTGGAACTGCAGCGTTGAAGCAGGGCAACCACTCCGTGAGAATCATTGATTGATCTGTAAGAGGTATGATGGAGCGCTGATCTGCCGAATAGATCGTCGAGACCGCTTACCAGAAGACGAAAAACTTTGAGAAGCTCTCTTTCCTTTACCTCATCACCGGCAACACCCAGAAGCTCAACATGATGCAAGTCATTGCGACCAAACGAGGAGACAACATGTCGAGATTCCAAAACTCCCTGTACCTGGGCGATGTCCAATCTCGAGTGGCTGTTCTGCGGGAAACTGGGCAATGTGAGCACTCGGAAATGTGACGTGGAGTGGAGACAACGCTCACTGGTGTCATAGATCCCCTGGCATACTACACCGCCAAGACGAATGGCCTTGATGATACCGCTTTGGAGATTCTCGAAGAAGCAGGTTTGACAGAAGATGACCTGCCTCCCCCACCTCAGAATGCTGGACACTCCAATCTCGCCCCCCCTCCTGTTGTATTCCCTCAATCCGAGTCCAGCTGGCCCATCAAGAATCTCGGAGAGAGCTTCTTTGACCGGGCTCTTGCCAATGGCGGAGTGGATGGTTTGGGCGAATCCAGCGGCGGTCGTGCAGCGGAAGGAGGAGAGCAGCTGGATGCTTGGGCTGCTGACGTGGAGGTTGACGGAAAGGAAGTTGGAGAGGACGGTGATGAAGACGAGGGTTGGGATCTTGATGCGGAGGTAGTGGCGCCTCCCGAAGAAGAGGACGAAGTTGAGGAGGAGCAAGCCGAGGCGGACTTGAGCGCCGGTGTCAGTCCCGGTGTCAGCGAGGATGAGCTGTGGGTGAGAAATTCACCGTTGGCAGCGGACCATGCAGCAGCTGGAGCATTCGAGTCGGCAATGCAGGTGAGTAGCTGGAATTGAACAGGAGTGCAAAGACATAGGCTGACGTATATCATCGCACATAGCTTCTCAACCGACAAGTCGGTGCAGTGAACTTTGAACCTCTGAAACCATTCTTCCTCAAATCATACGAGTCAGCACACGTATACGTCCCAGCCAATCCTTCTCTACCACCACTGAAATACCACGTCCGACGAAATCCAGAATCAACAGAACTGCGCGAAGTTTTGCCAATTGTCTCGTTCTCGTATGATGACATCAAGGCGGTGGAAGTGGCCGAGGCGAACAAACTCTTTGCTAGGGGTAAATTCGTCGAGGCTCTTGTGGCTTTCCGAGCGTTGCTTCAGAAGTTGCTGGTGGTGGTGGTCGATTCAGACAGTGAGGCCGAGGAGGTGAGCTCGAAGGGTGGAATGCTTCGAAGGGATAAGACCATCAGCTGACCTTTACTGTTCGCAGATCAAAGACCTTGTCGAATCATGTCGAGAATATGTCATTGGTCTCACATTGGAAGTCGAAAGGCGACGACTGGTCGCTCAAGAACCTGAGAACGTCGTTCGAAATCTGGAACTGGCTGCATACTTCACCCACTGCAAACTCGCGCCTCAACATGTCCAATTAGCGTTGAGAAGCGCGATGAAGGTGTTCACAGACGCTGGAAATCACGCGACCGCCGCTGTTTTCGCCAGGAGATTGATCGATTCGAACCCGAGTGCGGCCCAAGTGATCACTCAAGCTCGTGCTGTACTCGCTCAAGGTACTCGAAACCCTCGTAACGCCCATGAGATCACGTACGACCAATTCACACCGTTCGACATTTGTCCTGCATCTTTATCACCGATCTACCAAGGATCACCAAGCGTCGTCAGTCCGTACACTGGAGCGAAGTATCTGCCGGAGTACAATGGCAGTGTCTGTATCGTCGATGAGATAACACAGGTCGGGTTGGCAGCGAGCGGGCTCAGAAGCAAAGTCTGATGGTTGTGCGAGTTAGTCGAGGTACAGCGATGTTAGACGGGAATGAGACCAGGGGGAAAGGTTGTTTCTATAGGTTGATATTGATATGAATCATCATGGCTTGGTATGTTAAGAATCAGAATGACAGCGAATTGCGGGAATGCCCCCAATTGCTGATCGTCCTTGTTCTGACGCTAGCTACAGTATGATATTGAAAGTCTCCCGACCCATCCCAACACATCGATCGGCACTGTCGTTTCACAATCCTGAAACAAGCTGTTATGAAACGCCACCAAAGGTTGTATTGAGCATTCATTGTTCGCCTTCTCTCCTCGTCTCTATCTTCCTCTCTTCTTTTTCTTTCTCTTCTTCCTCTTTCGTCGTTTGTCTCGATTCTGAGTAACATCTCTGCTTCCATCTCCATGCAATACTTGAACCATTTGCCTGTAGCTCTTGTCCTTGCCGCTCGAAAACAAGAGTCGGTCATACTCGACCACCAGGATCACGGTAGGTTATCCCCTGGTCATAGGATTTCGATCCAGTCTGCAGTGCTTATGACGGCGATCGCGATGTGATCGTCATGGGCGAGACAGTTCTTAGCAGACCCAACAACTCCATCCTGCACGCATATCATTTGGATGAGAAGAACTGCGACACATTTACTGAACTTTGAACCATTGAGATATGCAAAATACGCTCGATTGACTGGGAAGACCCTGACATCGTTGTCGGGCAGGATGGTATGATGGTAGTGTAGTACATCATTTCGGGGGAGCCATCAGGGTCTCGGAATGGATGGCGGGCAAGAGCTCTGGGTGGGTGTAGAAAGGCCATGTTCAGATCACTCGAGCTGACCGCTCGCTTGCAGAGATGCAATCCACACGGTACACCCACTGAAGTAGTCGAGGCACGAAGCATTGGCAGATCAGCAATCGCCTCACTTACCGACACGTGAGTCATTTCGAGTCGCTGCATCCCCCCTCCCTCTCTCCTGGGGTTCGTTGTATCTGGAAGGCGTAAACACTCAGTTAGGCTGATTCCACTAGCGGACATGTTATGGTGCATTCATTTTCACAACCAAGTCGCCATCAATGGAATTATTCTCCCCATCGATTGATCTATCGAAGCGGAGCTTACAGCCTTTCCATTGCCTATTTTAGAGCATCACCACTACGCTCATGGAACGACGGACCGGTATCAGCAGCTGACCTCATATTGCGGTCATCTTTCCGCGAACGTCAATAGCCTGGTTGTGGTGGAATGGGCAAGGGTCTTCGACATATTTCAAAAGGCATGCAGCTCATCGTTGTCTAAAGGATGATAGGTGGCAGAAACCCAACAGGCTTATCGTGAGGGATATCGGGGAGAACTGGAATGTAGTCGAGCTACAGAAAGATACGGAAAATGTGTCATAATCGCGATCGTACGGTAGGCAAGCCTTTGATTGTTGACCTTTGCAGATCTGCTGCTGACTTTACGACTTATACATTTCGCATAGACGATCAAGAAATGAGGAGCCCTGCACGTCTATCCTTCCTCTCTCTTCCAGGTCCCAGTCTTTCTACCCGCATCCCTCCTGATCGGAACGTAGCTTCCATCTCGATTCATCATATAATATTCGCTACATTGACCCAAGGAACCCACAGAAGACGACCATCTATCGTTGCTTCTCCTCATGCACGCTCTTTGCCAGCTGTTACGATTCGCAGGTCAGCTTCATTCCGCATCATAGCAAGACCGGAGCTGTGACGCGAAGAAGGGCTCCATCCATGTCAAGTGCAAGAGATGGCGAGACGAGCTCACCTCCATCAGCTGTGTCTCCTCTCCACTCTGTTTACACAGATCTCTGAACGATCCTCCTTCTTTCTGCATTAGTTCCCAAGGTGTTCCGAACTCTACGACCTCTCCATGATCGAGAACCAGAATCCTGACGAGGCCACAGATCAATCTTTGTCTTTTCTGTAGAAACAGAGACTTCTGACTCACTTGTCTAGACCACAAACGGTCATCAACCTATGCGCGATAACGACCATCTGGATATCGGCCAGACCCGTCCTCAAGACATTCTGAATCGTTGCATCGGTAGCATGATCGAGATTGGCTGTGCTCTCGTCCATAATCAAGAAACTTGATGATCGAAGTTTGAGCAGACCTCTAGCCAAAGCTAACAATTGTCTTTGACCCTGACCTACACACATCGAATTTCGTATTCCGTCAATTGCAAGCCTTGATTCGTGTGGGAGTTCGCGCTCACTAAAGTTCTTGCCTCCAACTGCGACTTTTTCCTCCAGACTCCTGATCATGACCCTTTCTTCTTCCTCTTCCTCATCCCCTTCTTCGACAGCCACCAATCTGCTTCCGGTCTTCTTCGTATTCTTCCCGGAGGCAGACTGATCTCCCATCGCACTGAGATCCAGCTTCGACTGCACCCTGCTCGCCGCTCGGCTCGGATTACGAGATTTCGCCACCAAACCACACTGTGCGAGCGCCTCCCAGATATCGGCATCTTCATGCTGGTCGAAGGGGTCGAGATTGTCTCGCACAGTACCGGAAAATAGTTGAGCCTCTGCATGTAAAATTAACGTTTCGGCAGAGATTTGACAATCCATATAGGGATAGCAGTTTTGACTCACCTTGTGGAAGGATGGTGAGCCTCGACCTCAAGGCTGTAAGGCTGATTTTGGAGATGTCGAGTCCATCGATCACTATTGATCCTAATTCCTGAAACAGGAATCGGAAGAACGAGAGTGCCAGAGCTGAATGCATATTACTAGTGAGTGATGCTCGCAAGCCTGTGTCTGTGATGATCAGAAGAAGGTACTTACTGCTCTTCCCGCTTCCAGTCCTCCCGCAGATGCCAATCTTCTCCTTGGGACCGATAGTGAATGACACGTTCTTGAGGACAGGATCCAGCTGAGACATACCCACATATCAGCTTGATTCAGCGTCACCTCTCCCGATGCACGACGTACCTGAGGTGCGTATCTACAGGTGAGATTCTCAACCACAACTGATCCGTCTCTCGAAGGCCAATACGCAGGAGGTTCGATACCCTTCTCATGTTCTTCTTCCTCAACTTCCAAATCGAGATCTAAGACGCAGAATATGGTCGTATCAGCTACGGTTGGCGGTCCAGGTAAGTCAACTCAACGACGCACACTCTCCGACACGTTCCACGCTGTTCATCGACATCTCAGTCTGGGCGTACATCCTCACAACCCAGAGTACGTATTCCGTGAAAGTCACTACCGATGACCAATGACGATCAGCTGACAATGCGCTGTATCCGTTATTGTCGCTTGCTACGACTTACAGGCATAAGTGATAGGCAATCCCACAGCACCAGCATCCATATCCTTGTTTCGCAGAGCGAAGACTGTCGCGAAGATGGTCACGAAGGCCCCAACAAAGTTGCACCAATTGTTCAGGATACGATTCATTTGCCACAAGTACCAGTAGCATCGGCTGTGATGGTGGTTGTCAAAATGTGACACGCTTGACACTGATAGCCCACTTACGTGTTCTGATCCAGCTCGTGGAATAGTTTCCTCATGAACCTTGCACTGTCACCGTACGATCTGATGGTGGACATGCCAACGAGGACTTCTGAGAAGCTGATGAAGATGGGTGATCGGGTGACACTCTGCAGTCCAAGGACACGGATCAGCCGTATGTCTCGATGACGGTGATGCAACATGGTGCCGTAACTCACATCGATACGTTTGATCTCTCGGTTAGTCGTGACATACAGAGAACCGATGCCCCAGTAGAGAACAACGATCACGACCAAAGCCAACAAGAACGCTGCCACATGGGATGGTCAGTGCGTCGCTCTGGCCGCCTGGCACTGCGTTCCGATTTGGCAGACTCACGAGGCGTTGACACAGATATGACAGTCAAGACCGCGGCAGCGCCAAGACAATTGTTTACAAAGTACATCAATACTAAGAAGGCTGTTTTAGCATAGCCACTGCCGGCAGTGCAGACGACACTCACCTTCACCTGTTTCCTGATCGATGGAGGACATGTCCTTGCTGAGTCGATTCATTATTCGGCCTCTGTGCGGAGTCCAGGGCAATCAGCCAAGTTTAAATAGTGTTACGTTGTGGAGCAGAAAGGTATCATGCAATATGAAACGACCTACGAAGGAGTTGAATCGAAAAATCTCATTTTCGCTCCCAAGATCCTTCTCAGAAGCTTGTTATACAAGCTGTTGCTGGCGGTCAGAGCTCCTACGTAGGTGATTCCCACACGGGATGTCACGGCGAGGACATAAATGGCTGAGAGTGCCCAGTAAATGCCGATGTAGTACATGGTCGAATGGCCAGCCCTAGACTCGACGTAGACGGCATGTTTGACCCTGTCCGCCAGAGACGAAGAAGACGAAGAGCCATTTGAATTTGCCCATTCTTTGATCCAAGCGTTGTTCACGACCTGCAAGGTATGAGAACCGAGGAACGCCGACAGGATAGCTATCCAAAAGAACAGACCGCCCATCGACTTGAAGTAAAGGAGGTAAGTCGAAAATCCAATCTGACCTTGTCCTGAAGTTTCTGCTGTTACGAGTTGCTTCGCGAGTTTGACTTCATCGGTCGTGTCGGCTGCTTTATCCGCGTCGACCTTCTTCTGCAATGCAAGAGCGTCTGCTTCCGCACCGTCTAGTTGAGACTCGATGATGTCACCAGATGGCAATCCTTCCTCTGGAGCCAAGGTAGACGAATTCGAAGATGTTTTGGAGGAACTCGTGGATTCTTCTTCAATCAGCTCCAACGCACCAGATGCTGAGAGTTCAGAGGGCGATCCGGACGTTGCTACTTTCCCATTGTCAAGCATGACGATGAAGGACGCAGCAGGAGCGACAAGATTGACTTGATGAGTGACCATGATTACGGTTCGACCTTCTGTGAGTGGACCTTGCAAAACGTGATCGTAGATATGCCGGGCAGTCTGAGCATCGACTGCCGAGAGGATGTCATCGAGGATTATTGTCGAAGCAGGGGAGTAGAATGCACGAGCAAGGGCAATTCTTGCCTTTTGGCCTCCCGAGCAAGTCGTACCTTTCTCACCAACCTCGGTTTCGTCACCAAGCTCAAAGATCTCGAAATCCCGTCGAAGAGCACATGCATCGACCACCTTGTCGTACCTCGATTTGTCCCAGTCCGAGCCGAATACAATATTTTCCTTGATCGACGCACCAATAAGCCAAGGCGTTTGCGCACAATAGGCAATTGTTTCAGACAATCCGGTGGCAGGGTCTACAGGACAGACATCCCGATTCGCATGGTCGTCTGGCATGAAAACCTTGCCTTGTAAAAGGATAGCTTCACCGAGGAGTCCAAGAACAAGGGTCGTCTTTCCAGAACCGACGGGTCCGCAGATGATACTAAGGTCGCCAACGGGGAAGGACAAGTTGAGTTCACCCAATCCGAATGGGTCTCCTTCATCTGCCTGTGCGTCCTCCGGGAAGGAATACCCAAGGTATGCACCTGTGAAACCAATCCTGGGATCGTTTGGACCCGGCTTCGAAAGCTGTCGATATTTCAGTGTATCCGGTTCATCGAGGTACGACTGGATACGATCACAAGATGTATAAGCCTGGAGGAGTCGAGTAAGAGTGTCCTGGAAGAGGGCAAGAGGGTCTTTGAGCATGTTGAACAGAATCAAAGAGGCGAAAGCTCGATCCGCCGTGAGAGGCTGGTGGAGGACCATACTGTGAACAGCGAATGCCACTCCAGTGACGAGTACCGGTGTCGCGGAAAAGAAGACCTGGAACATTGTGGCAACTCCGAATCGTTGAGCGAGGACGTATAGCTCATTCTTTCTAGTAAGGCCCATCCGTTCGATGAATTTGCTCTCCCAAGCATTGAATTTGATCAGCTTGATGTGAGCAATCACCTCTGTGACGCTCTCGAGCCTCGCATCGGTCGCGGACATGAAGCGTCGCTGCACAATGGTGTAGAGACGACCAAGGAGACCTTGTAGAGGCATGAGGACGATCAGGACAGCGATACCGGAGAAAGCAGCGGTTCCAAGAGTGCTGTAAAGTAATAGCGAGTTGAGGATGATTGCGAAAGGACAGGAAGCCAGGTAGAAAATATAGGCGCATATTTCCGCCACAGTGAAAGCGTCAACCGACACCAAGTTGGCGACTTTGCCCTCACTTGCGGACGCATTCTGTGCTTCGACCGTCTTGCCGTCCTTGTTGACAGTTGTCTTCTTGACTTGCCCTGAAAGATCCCTTCGACGCAAGGCCTTGGAGAAGACCTGGGCGATGATGATCGCTCGAAGCTTGATACACACTCGACGACCAAGGTAGAGAGACTGTCCCATTGTCACCACACCCACAGTCTGACCGATGACCATCATTCCCACGTAAAGAACGGCGACATGAATAGGTTGATTTGATGTTTGTCGTTCGTTGACAAATTTCAGAAGAAGACGAAGACCGACGGGAGGAAAGTATTGGAAGCAAATGAAGAGAATTGCCCATGCCTGACAAAAGGGATGGTCAGATAAAACCCTTCGATCCCCGATCTGCGACCCACGTACCGCTTGAATGGCGATGTGTTTCCCAAAGAACCCGAGTAGATCCAGACCAAGGTTCCTCTTCCTCTTCTGATTATGCTTGCGCAAGTATACAGCGTCCCTCTTCGCCTGAAACGCCCGAAATTCGCCCAAGGAGGAAGATGCGGAATCGTCCTCTCTGATAGCGGGGATGTCCTTGAGCGTGATTGGGGTGAAGTAGTGCTTGAGCAGAAGAGGCAGAAGGAAGGCATAGGTCGCTCGTGAAAAGGGTGCTGAAGGCACCATATCAGGTTCGACTGAATGCACAGATAATGCTCGGCAGATACTCACAAGCTGGTTCTTCGTAATGTTTTGGCAGCTTCTCACCATAACTTCCTGCACTACCACCGCCCTTCGAGTGACCGCCTTCCAACAACCTGTCAAGCTGCTCGTAATAAGGTATACTGATCAAAGCCATCCAGTACACAATCTCATATACTAGAGAGGCGATATTGAGTCCTGATGTGTGTGGGGATAATAGAGCGGATCGGAAAAGTAACAAGGCAGGGACGATGTGGAAGGTCACGAGCGGAGTAATGGGTGAATGAGGCGAGAAGGCGAGGAGGGTCAGCCAGGCCTACGGACAAGTCTTTGGTCAGCTTCAGAGATACTTCACGGGACTGGAAAGAAAACGGGAAACAGTGGCTCACGGGGAGGATGACATCCTTCCAGGACCCCTCTCGCATTCCTCTTATAATCTCCAACATGAGCCATGGCAACACACCGATCAACCCTACCCAGAGCTTGACTCTCGTCCACTTTTTCAGATCGGCTGTCTGATCTTTCTTCCACGAATCAATCACGTCCTCCGCTTCGCCGTCGGCGAGCTTCTCTCCGACCTTGGCGGTCGATTTGGCAGGTTGAGGCGGTAAGAGATTCGAAGCTAATGCGTCGAGAATAACGTCTGATTCGAGTTTCGCAAGATCGGAAGGTTCTGATGGTGAGATGAGAGTTTCGGGAGTGACGAGGGGTGCCGTCTTAGGTTCGGAGAGGTGTTTGTAGATGTTGGACGTCACGATTGCGATTAGGGAGATAAGAACGATCAGTAGAGGATAGTTTCGGAAGTATCTATTGATGATGCCCCAAAACAACGGTGATCAGAATTCGTCGTGTCTCTCTCTCTCTCTTTGGGGGTTCGAAAGACAAGCTCACCTATCTCTGAAACATGGGGTGAAGTCCACGCCGTCCCATACTTTCTCACACATCCATCTAGAGGTCGTCTTGACCAGATACGTCGATATGGACCCAACTTCCATCGGAGAGCTGGTGTCCATTGTGTCGTCCGAATTCAGCTTCGAGGACAGCGACTGTGGTCTGGTCTAGATGTTGAAGGACTTTTGAGCTTGGCCGATCTGTGCGATGTATCGGAATGGCGAGGTTATCTAAAGGAATGTGGATGTGTGAATTTATAGATTGCCGAAGTAATGAAGATAATGGCAGCTTTTCTGGGTCACGGATGTCGTCTATACACAACTCATATTCTCCTTGCGGCTTCTTCTGCTGCACCTCTGGCTGTGAGTGAGAGGATTCTTCCCGATACTCGGTTGCGACAAGACAGTGCACCGTTGTGCTAGGAGATGTGAGGTTGAGAACGCAAATGCTGAATGAAGAACGAAATGAGAAACATGCCCACACGAATGTATAGGGTCCAAATGAATCGCGTAAGTTAATTTGGAGTACGGTGGCGGTCTTATCCGATCACAAGTCTCCTGGGAATGCAGCATGTGGGTCTCTCTCGTCCGTGTCTATGTTTGGAACTTTCGACATCACCTCTCTATCCGCACAGCCTACATGTACTGTATGGGTAAGGACGTTGTTGATTATGAATGACTACTGGTACAACAACAATGCAGTCTGCTATCTTGACAATGATGACCGTTCACAACACCTCGATCTGTTGCTCCGCGCCGCATCCGAAACATCGCTGTAACACACTTCTGTCACCTTCTCCATCCATGACCTCTTCTACATCCTCAAACTGATGCACATGCTCCGCTTCCTGTTTCCGTTGATACAGATTATTTCTGGTCCTCTTTCGTAAACTGATGTGCGATGTCGATCAGCATTGACCAATTTCTTACTGATCGTTCGGATTGAATGCCTCGACTCACTCTCTGAGACCCTGCTCGAATTTCTCCTCTCTTTTACGCTTTTTGAACTCCTCCCTCCGTTTCCACTCGGCGTCCAATCCTTCCTCGCCATCCCACTTCTCCCATGCCACTTTCTCCACCTGTTCTCGGAGGAAAAGCATCATATTGCTATACGTAGATGCGTGGGGGTTCGGTCGAAGCAGATGGGGCAACAGATCCTCATCCTTTAATTCCGGATCGGTCAAGAGGTAGTCCTGTACGTTGCAGCGATCAGTTAAAGTCCTCCGAGCCTGAAGACGACCTACTCACCTCCTTACATTCGGTCTTCGTTAGCAATGAATATTTTTCCGGGAACTTCTTCTCGCAGCTCTTGCACACCCGGATGTCGAACACCTGGACCAATAGTGTCAAATTTTTTGACAAATCTTTTCTGCAAGAGGGAGTTTTGCACCGACCTTCATGAATTGATGATTTATCTCTAACGTCCCGCATTCCCGACATCTTGGTGATTGATCCGGTACGATAGCTGCACATCGTCGTTCGTCAGCGACCCTCTACCCTACAGCTACATGTCACTTCGAATGAAGCTGTTGCTGGGTAGTATAGCACTCACCAGGTTCCTCGCCCTCCCGCATCAGTTTCTTCTCTCTTTGTTTCTCCCTCGCAAGCTCAATCACACTCTTTATTCTGTCTCCTTCAAGGTCGTCTTCCGTCAAGAAACCTCCTCTCGAATTGTGCAATTTACTGAGATCGTACTCGAAGTATTTCCCCTGCGTTCAACGCATACGTCTGTCAGTCGATTGCATGCCATAACAAACGGTGCTGTTTTTCCCTCCCTCATGATAAGCCTGATGCACTTACCAATCCCGGATCACGTCTCAATGGAGCTTGCTGACCCTCTTTCTCAGCCTGCTGCTGTACCATGTTCCTCGCGCTGGAGGGCATTGCGGCAGCTTTGTGCACATAAGGCTGTGATGCAGCCCCATTTCGGGAAGTACCAGCATTGTTATTACTACTGCTGTTGTTGTTGTTGCCGGGAGGAGTGACTGTGGTGAGTTTATTTTTCGCTTTGAGACGATTGAGAGCTGCTATCCTTGCTTGAGAAGCGGTGAGCGCTGTGGGTGGGGCGGATGTCGCTGGTGTAGACATCTTGAGTGAGATTTGACAGAGAGTATGAGCTGCGAGAGACCAGAAAAATCATGGATAGATGAGTCATGACGTCTCCGGAAGCGCCGGTGGCAACAGCACGGCATCAAACCTATCAAGCAAACACACCGCTCACTGCAAATGCTACGTCATTGCACACACACGTGATCTGGACTTTGTTGCGATAGCAACGAGGGGAGGGGGGATGAAATGTTGAAAGATACAGAGCTGCCTCGATGATAGACCCAATATCAAGCACCAAGTATCATAGCGGAGGACGAGCGCATCACAATGTCAGGTGAGCTGAACCGGAACTATGTCGCTGAAATGCCGACGGATCAAGCGCTGACTTCTCTTTGACATCAGACTACAAAGCTATCCTCGAGGAGGAGTTTGAGGTTCTCGAATCCATCTTTCCCGAAGAGCTCGAAAGTGGGTTATCTGATTGCAATCGTCCCGTGAGGGTTGCCACCAACCCAGCTATTTACTACGTCATGTTCCACTCAGGCTGACATGCCATCTTTAGAACTCAGCGACACATCCGTACAAATTCGTATCGAGCCTGACGAGCCCTCCTCTTCACATCCTCGTGAGTCACACCTTCACCTTGCTCCGCTGTTCTGATAGGGATGGAGATCTGTATCGGTTGATAGCTGATGGCGATTGCTCCACATCGTTTGCAGTCTCACTGAATCTCATCGTGTCATATCCACCTACGTACCCCGATACTATTCCCGAATTCAGTCTTGAGGAGAGAGAGGACGATGATGAAGATGAAGAAGGTGAAGGAAGTGGGGAGCTGAAAGAGGGAGAAGAGGAAACGATACTGGAACAGCTACGGGCAGTGGTATGTTTTCAACTTCCGTCCGTATTCTGCATACTTCTCCATTTAAATGGTCTTTCTCCAGGGGTGCATTGAAACGAGATTGAATACTTGGTCTTTTCGGAGAGAACTGAAAGCTGACTTTGCTGTCTTATCGTTTGACAGGCTGAAGAATCATTAGGGATGGCGATGACGTTCACGATAGCTTCAGCTGCGAAAGAAGCTTTGGGCGTTTTGATTTCTGAGCGGATAAGAAAGGAGAAAGAGGAAGATGATCGACGGGCAGCAGCATATGAAGAAGTGAGTGCGGTCTCAACGCTTGCTGCTAACCCGGATCATTCCTCCCCCACTCTCTGACACCGTCGAAGACCGTTCCACACACTGAATACATGATTTCTCCGCTGACTCATTCTGATGTGTGATATAGGCCGAAGCGAAGCGCACTCGAGGCACACCACTGACACCTGAAGCTTTCAACAAATGGCGAAAGGGATTCATGGCGGAATTGAAGGCGAAGCGGGAGAAGGAAGAGGAAGAAAGAGTGAGGACAATGTTACCGAAAGAGAGAGAAGAATGGAAACGGCGACGAGACAGATTGAGTGGTGAGTGGTGACTTGATTCTGCATGTGAACGTAGTTATCGGATTGACGCCCTGCCGACTTTCCGTCACATGAGATTATGCTGCGCGGCGCATAACGACATGGAAGCTGACTACCTTTGGTTCCACCAGGTCGACAGTTGTTTGAGACCTCACAGACACTCGCTGCCTCTGACGAAGGATTGTACGAAGACGGAGCGGAAGAGGTGGATATGCGACAATATACAAGAGAGGAAAGAGAAGCGGAGAGAAGATTGGAGGAAGAAGAGGAGGAAAAAAGAAGAAGGGGGTTGGTCTTCGCTGCAGATGGGGAATAGGCTGTGCTGTCGAGCAGGTTCATCAGGCAGGGAAGTCACTTTGGCCGAAAGGTGTATCACGATGGCTTGAGAGCCTGAGTGAACATGTTCAAACGGACCACAGGAATGGATCTCCACATATTATCGGGGCGTGCATACACTACCAATAGCATAGTCAATCTAGGTCAATACGACGAAGTGGTTCACAGTTTTCCCTCTGAAGGTGCTTTCCATAACTTGAGATGTGTACCAGTCCCGTAGATCTTTCCCGTTTTCATGTCTTTCACCTGTCAAGCCGACGTCCGTGGATTGCTCGGTTCAATCTCGGTAACGAATTTAGTCGTAGAAGGGCTCACCTCACAACGTAGATTAGCCAATCTAGGCGAACATTTCACAATCTCCACTTCTATCAGGACTCTCGTTCCCATCGGTGCCGGGTTCAGGTATTGGAGTTCCATGGACAGCGATATGCCTGATAACATTGGTGGACCCCAGAATGTCGGTGTATGTATCCCTATCAAGGCGGCTGAAGTACAGCTGTGATAGTGGATCCGATCAGTGTCTGTGTCTATGACGATGCGACTGAGTCCCACACCTGTCGAACACCCAAGCGTAGGCAGCACCATGCATGTTGCCCAATGGATTCGTCCAGTCTAAATCACACCTATCAGCCCTCTCCCTCTACATCACCCAATTATCCCCTTAAAACACCTGGTGGATCGGACCGAGCTCACCTTTCCCCACCACTCCTTCAAAGACGATCTTCCATCCATCCACCATTCTCCACCCTTTCTCATCTTCCGGAGGGATATCGTCGATCTCGTATATTCTCAGATTGTCAGCCAGAGAAGGTGCAAAACCCGCCATGGAGGTGATAACCTTGAAATGGTCCTGTTGCTCTCGGGTGGCTTGGGGCATTGTGTGGGTGGTTCCAGGAGATCAACCCCAGGGGGGTGACTGGGAGAGTTGAGCGGGCTGACGTGATGAGGCAGGATTCCAAGACGGACGGAGAGTCGGACAGACTGCGATGATGAACAAGAGCTTTGTAAATGGTTCGTAAGTGAGAGATTTCATATCGTGCAGACCGTCGGATAGTCCGATCGGGTATTAAGCGGTAAAGAGGAACATCAATCCAGATCAAATCACTACTCGACCGGAAATGTTGATCTTCACCGAATGGCAGATCACAAAGCTGTCGGCGACTGAGGCTGATGGCCAGCGAGGGTATAAAGGGGGTCTCGAGCCTGGACAGCCCGTCGTTATCATTCCTCTTACACACACTCTTCTTCCTCTCTCTCTCTCTGTCCTCTGCATCGTAGGCAGGAATACTCGTCCAATGTTCCACGTGGGATCAACAATGATAGATCACGTCGCGTATGTCCCGTGCCTGAGTACTCGGTTGACGAGGGATAACAATTGATTCATGTTCGTTCAATCTTTCTGTTCCTTTACTCTCAAGTGATCATCTCTATACCTCGCAACCTCTCTCTTCAGGCATCTGTTTGAGCAGGCCGAGGTCTACACGGATCCCCTACCTGATCTCGCGTCTTCAGCCGAATCTGCCACAAGGCGATCAAAGACTCGGTCGGGATTCCGTCATTTCCTCTCGCTATCATTTGCCGCCACAGAACGCAAGATGGCCCCTTCTGGGTTGGTCATCACCAAGCTTGGTGTGCAAGCTACAGCTTCGGAAGATCTTGTTAGAGGATTGCTGTGTCTGAAGGTGAGTATATGGTTTGACTGCTTAGTCGACTCGCTTCGCCCATGACTGAACACCTACTCGATATAGATTTCATTACCGAAGGAAAGCGAGGGGCGTACAGGAGCCCGTTGGGCACTCTTTAACTGTACGTCTACCTCAAGTCCCTGTATATGCGGTCGGCCAAAGCTGATGTCGATTTTTTTCCTTAGCCTCGCCTCCCAGATTGCTCTCACAGCCGGCAATATACCCTCTTCCACTCCCTCTTCCTTCCTCCCGCTCCGGTCCTTTACGCATTGCATCCACCCTCCTTTCACTTCCCGCACCGACCTCGTATCCGCCGGCATCACCTCCTGACCTCGGTGGGAAACCATACATCGATGTGTCAGGCACAACAGGTAAGGTGTATGTCGTCGTTGATCCGGTCACAACTGTGCGAAGGGGCAGTAATAGATCTGGCGGTTCGAGCGGGAGTGGAGTTGGAGGATCTTCTCCTGAAAATAGGAAGGACTGGTTAATCGTGATGGATTTCGAGATCTCTGTAGAAGGTGACATTGATGAAAGCCTCTCAAAGGTAAGAACTCCGGGACGTAGCCTCGGAAGCATGCACGTCATTAACGGCGTCTCCCTTCTCAGGTCCTCATTCCAGTACCGAAATGTCTAGACAACGTGATTCGTTTCCAGATCGCAACACCATCCTCCTCCTCTTCTTCTTCATCGAGCGAGATCAGAATCTTGACTGAGCCGAAGATATTGTCGCTCCCACAGACAGCTTTCAAAACACATCATGTTTCGCAGACACGCAGACGATCGCACTCTAAGGGGAGAGGCAAGGGTAAAGAAGTACGGAAAATGGACGGCGAGGAAGATTGGGAAGACGGGGAGGATCTGGGACCAGACGGTATACCCAGCGATGAGAGTGACTTGGACGATGCTGTAAGTGACAGTGATAGTGATGACGAAGGAGGTAGCTGGCTGGAAGGGAAATTCAAGAGGTAAATGGAGTCCTCCTCCTGTCCCACAAGAGTGATACTGACTACTAGGTTCAGCACGGACGTGTTACGTCTTGAATGGTCCTTCAGTCCCTCGCCAGGTCTCGACCTCCCTTTCTTACGACTCACTCCTATCTGGGACCATCGACAGCCATCCATTCGACTGCAATATACAACCCAAATCAATAGTGATGATAGCATCGTCGCGCTCGAGATAGACGTACCGGACGGTTGGGGATGGTCCGACTTCTCGATCCAAGGAGAGGGCCTGACGTTCTGGCGCTCCACTGATGGCGATTGGTGGGATGCGGCCCTCGAACAAACTGTCGACCCAGATGCCACTATCGAACTGCAAGCATACGATGACTCGTTCGCCACTGTTCGTGCGAAGCGGAACCGACTTGTCTCCCCAAGCAGCAACTCCGGATTGAGCTATCTGCCGACTCTTGCGCACTCGCAATCCTCTGCCAGTCTGATGCGTCAAACTTTCCCGGCGCCCCTAGACATGAAGGTGGAAGACTATTCGTTCGAGCTGGGCAGTATGGAACAAATCGCGACACCGGCACCGAGGCCAAACACTCCTGTGGAATCAAGAAGATCTCCTGCGACACAAGACTCACTCTTCATGAACAGCCGGAATCCGAAGATGTCCCATCCCATACCGGGGAAAGCTTTCGACCTCATGTTCGATGGTAGCGATGACCGCGGCATAACCGTTAGTGGGGTCCTGGTGCCACTGTCCTCATTGACATTGGTCAGTCCAAGTCTGCCCATTCGGATCCCGTTCGTCACCCTCGGCGATGCTGGTTCCGAATCGTGCCTGGTGCAATGTCATTCAGCAAATTATGGTAATGGCACTCACTCCAGGGCCAATCATCGACACACTTGCGACATTGCTCTAGGCGGTTCGTTTGCTTGGAGTGATTCGCAGGGAGATCCCCTAAGGCAGTCCGGGAAGAAAGCGGTGATTGTGAAGGGGGATGTGAAAGTTAAATTACGGAAGAATGTCTGGGGCAACATTACTATGTCGGTGCGGTTCCCATTGCCGCGTGGCGACGAGGCTGGCTTCACCATCTTCGGAGTCACAGATCGTGAAGTCAGAATGGTCAAAGCTTCGATGGGTGGAGTCGCTCTACCACGATGTGTGCATGACTGGGGTAAGGGAAAGGTGGAAGTGAGGATAGGAAAGAAAGAGGGCAAGGATAGCGGGACGGTTGAGGTGGTTGTAGAGATGAGTCCTCAAGGATCAGACTGGGGCTTGCCATCTTTCGATGGCGGAAGCGGAGTAGCGCATGTTGAGTTGTGCGGTGAAGGGTGGGAAGGTGAGTGTGAATTACTCGCTGATCTATAGGTGAGGGCTAACTGCAATTCAGGTGTATACATGAATGGCCCCGGCTGCAGCGTCACTCCAACACCTGACTTTCCAAATGTCTACACGTACAATCTGGCCACTTCCACACCGATCACATTGAAAGTATTACCTGCCTCGACCTCCTCGTTCAACGCTGTGCGACAAGAAAGACGTGAACGCGGTCGAAGACTTTTCTCGTTCTCAACGTTCCTTAATTTGTTGTTGCTCTGGATGCTAGTGTCCATGTTCCAGCAGATACAACGACTGAGGAACGAAGTTGCATTCGTCGTAGATGAAACAAGGGACTTGAGGCTGTACGGATTTGGCGACGATCATTCGCATGTGAAGGCATTCGACGTTCCGCATGCTGATCGAAGCTCGGGGCAACGACAAGACGAAAATGTCAGGACAAAGCAAGACAGCGCAATTGGTGATGTTGGACCGAGCATAGCGAAAGACCTCTTGAAACTGGCGAGTGGTGCAACAGGGACGAGGAGTGCGGATGGATCTCTTGTCGAGTCACATCAACCGAAAGACCATGCTTTAGGCAGGGTCGTATTCGGCCAAGGCGGGTGGCAAAAGTGGACCATACATCCCACGTAAGTTCCTCTTATCTTCACTTTAGTCATTGCCTCGCTGACTCTGAGATGTCCGCATCAAGTGTCCGCACACTCTCAAAAAGCGTAGCATGGTTGTGGCATACCGTCGTGCGGCTGATAGTCCCACTTGGTTGACTGCGCTCATATGGCGAGACGGACGATATGCACTCGGTGTAATGTGATGATCATCCCTTTTACTGTGCGTTGTCCACCGGGTACTGGGTGCGTCATCCACACCGATACTCACAGCGTCACCCGCACAACGCTCCAATGGTCCCGAACAATGCACACAATTGAATGATTGATTGAATTGATCCAATTTACCTAATGACAAGCAATCTATCGACGCCACATTCCGTTTGTTTCTCATCAATTCGGAGGTAAACTTTATTTCATCTGCGAATTTGATTACATCTCCATTTCTTGGTTGCGCTAATTTTAGCATTCGAGATAACACAGTGAGATAGTACATCCATGGAATGAGTCTGAGCGATGCATGGAACATTAGTTGTAACGACGTGGGATGGGGGCGATGTACGCTTCTTGCGGTGAGCCTGGGCTGCCACTTCACCAAGGTCGCATTGTATGTCGGTGCCGTCTACCACACACAGGTAAATGGACCCTTGGACAAGGAGAACAGTACGGTCGCTCACCTTGATCTTGTGTGCCTCGGCGTGCTGTCAGAAGCGAACGGCGGTGTAAATGGTTCTGTGCGATCAGGGTGGTGCTGCATTAAAAACGGGTGTGGTGAGGAAAGTGATTCACTGGATTTGGTGGAGGACCATGAGCATTGAAGCGACCCGGGGTACCGCCATTGTGTGATCCTTTAGTGATACGGTTACCTCCGCTTAGCCTTGATGAAAGGAACAGAATGGAAGCAGCTAGTGTATGACCGAGAGGAAGCAGAGGAGGTCAAGGTGAGCCCGTCCTGCTGTCGAGTTCCGCCTCATTGGAGAGCCTGCGGCGCAGGTATCTGCTTTGTGTTCTATCCATCGGATTTGAGTGACTGATGCATCGTCGACGTACGTCCTGTCATGGTTCCCGAGTTCTCATCAAACGAGATCGTCATTGTTTGTAGAACGTTAGTGAGCGAGATCAGCCCTAGTGGGGCAGGGTTCATGCTCCCTCGGCTTTGACGAGGAACCTGAAGCATAGAGCGACCTGTTGGCAGGTCCACGTTGTGGGAAGACGATACAAAATTGAGAGGTTCGGTAAGTCGTGGAACAATCCATGCAGGTGAAGATGTGTGAGTACAGGTCTCGACGACAAAGCTGCCAAAGCGAAGGGGTGGAGAAGGCCACAAGAGTTGATGTGATCGAACCCGTGAGATCGTCGGGGAGCGATCCGTGAGGTTATCGGAGAGCGCTTCCAGACTCGGATGAACTCCAACATACATTCTTTACCACAGCCACTTTTTCTGACCAGTACTTTCGGCCAAATGCTATCTTTCCAAAGTCGTCGCTGATAACAGGAATAGAGTCGTACACGAGTGGCGTCTCAAGTACGCATGCCACTGTCCCACATCCACGCACGCACAGTCGTACAGCCTAGCTCATGGCCCCGGCGTTGGTCAGCTGGGATTCGCACTCATCCGTCCATGCCAAGGCCAAACGATATCGGTTCGGCCCTGACCCAGCGTCCCGCTTCCACAGCATCAGCACACGTGTACGAGAGCACGTCGAGCATTCGCCAGATATCATAAAGGTTAACGACCTTGGAGAGTTTCGAGTATGAACCTTGTATTGCGAGATTAGAATCATACTTGGTCAATCATAGGATGCTGACTTGTGTTTTGGAAAGAAACGCCGATGCCACATCACAATCTCAGGACACAGAGACGGATCGGTACCTTACAAAAAGGTCGTCAGTGTGACTAACCAGGACCTGCGTACTTTGTAAAAAGGTGTAGTGACTAAACATTGACATGTCTTGCAATGTGTCGCACGTCGCAAGACACACTACTACTGCTCCGTCTGCCCTCGAAGATGGGAAGAGCGGGGAGTCAACGGAAAGAGACTCTCGAGGATCTACGTCATTTTGGTGGTCCGAGAGGACGAGCGGGGGCCGGGCAGGATAATCAACTAACCATGTAACATAGTCTTTATGCCTTTTACTGTCGATCGGTATTTGTACGTACCCTTTTCTGCTGGAATCACACTCAATACAATCGCGATGGATACCGATCTCGATTCCCAATAAACCTAAATGATCTTACTTTACTGGAATTGTTCGAATTCGATCTCGATCGTGTAGACGTGACGGGACGTTCATGTCTTTCCCTCCTTGGAGTGTAACGTTACAGTAGCACCGGGTGGAAATGAAAGGTCTATTCGTCCTGAGCAGCAGGATGGCCAACCGTAGCACGTCGTTCCGTCCGATCATGCCGATCTGTGCAGTGTGCGGGAATGGCGTACAAACTAGGGCGCACACAAAGGGCCGAACTACAGTAGCACTCACAAGCACGCTTCACAACATGTTTCGAGACAATCCGAAATCTTTCGATGAGATGCCAATCCAAATATTCACGAGGACCCTCGCGGACAGGTGTCGGTGTCGTACGGACATTTCGGGGAGCGACACACCATCTGGTCGGAAGCTGGGGCCGGCTGTTTTATTGCCGGGGATGCCAACCTAGACGAAGTGTACCTGACAGTGCCAACTCGCACGATATCGAGGTGGTCTTCACGATGCGCAACCACGCTCGTGCCCTGACGGACGACACTTCAGACGTACCGATCAAGAAGGAGGGACGAAGAATCGATGTGATGGATGAGTCGTTGAACGTCCAGGCGCACCTGAGTATGGATAACACAAATGACAGATCCTATCCCGAAACAGACTTTCGAGGCAAAACAACCTGAACCCATGTGGGACCGCCTGTAAGGTAGGATACTATGTTGTGAAGTGGTCCGCGTATCTTGTCACGCTGTTGCTCTGCCTTGCGAGATGACTTCATTCAAGGATCTGGTTGGACAGATCCGGGAGCATGGAGCAGGATGAAATGGGGCGCGATGCGGTGCCGTGATAACATGCTGTCGGTCAGGCCAGTAGGTACATCCGCGTTGTCACACCTATCAGCATACGGGGACCCTGCCTGGATCCAGCAGGACACCGCCTGATTCGTTCTCATAAACACCGAGGTCATCGACGGTTGGGCGGGGGGCGAGGGATTTCTCTTCCATCGGTGGACTTTTGAAGCTAGTCAAGTGATTCATGACCGGCCTACATCGCACCGTTACGGCCTCGGCAGTGGGGAGGAGCATCATTGCGCCGAGATTTGGATGATACCGGCCTGCATGTGATGCATATGAGCATCTCGTACAGTCTCGCGGCACAAGAGTAATAACGAGAAGGACTAAAGAAGGTTGATGATCTTACCCGATATGTTGTAAGCACCGCGAGGGAGTTTCAGAGCCCAAAAAAACTGGGGCAGTTGACAGCCGTCTCACCAGAGCATCCTGTTGGGCGGGTGTCCAGTCACTCATGACAAAAGTGTCCAATCACAATGAATAGCCGAAATCTGCGAAACAAAAGTCCTCTCTGTTTGGTATCAAGGGTCTTTTTGGGCCATGTTCCGGCGGTGAGGCTGAAGTCGCAGAGTAGGTGAAATGATCCAGTGATGTAAAGCGAAAGGACTAAAGAGACTGGTCGAGAACCGAGTAAGATCAGTTACGTTGTGAGATCATGCCATCATCGAATCTAAGGGGCAAAGTAGTACTCTTGCATAAACGACAGCACTAATTTCCCCGATACACTGGGAAGGATGGGGTAAAAACAGGTCGTACTCGAATCGAAGGAATACTTATACCCCTCCCGTCCATTCTTCCCTTCATCCTTATTCATCTCCCACTTCCGAATGCACCATGCGTTCAGGCCTTCAGACCGCAACCAAAGACTTTCATAACAAGCTCCTCAGTGTTGCGTAGCGATCGCGTGGCCGCCAGCTAGTCGTAGTCCTTTGTCACCTCATTCACAGCGGGTTTCTCGCCCTTGACGTTATCGGAAATCAACATCTTTCTTCGGCTGATAGATTGGCAACCCAAGCAAGACCTCCGGTATCCGGTCGTACCGCTCGTGACGACCTAGTCCTTCCGCCCTCTCACCTCCGCGGCTCTGCTTAGTGAAATTTTGTCCCGCACGATCGCAGATCTCATATCGGTGCGTTCCTCCCTATGATCCTTCCCCTTTCATTTCCGCGCCTCCTCTTTTCCGCTGCTTCTGGACGTGTTCACACCGGTCGAGCGCCTATCCGCTTCCACGTTCCGGCTGCTGCGCAATTGCAACCTATTACCGCCACCCGTCCCTTTTCTGCCTGGAATCATCAGATATTATTCATCGCGTTCCTGCTGCGGTAGATCACGCCTCTGGTCCCAGAAGGAGTTTTGATGACATCCATCCAATCGAGGTAAGACTCCCCTGGCATCCGACCCTTATTCTGGAAGACATCCCCTCCTCAACCTGTCATTTCACTTTCAGCGTTCATCCTATCATTCGGTCCGACAGTCTCTGTGTCGTTCTCGGGTCGCTGCCAAAAGACCAAAGTAGTGTAGGTCTTGGCCGCGTGGGGAAATCCAGATAATTCAGGGATCTCCCGCTTCATTTTGCGTGTCTTTTTTTTTTTGCTTTCTCATGCTGTCTTCCCCCCCGCGGGGTAATCGGGAATCAAATGACCCTCCCATTCTTCCGCATATATCTACCCTTTTTTTGTTTTCTTTTTTCTTCCTTTCCCCTCGCTGCTTCCACTTCTCAGATCTGTCTGTCCGTGTGGCGACGCGGACAAATTTAATCCTCCGAGAGTCCGGGCTTGGAAATCTATTCTGCGTCACTAGCAGTTCCTGATCGGTGTTTTCTTTTACTATCTATTACGCCGTTCTTCTGTGCTGTGTTTTTCGTCGACGTGCCTTGTCGGTCACTCGGAGACTGGCCTCGTTTTGCTCCGATCACACGGGCTGGGCGGCTGATCGCAGCGGATGTTTGGGGCTTTCGTTAACCCTACCTTTGGAATAAGGTGGTTTCCTCCGTATGGCCCGCGGTCAATCATTTCTCATGTCGTGCCGCCACCCATCCTCCTTGTTCACCTCAAATCCTCCCCTGCCCCCCTGATCCGATCTCCTTCGTTACCTCTTGTTTATCAAAGGCCAGGTACGATCATTTTACCTTTATATCGTTACTTATTTATTCATTCGTCTTTATTTGATCTCATTCTACTCTGGTCCAGATGATTCCCAAGCTATCCGCGGATTATAAACCCTTTTACCCTAACTATCTTCCTGGAGACATGACTGACATCATTCCCCTATTTTAAAGGTTCGAAACGTTCAAATGTAAGGATACCCTCAATTCCAGCTCATCTATCTCTCATAGATAGTTCCTCTCATCACTCTGATTTCATACGAGTCCCTGTCACACCCTTGCTTTTCGAAACTTGTGTGGAATCCACCTTCTCTCATGCAGTTTGCCGTCAGAGCGGTTAAATCCAGTCTTGCTGGCGTCACGCGGAAGGCGAGGAACTGACTGTCACCTGCTCGTAACCCCTATTAGTCACGTCTCAATATATATACGACTCTGTTCCGCGCTCGAAACTTGAACCCCCCATCTGTTCGACGATCCGCTTTTTTTCTTCGACACCGAAAGAAGTATAGATTGCCCATTCACTTGAACGAGGCCACCACCGGATACGAGCATTCAGCCTCGCACGTCTCAATCCTCAATCTTACAGTAAACCGCACCACAACCGTGCACGAAGTTGAAGCTTGGCTCGACGCTGTCATAGCTGTACGAACAAGGTCGCAAGCACTTACGACATCGAAGCCGTTCCGTCTGCAAACATTCGTCAGCAACAACTGGATCCTGGGGATTTCACCGCCTGCAACAGCGTGCGACTTCTGTATTTCAAAGCTAAACAGCGGTCACACTGCCAGGCAAAAGAACAGTAGGTCGTCTTGTCATCTCGGGCTTGTTCCCTTCTGACCTTTTCATTCATAGGTCGACACGACTTCTAGCTTCCGCAGTCAGTGACCGGTCCAAAGAGTCTCTTCAATCGCATCAACGAACAGCAGGTGAGACCACGTCTCCTTGACATTCTGTTTCTCGGCCCGTCACCTCCGCTTTATTCATTTCCCGATCACATCTCATCCACTTGACCTCCTTTTCCCGACTGTTGGTTTCACTCACACAAACGGTCCTAATCGTTCGCGAAAAAGGAAATAGGGTTGGGAGTGAGACCCTACTTTTCCTTGATATCATTCGGGTGGACTCGTCCTCAACTCTTCTTTCTCAATTTGCCCATCTATTTCCGCTTGTCTTGACAATTGGTGCTTAAAGCAAGAGACCACTGGGTCCATTCACGGTTCAGTCCCCACCTCCTGCCCTTGGGTGTAACTTCTCTACCACCCCTGGTTCCCACGATAACCATAACAGACAATGTCTTAGGCTTCGTGAAACTTTGGCCAGCCCTTGCACGCTTCGACCTAATTTTTTTTTACAAACCAAACCACCGTTCAGACCTTATCACCATATCATCTTTCGGGTTTTGGGACATGTCCATCCTCCCATCTTCACACCTTTTTATATATTTTGGGAATACCCTTCGCAAAGCGCACTCGCTATCTGGTTCTCAATTCAGACTCCGTACTATCCGCGGTCTGATCGATAACCCCCGGTCTGGACTGATTCCCCGTTCGTAATTGCTCCTTAATTGATTGGAATATTGTCCTCCCCTTCTCAACACCTCGTAGTCCGCTTCCATCACGCTAGTCAACACCACATCAACTTGATCGGAGACCTCGATGGTCTACCCGGTCAGTCATCCATACATCTAGTCCTCTCCTCTATTCTGACTCCATACCCATCGTACAACATCTACATTTCCCCCCTCTGACACCTTGTCTATCAGGCTTGTGACAACGCTGAGCATCTTGAAATTCAATCGCTTATCTTCCTTCTGTCCCACTGTTCTCGATGCAGAACCAGTACGACTTTGATCGGTCCGTGACACCGACTCAACGGCCAATTCAACCTGTGCAGTACCATATAGGAAGCGTTGGACAAGCCCCGATACTACCCGCCAACTCCTTCACTCATTTTGGCGACGACGGCGAGCCACGAAATCCGAAACTCTTGCCCAACCTGTCGATCCAAGGCCCTGTAAATTTCGCGATGGAGCCTAGCTGGGTGAGTGACGGCGGGTTAAGGGACCGCATCTATGAGAACACGCTGACAGCGTGGAACACCATCAGCCTTCGCAAAACTTCTACAGCTACTTTAGCCCAGACCAAGCCCGGTCAGCGGAGAGGTTGTCTACCTCTCCATCCACGTCGACCGATCGACCGTCAAATCCCGAGCATAGTCACCGACGAGCGGTAACTAATCCTCATCCTGGTCAAAACTTCCTTCCACCGCCCCCACCTCCTCAACACAACACAGCGTCCCACGGTGACAACAACAACAGCAATAACACAAATCTTCCCCCATTCTCGCAAACTTTCTACTCCGCCTACCACCCGGGTGCCGGCAATCATTCAACTTCAAGTCTGCCCAATTCAGCTAATAATCCTGCCGTCTCACATGGGGGCCTAGGGTATTCAAGCCACATGGCAATGTCGGCACCACCTCAGAATTACCAGTATCCCTCAACCTCTCCGATCAGTATCACGGAGCCACTGGGCAGCAATCACCGGGCACCGCCTCCTCACTCCTATACTGAATCACCGAGGCTTCCGGGTTACTCGTCGTCTCCTGGCCTTCGTCACCTGTCTCCTATGTCGCCGACGACCCACCTCACACATGGCATGAACCCGTCGTCAGCCTCTACATCATCATCGTCTTTCCCGAGTGTCAGCAGGATGCCCGCAAACCTGCCCCGAGGTCCAAAGCGAGGGAGCAAAAGTGCTAGTCAGAGCGATGCGAGTTGGGACGGAGATGAAAGATACGCGCCGGGAAGTGGTGAGGTGGACCGCCGGGATGTGGAAGACATTCAGCCATGGGGTATGCCTCAGGATGAGTATAAGGCTCTGAACCCTAGGGACAAGAAACAAGTCAGGAACAGGTCTGTTTTTCTGTCCAAAGCAGCGGGGTTGGAAGAGCTGACATCGCTTTTATAAACAGGATCGGCGCCCGTCGTTTCAGAGCCAAGCGCAAAGGTGAGCCTTTAGTGGTGAAAGTCTCCTGTGCGTAAGAGCTGAGCTCGCATCCGTCTCCTCCCAGACTATGTCATAACCCTGGAAGGCAGTCTTCTTTCCCGTGAGGAGGAAATCAGTAAACTGTTGTCTCAAGTGGAGGCCCAACGAAAGGAGATCAACGACCTTCGTGGCCGTTTGGGTCTACCTTTGGTGCCACAGCCAGACGCTGGACTGGGGCTGGTGGTGAACTCGGGCACAGCGGGTGGCATATCTGGTACGGACGGATGGGTCGAGAAACAGGAGCGGGATGGAGATGTTTAGTGAGGTGGGAGTAGCCGCGAGATGGAGAAGTTGTGAAATGTGTCTTGTTACATCTTGGTCAGGGAGCGACCACGACAGTCTGAAGGAGAGAATGGGCTGGGCGACCTGGGGCGTGCGAAGGTTGTTGGACTCGCAAAGTAGTAGTGCGACCGGTGTCTTGTGATATTTCGACTGGTCTCTGTGCTGTTCAGACTGTATGTCCTTTCCGGTTATGTATTCATGTAGTTTAGTTATCATTTATGCTCACTCAAGCTCTGTCCGCCACAACAACTAATCGCCGGGTACAACTAGATGATTAGGCGTGTGTCTCGTAACTCAAAAGGGTATGAGACGCGTTGTGCCACATTCAATTGACTTTTGAACTCTGCGTCTCACTGTCGTCATGACCCATCTCCCTCTCTCGCTCTCTCTCTCTCTCGTGTCTCGTCTCTCATTGTTCCAACACCGGCTCAGCCTTCCTGTCTTCTGGGTCATCACATTGTTCATCTCCACTTCTCATCCAGATTAGACACCCATCTTCCCCACCTGAGCCCTTCTTTCGTGACTCTCTCTTTTACATCCACACCTGTGTCGATCGTGACACACGCAGATTCAAAGGTGGTCCATCAGCATCGGTGAGTCCGCCTTTGTTCCCTGGACATCACAGGGCAGTGTCATCTGGTGTGTGCGAGGCAGTTTCGAGGTGCAAGTCGCGAGATGCAATACTGCTGTGATCGGGAGCGGTATACTTTATCATTGCTTGGGTTGGTCAGAGCGCTGGAGTCCACAATTCGGTGAACATGACTCGACTGCTGGGACAAAGCATCCTCCTGTCTTTCCTTCCTCACCTGGACATGACCATATGACACCTTCCTTTTTCTCATCAATGATTCAGCTCTGACCTCACATCGTATCACCCACTAGATCGAGATCCCGTCGACCTCCTGAGCCTATCTCACGCCGACATACATCTCGTCGCATCACTCCTCCTTCGGATCTGGTTTTCCGCTCTGCCCTGTCGCCATGGCCGACCCAGCAGTCGCGCCCACTCCTCCTCCTATCCCTCCGACATCGTCTACCCTCGCTCCTCCTTCTCAGAACCCTTCACGGCCATCCTCCGCCAACTCGAACAGGAGCGGCTCGTCTCGTGGACGTGGAGGTCGGTCCAGTAACGGAGCGACATCTTCCAATATATCGCGAAGTAACTCCAACGCGTCGTCACGCGGTGCGTCGGAAAGCGGTCGAGGTGATAAGAAGAAGCAGAGCGGCCCGACGACTACCATC
The DNA here is from genome assembly GCF_039105145.1 of Kwoniella newhampshirensis. NCBI lineage: Eukaryota > Fungi > Basidiomycota > Tremellomycetes > Tremellales > Cryptococcaceae > Kwoniella > Kwoniella newhampshirensis. The sequence goes on from NC_089960.1 coordinate 164,525, forward strand.
AGCGGCGGTGTCAGTCTTGGCATGAAGGACGCGTCTAGTGGCGAATCATCTCAGACCTCAAAGAAAGGCAAGAATGGCGGTGCAACAGTGAGTAATGCTACTCAGAAAGGAAGGGAGAAGCAGAAAGACAAATCTCTTGTCGTCGGTGAGAAGACGCAAAAGCCGAACAATGGGAATGTCGCAAAGGGAGGGAAAAGATCGGCATCGAATCGACGACCTGCACCTATCAACACCGCTGCCGCAGCTTCGGAACCTCGCGATTTCGATTCGAAACCCAGCTCGAGCGATGACCCGTCCGGTGTGCAGTCCGAGCCGACGCCGCGGACCCTTCATGCTCATGTGTCTGCCCCTCGAACCGCTATGCAGGCCGCCGTCGATGCGGCGAATCAGAAGAGCGCGCAATCTGGAGCCTTGGCCAATCTGCAGAAGATGATTTCCGACCTCAAGACTCTCCCTACTCAAGCTGGACAGTCAAGTGGTACTTCAAATGGCTCAAGGTCAGCGAGTGGGGCAAGGGAGCCAGCAAATTCTCAATCTCCGGCACCAACGGCGCCAACGTCTGCGTCGTCGAAACCTGTCAAGATCCCGGATCCGGCTTCAACGAACGGGGCCAAGAAACTAAAAGCCGACGCCCCTAGTTTCACCCCATCTTTCACTTCCGTCTCGCCCATAGCCTCGTCTTCGGGTCTGTCCTTGTCACCTAAGGCGATCGTACCCACCGTGGGCAGTCCAGTTCAGCCGCGATCGGCGTTACAGGGCACCACCATCGACCCTCGTAGGGCATCATCAGGTCCCTTGGCTGCGGTTCCTCCTGCGCCTGCTTTCAATGCTTCTCCCGTTCAAACATTCCCCAACACGGTTCCCGCTTTCTTCCAAAACCAACTTCCCGTCCACCGGGAAGCTGACAATGAGGACCTCCCGCCGTTGTCATACGCCCAGCATCAAGACTTCCCCTTTCAACAACAACAGCTCCTTTCCGCTCAGCAACAGCAGTATCAATATATCCAATTGCTTCAAGCACAGCTGGCCGCTACTCAGCTAGCTGCTCACCAGCAACAACAGCAGATGCAGCCTCAGCAGCAAATGGGCAGTTTCATCGCACCGCGATTTCAAGCTCTCGCTGCGCAACGAGCGGTCGCTCAACAGCAGCAACAGATTGCACAACTCGCACAAGCCCAGCAGATCTATGAGTTGCAACAAGCTCAGATACTTCGCCAACAGGAAGAAGTCGGGCCGCGCGCATCGGCAGCTGATGTGGCGAAGAACCAGCCTGTATTCGAGGAAGAATCGCCTGAACCTCGAAATGCTGTTCTCGGTCCTACTGGGAGACCTCAATTAGCCCCGTCGTTCACATTCGGTGCTAAGCCAAGACATGCGGCGAAAGAAAGCGTATCAGAGCAGGATTCAACTCGTGACTCCATGTCTCCACCTCAAGTGAACGCTTCCCCTCCTGTCGTTGTGAACCGAAGTGAGGGAATAGGGGGGGCGGCAGCCACCGGTCTTGCTGGATTGGCTGCCAGAGCTCACAAACGGACTGGCAGCGAAATGTCACACGCAATGCAACAGCAGGTGAGACTCAATGACGTTCTACTCTCTATTCGAGTAAGTAGTGCTGATATCCGTCGTAGCTTGCGATACAACAAGAGATTGAAGCATTGCAAGCTAGGCAAAAAGAGTTGATGCAGCAGGATCTTGCTAGCCAGGGTGAATCACCGCTTACTCAGCTCAACACAGTGCTCCATACCAAGCAAACTCCATCGCAGACCCTCTCGCGACACAGGAGAGTCCAATCGAGTCTCCCATCTGCCACACCGCCCGAAATCTCAGGCGTACCTCGTGATCTATCAGAGGACAATGATCAGCCTCGAGCTTTGCGGAATTTAGGGGAGATGCCGCCCCCTCCAATTCCAGTTGGTCACTCGCGACGTCACAGTGTAAATGTTTTCAACAAACCTGCTGGGACCGGTGCAGGATTTGGTATGGGCGGTGAGATTCCGGAAGACGGCGTGCCTAATGGCGGTGGCTTTGGCCATCATCGATCCAGTAGTCGATCCGGGATGGAAAGCGGCAACTGGCGTCTTGGCTCTGGATCCGGCAGCATCAGCAATATCAACAATAATGCTAGCATGCAGATCGCCGATCTAGCAGCGGCTCAAGCTCAACTCCAGTCTCTCGCCCAGTTCCGAGCGGCAGCGGGCGGTGGTCATAGCAAGATGGCCTCATTCAGTTTCCCGAACATGCTTCCAAATCTGCTTGCCGCCACCACTTTGCAAGCTCCTATCGGCCAATCTCTATGGCAGCAACAGCAAGCATTCCAGATGCAGCTGCAACAGACTGCCCAAGGCCCACAACGAAAGTCACTCTTTGCGCCATACCTTCCCCAAGCCTCTCTCCCGCCTCTTCTCCAAGCGGGCAAGCTCGTCGTTGGCGTTCTTCGAGTGAACAAGAAGAACCGATCAGACGCTTATGTCGCCACTGATGTCCTCGAGGCTGATATCTACATTTGCGGCTCTAAAGATCGAAACAGAGCATTGGAAGGAGATATCGTCGCAGTGGAACTACTTGATGTCGACGAGGTTTGGGGAACGAAGAAGGACAAGGAGGAGAAGAAGAGGAAAAAGGAAGAGAACGCGGCTTATGATCTCAAGCCTTCGACCGCGAAGAAATTGGAAAAGAAGAAGGACGATGTCGAGGTTGAAGGTCAGGGTCTGACCCTGTTCGATGACGAGGAGGTGAATGATGAGACAAAACCGACTTATGCGGGTCATGTCGTCGCAGTGGTAAGTACAGATTGGTTGCAGTCGCACGTTGGGTAAAATCTTATTCGTCAGGTCGAGCGAATGCCAGGTCAATTGTTCTCCGGTCAACTCGGCGTACTCCGACCTTCGTCGGCTGCGACCAAGGAGAAACAAGAAATCGAACGACGCGAGCGCGAGGGTGACAGAGTCAGGAGAGATGAACCCGAATCTCGACCCAAGATTGTTTGGTTCAAACCAACGGACAAGCGCGTGCCCCTCATTGCGATTCCTACAGAGCAAGCTCCATCCGACTTTATCGACAATCCGGAGGCATACGGTAACAAGCTCTTTGTGGCAACAATCAAACGATGGCCAATGTGAGTCTAGTCTTGACATAACGGTGCGATCGAAGAGAGCTGATCGGATACCGATGATAGCACTTCCCTGCACCCTTTCGGTACATTGGTTGAAGAGCTTGGACCAATCGGGGACAAGGAAGTCGAGACCAGTGCTTTACTGAAGGACTGTAACTTCCCAACGGAGGAATTCACCGACCTCACAATCAAGTGCCTGCCTCCTCTGCCATGGAGGTGAATGACGGTGGTACTTCTACTTACATTCGTGCTAACGCCAATTGTAGTATTCCTGAACGCGAGTACGATATTCGAACAGACCTCAGGAGTGACAGGGTATTCACCATCGATCCTCCTACTGCCAAAGACTTGGATGATGCCCTGTCTGTGACGAGAAAAGACGACGGGACCATCGAAGTCGGTGTGCATATCGCGGATGTGTCGTACTTTGGTGAGCGACACCTACATGATTGCGCTTTACTGGCTGACGTGCTGTCGACAGTCAAAGCCAATACGGCCATGGATCGAGAAGCTCGAAAACGAGCCACAAGCGTTTATCTTGTCCAACGAGCAGTCCCAATGCTTCCCTCTCAGATTTCCGAGGAGCTTTGCAGTCTGGTACCCGATGTGGACAGATTGACGTTCTCTGCGATCTTCACGTTCGATGCAGACGGCAACATTGTGGGGAAAAAGTTCGCTAGGACCATCATCAAGTGAGTGTTGTGTCTTCGTATATCGCGCAGCAGTGCTGAACACCAATGATCGTCAGGTCGTGTGGGAAACTCTCGTACGCGGATGCCCAAGGAGTCGTGGATGGTGGATCACTAGAGAGTAGGAAGGTTACTGGCACATTCGCTGTCTCCGAAGTCGAGGCAGACATCAAGCTCCTTCATGTGAGTGACGTATCTCGTCTCGCGCGCGGACTCACCGCTGATCTCATCAAACAGGACCTCGCAACCAAAATCAAGACGAAGCGTATTGAGGCTGGAGCTATGCTCGCCAACAAACTTAAGGTGTCTTTCGAGCTGGATGACCAGGGTCGACCCATCGATTGTGAGACATACAGAAGAACTCAAGCGAATACCCTTGTGGAGGAGGTAAGCTCGAATCGTGGCACTCGACTAGGCGTTTACTCACGCTTTGTCCAGTTCATGCTGCTGGCCAACATCTCAGTTGCGCAGGTGATCGCGAATGGGCTCCCCGAGCAATCGCTTTTGCGACGACATGAAGCTCCCATTGAGCGACGGCTTGTAAGTGGTTGATGTGCTTTGCATCAGCAGAATGGGCATTCATGTATCACGCAGGACGGCTTCGTCAAGCGGGCTCAGAAGCTCGGTTTCGAGATGGACCCGGCCAGCGCAGGAACCTTGCAGAAGTCCTTTCAGAAAGTTGTTGATGCCGACGCTGCGCTCTGCCTAGAGCTGCTGAAAAAGAAGTCCATGCAGAGGTAAGGATCCCGGCTCTTGCGCGGATGCGTGAAAAAACTGATGACATGCTGCAGGGCTAGGTACTTCTGCACGGGCATGTTGGATATCGCCAAGTATTCGCATTGGGCTTTGAACACGCCTTTGTATACCCATTTCACGGTTAGTGTTCATCATCCAGCCCGGCAAGCGAGATTCCAGAGCTGACTCTCCGTCCAGTCGCCGATCCGACGGTACGCCGATGTTTTGGTGCACCGTATGCTTGACGCATGTCTGTCCAGTCGTGAGTTTAATCCGCAATACGCACAAGCTCCACGCACAAGCTGACGTAAACGAAGCCAACCCAAACGATGTCAAATTCCACATGGACAGAGACCAGGTCGCCAAGTGCGCGCAGCAGTGTAACATGAAGAAGCGTGAGTAGCTACGTTTATCTGATGTAATATAAGCTGAGGTGTGGACTGCGAGTGTAGAGAGCGCCAAGTTGGCCGAAGAACAGTCGGTGCACTTGTATCTCTGCATGCTCATTCATGACTTGACCGAGCGATATGGTCCTGTCATCCGAGAGGCCAAGGTGACTGGTGTGCTGGACGCGGCGTTTGACGTTGTCATCGTGAGTTGCGACGTGTTCTCAACTGGCTCAGGTGGGACTGATGAGCGTTATGACTCAGCCCGAGTTTGGCATCGAGAAGAGAGTTCACGTGGACAAGATGCCTGTGGAGAATGTGGTCTATGATGAACACAAAGACGTCCTCTCGTATGTCTGGCAGGCGCTGTTAGCTTCTTCACTGCTGACCGTATGATACCATTCAGTCTTTACTGGACTAGTCAGGACGTTCTCTCTTTCCTTGCCGAAACCACCGACGACCCTCACCTCCTCAAGATCCAGTCACTAGGAGAACGGCACGCCATTGGAACTTCGACCTCCCAATCAGCAGACGAATCCGCTCCGTTTGATGATTCTCTTCCCAGTGGTACCAACTCAAAACAGTATGCCAAATCCGCACAAAGAGTGACGCCGAAATACGAAGGGTTGAGAGATGTCGAGGGGGGACATAAAGTGCAGGATGTGCGGGAATTGATGGCACTACCTGTAATTGTGACTAGCGATATAACCAAATCGCCTCCGGTACTGGTGGTTTATGCTTGTGAGTGGGAACATATGAACACGAAAAAGCAGTCATGGTACTGATTCAATTGACAGGTAATCCATACGCGGCATAAGGGGCCAAGGGGCCAAGTAGCAAGTAGCGAGAAGCTGTTCATCTGTGTATATTTTCGTTACGAAATTCCCATCTTACAATTGAAAATCATCCTGTTTCGTTATCATTTCATCTCTGTCTTCCATTTCTACAGCAATCCAACAAAGCATCATATGTGTATGAGACGAGCATTGAGGAGGAACGAACTAGGAGATGAGACGAGCGGCGAAGAAATCGGGTACGAGTGAAGACTGTCTCGGAGTTGTCTCAACGAGAGAAAGAGGGGTTGTAGTCAGTAAAAAACGGGGTGGAAGGGATGTATATCGTGTTCGAAGTGCAATCAAGCATGACACATCATGAGATGGTTGAGCTAATGTCAAATGGTAACTTATGGGGTGGTAACCTGCGGAATCCGACTCGACCTTCCCGAGTAGGTGCTCGACCTTCCCGAGTAGGTTGTCACGGGAAGGTCGAGTCGGTTGTCCTTGTGATGTTACTCGACAGTACGGAGGATACAGCGGCTGTGAGGGTACTGGGCAACGATGCGACTGAATGAGTCCAACACATTTATGATTCTTCTACACCCAGAAATAATAGTTTGATTGTCTATATCCAGGTTTTACAACATTTGACCAAAACACTAAAGAAGAGAATCATCTCATGTACAATACATACAATGCCTCTCTCAATCGATACCAAACCATTCCGAGCAAGGTGAAACCAGACGACTAACGCTATTAGAGATTTAGCCCCCTCAAACCCGTTCCTGCTCCCAAGCTTGCCCATAAAAACATCTCATTCGCCATAGGGCGATAGCCAGCGGAACGCCGATTGACCCCCTCTGAGCGTGAATATCGTTCTGCACCCGATCATCCGAAAGGCGAGGGCGAAGGTGAGAGGGGAAGGAAGAAAGTGCGAGGATATCCGAATGTCTTTGCACGGACCTCGAATCCCGATTCGAGGTCGTATTCGAGGTCGTCGACTCTGGTGCGGGAGTCATAGTGAGACGGTCGTTTTGGGCGTGAGTGGTCTGACGTGATAGTCGCTTTCGACGAGCGTGTTTGCGTTCTGTGGATAAGAGGGATGAGATGGCGGTATTTATGCGCGAGTGAGTCGAACGCGGAAATAGTGTTGATAGTGTGTATAATGGGATTTGCGGTGTGGTCCTCGATGATAAGGGGTTGCACGTGATACTGACTAGAGGGATGGACGGAATTGGAGTGAAAGCTTGGGAGGATGAGACGACGGGTTCGGTGTCGTTCATGAGAGGGCCGGTCTTCACAACTGATATGTCCAGCAGAGCAATTATGTTTTCTCCTCCGTGTCGAGGATCAATCATTCCACCAGTCACCAGATCCTCGGTGCCGACTTTGATCCCTCTCACTTCATCTTCGAACAGTCGTCTCAGAACCACATCATCCCCTACGACTCCTCCGCCTCCTTCTTCTCCTCCCCCAAGTATTCCTGACTCCTCCGACGCGTCCTGCGTCGAGATACGATTCTTGATTCGCGGTGTGAGGGTTTCCAACTTGCTGGCAAGGTGTTCCAGCTCGTATAGCACTCTCGAGTCCAGTTGATCCTGCACGATCTTTGACAAATTTGGTGGGACTTGAAGTGAAGGGATCTGACGGAGTGTACCTATACGTGAACCTGAATAATTTTTATATATATTTTATGGCCATGCACATATCAGCAGCGATTCGTGTGTAAATGGATTGATCATCGTATCATCGGAACGTCCAACGACAAGCGCAACCCACCTTTGCTATCTTGCAGCTGGTCGATTGTCCCGCGATGACATGAGATCCATGACCCCTTGCCCATCTTCGAGGCATGAGGTAAGGCCACCCGATCGGGTAGTAGGTGGAGTGCTGGTGGTGAGTTTGAGGTGGAGGGAAAGAATGTCGGTCGAAAGCTGACGAGGAAGTCTGAAGCGACGTGTCTAGTCAGTATAACGTCGTAATGTTTTGCCATAGTATGGCCACAGCTGGCGTGAACGACCGTCCACTCCAGAGGGCAAGCGGATCTCCTGATACTCACCCGAAGGCAGCTTTTGTCGTGTCACAACACACATCCGTTCGGGAGACGTCGCCATACGAGCTTTCGGCAGAGGTCAGCAAGGTGACAGAAGACTGACGTCGAACCCACTCCACGGGTCATGATGAGCTCTACTCTCCCCGCCGTCCGCAACATGCTCAAGGTGTCGCCTGCGATATCTCAACGGTCGAGTCGGCTTGGAGCCTAGTCCAGACGAAGGGGGGTTGTAGAGCGGTGAATCGAAGATGATTGAGCGGGAAGCTCGCGGAGCGTTCGGGACGACTTGGGCTGGCGTTGAGATGTATCGCCTCACGAGTCGTTTCGATTGTTGGCATGACTTGGTCAGGTTATCGAGACGGGACATTGGCTTCTGCACATATATCAAATGTGATCAAGTCGATGATGCAGGGAATCCAAACCTCTCTCTTATTGACACAATTGCTCGACAACTCGAGTTGAATTCGTGTGACCTCCACTCCATGACGCTGACACGTGGTATGAGCCTGATTCTGTCCGAGTCTGCCTGATATGTGAGGCTGCATTGCGACCTTTTTTTTTTTTCGCTTGTATTATGACCTGCGAACGAGTCCCACCAGAACCTCACCTCAAGTCACCACCACCTTGTCCCTACGATTGCACTCGTATCCCTTCACCAAAGCATGTACGCGATGGGTCAACGGTACTCGCACCCCACCCCAGCCTTCCCGAACTTGTAATCAAGACTCAGATCTTTACAGGATGTCTGCACATGATTTCACGATCTTTACTTTTACGGGTCTGCTCTTCTATGGCTGCGGCGGAACAGAATGATGTATGAAGATATGGTCTGCTGATTTTGATGCCGAGGTACATGTGCAACGAACCTCGTCCTAAATCTCTTCTCTTTCCCTCCCGCTTTCATGTAAAAATACCCGTGAAGACGTAAAAGATCTCACATGTGGAAGAGTCATGGGGGGAGTGGGGGGTGGGGGCCGTGGCGTCGTATACGAGGTCTCACAAGGCATGCTTGTCCTTGGCTGAGAGTCGGGGGACAGAGACGAGGAGGCATGTCGATCTGTCAAGTATGTATTCCCCTCTTCTTCTCCCCTTTGTCCCCCCTCGGTATGTATGCATCAAGGATTTAGTGATCAGACGCCGCACACCATGGAAATTAGTCCGAGACATTTTCATCATCCCGTCTCGTATTCAGGGTCGAGTGTATCCTCCGTTTAAATGGAGGGCTCAGATTGCATCACTCGATCATCTCCCCGTCTTTCCCGTCATCAAACAGGATATCTCCCTCTACCTTTCCTTCCTTCACCGCTCCCCATCTCCCCTCTTTCAACGGATCCAGACCAGTCGTACCCGGGTGTTCCCTATTACCAGAACTCGACCGACGGGCGAGGCACCGCGCTACGGTCCGAGACAACGGGTTCCTCAAATAAGCTTACTTCCCGATAGAATAATCATTCCAATGCAAACGGAATTTCGTGGCGATAGCGAGAGAGAGAGAGAAAGGGATGAAGGAAGGAAGGTACGAGATTATTGATGCTTGTCTGTTCACATCGCAGCTGACATCGACATCGCGATAGGGACGGGCGGAAACCAGTCCCTCGACTACCTTCCCTCCTGCTGAAAAAGGTACCGTACACGTACACCATCGTACCGAGATCACACTACTTTCCCGAGATTTGGCGAGTCTCCTGACTCTGTGAAGATCGCGACGACGCGTCGCAGAGCCAGTCATGTGGAGTTTTTTTCATCCTGCGCTGAGAGGAGAACGTCGACTTCTTTTGCATCCGGCGCAATGAGGCAAAGGGCCTTGCCGGAAACCTGGTGATACGGCCGCACGAGATGCCCAGCAATTACACCCGCAACTCTCGAATCCTTTGGAACTCGGCAGGGAACTAGGACGGCGCGTACAAGATTCTCTACCCGGACCTCTCCCGTTTACAAGATCCCCCCCTCCTGGTCAAAGGTGTCCTTACCCTCGCAATGTCATATTCACTCCTCTTCTTCACTTGCTGCAGGGATTGTTAACCAGATTCCAGATGCACGGCCGGTCCGGGATCGGTTCGGTACGGTACGGTTCAGATAGGGTGAAAGGGCATGAAAGGATATTCCGAGTGTCTAATCCAAACCCCGGATCGATCCAGACTGTTCTGCCCTTCCTCAATCCTGTGCGTCCGTGTCGAGAGCTTCCCACCCCATTCACGACTTCGACCCCGACTGCACCCATGACCCCATTGCAGCTTACGCACCCGCACCGCCGACTCTCTCTCTCGTGACCAATGTGTTGTTATTAGGACAGAGGCGGACAGCGGGATACCAACGGGTTCGTATAAAGTGTACTCTCATCCCGATGACATGATGTCGGAAGCTGGACCCGCGTTGACAGTCGGTCCAGCTCTGCGACTGAGCCAAGGGGCCCAGGTCATCTCAGACCTCGGTGCAGACCAGCTTGTCACTCGTCTCAAGTTCCCTGGGCTTAGTTACTACCTCTTGTCTCACCACTCCCCTATCCCGTTTCTTACAGACCGGGACTCGAGGGGATATCTACTTTTACGACAGTATTGATTCACTTCTAAATTCGACTGAGCTCTTGACCTGGACACATAAACGCTGATGAAAGAACGCCTCAAAAATCTCTTCCCCCCATCACCTGACGAAACTGATTCGATTCATTGACACACCAAGACAGCTTTATACTCAGCAAGCTCTTCCTTAATCCTCACATCGGTCACCTCCTTATTCATTGACCCCTTCCCCGAACTCCATCAGCCTCACGATGATCGCCTTACTACCTGTGTTCGCCCTCCTCTTCACTCTTTTCCCGTCTGCCATCGCTTCCCCCTCATCCAACTCCACACGTCGGACCTTTGGTTCTTACGACGGTGGTTCGCTGGAGACTTGCGGTAAAGCCAAGGGATGGTCTTTCTTCGGAAACTTCGACTTTGGTTGTCTGTGTTTGAACGACGTCTCAGATTATGTGAAGAACAACAACATCAACCCCTTCCTGAAGCCTCTGATCGATGCTAGCGTGAGTGTGGACACAATGAAAGTCGCAATCGGACTCTGAAGCTGATATTAGGTCCTTCGGGTGGTAGATCCTGGCCACGAGTGGAGGTCCTAAATGGTTCCCTGACCACGCTCAACCTGTCTGTGACGGTCACGGTTCATTCAACTGTGGCTCTCTGAACAACTACAAGACTCTTCCGAGCGGATCCAAATGTCCTACTGCCGGATGCGACCCCAAAAAGACATCCACGAACGGCGGCTGTTGTCCCCGAGGATCGACCTATTCCCAAGGTCTGTGTTGCGGATCGTCCGGATGCGACAAGAAGGGCGGTAAATGTGTTCCAGTGTTGACCTGCCCGACGTACACCTCCAATCAGATCTGTTGCAAGGATGCTGGGAAAGACAAGTCCTGGACAGGTTACAACACGGTCTGTTGTCCTTCTGACCAACAAGAAGATGGATCGACCGGAAAATGCATCCCGAAATGCAAGGCCGGTACGCAATACAACCCCAGCAACCCCACCGACAACAAATGCGAGACCATCTGCGACAACAAAGCCGGTTACTGGCACAATTGGTCTTCCGAGGGCAAAGACCTGTGTTGCAAGAAGGAACACACGCCTTGTCAAACCACCTGCTGTCCCTCGGGTACCACCGAGATCGGTCACTCGGGTGTCTGTTGCTCCCCTGGCTCAAAGCTCGACGAGAACCGCAAATGCCTTTCTCCCACCAAAGCACCCAAACCCCCGACAAAGTACAAGCGATCGTTCAACGCTCTCCCGCAAACGATCTACGGCCTCGAGGCCAACTTTGACTCGTCGCTCTGTCCATCCGGTTTCGCAGCTTGTCCCATCGAAGGCCGATCTGCCTTTGAAGCCGACGGCGGTTACGAATGTCTCGACGCCATGACCGATCTCCAATCGTGCGGAGGTTGTGCCTCCATGGGAACAGGCGTCGACTGTACCGCCATCCCGGGAGCGAGATGGATGGGCTGTTCAAAGGGTTCATGCGAGGTCTTCTCGTGTAAGAAGGGCTGGACCAAGAACGCAAACGGAACAGCTTGTGACAAGAACTGAACGAAGAACAATAAAAAAAAGGTGATTTGATAAAGGACAATTCAATTCTATCTCATATATAATTTGGGCATCTTTGTGTTCAGCGCAGCGTCGCATCGTTTGGCGGGAACGGGCATTTCTTCCTCTTTCTTCGTCCTTTATATCTCCTTGCACGATTCATTCACCCCGATAGAACACTCTCCCTCTCCCTCATACATAGATCTCCCGGCCTCGAAGCGCTCGCCACCGCTTCATTTTGTACATTAGTCTTATCAGTATAATGACAACATTGACATGTAGATCATGCGATCAAATCTGACTTGGTCTGAATACGTTACGCGATGCATGCTCCGATCACGCTTGGGTGACCAGATCGACCCGTCCTGCCTCGAAGCTCATGCAAGTTGCTGTACACATACATGCTTATGCTGATAAACATGCACATGCTAGGAAACCTCCTTATCCCTCCTTCTAATTGAATGTATGTATGAGTGTATTGATACAGGTCTGTTCCCCTTCCAGGCGGTGATCGTCAGCTTGCCCAATCTCTCTTCGCAAAGCCCTTGATGACGACTCGATTCGTTTACAGAACACCTTGACTATGACCAGAACGAATGTTGATCAGCAACCCGACTCGTCGCGATGTATGGAAGGCATCACAAACTCACCTGTAATACTGGAATGTATCGTACAATCTCGTATAATTGCTTCCGGTCGAACTGACTATCAATCTCTCCAGGTACGCATCGACCGCTTGGGTCGTCAAACCGAGCTGGAATCGTTCTCTGAAATGGTGGGAAGTTTGCTCGCCAAACAGGGCGAAGCAGTCGAGTTTGGAATCTGTGAGAAAGCTGGTCAGCCAATTGTTTCAACGGCAGTAACAATACGTACCCTTCTGCATGAGCTCCACAATAGCTATTTCATGGCATCCCCGTCAGCTTCACCCGCAATCTTGCTCGAGCCAGCTCGAAACTCACTGATCAAGCTGTCCGAGTGTTTTCGCGCTGCTTCAAACCCTTCCTTGAACAGTTTCTTGAAGTACGCATATCCAGGACTATTCAAACCACCCATGATGTCGACGTATTCCTGAGATTTTCCACCAAGACTTAGCGCAATGCAGAGATCGCTATCGGCGTAACGACCAACTCACCAAAGGCATCTTGAACGGCGCCGCCTCGAATCCCATATTGCCCGGAGAGTTGGAAAGCATAAATCCAAAGTCGATATGTATCAGGTGACCATCTTGATCCACCAGGATGTTGCCATTGTGCCGATCTTTGATCTGCAGCAGGTAGGAGACGACCGAATATCCAGCGAGAGATCGGATGAAGTTGCGTTGCGCTCGAGCATATCGTCCACTATCTGGCTTGCCGTATGTCTGCAAACCGTACATGTATAAGCATAGCACTGGAGGATACGCTCATTCAAGCACAGTCGAATTAACTCACGTTCACGTAGTGGTCCATCAACGAGACATGACCGATAGATCCACCCTCTGCCAGCCGCTTGGCGTACTCCCCCTTCTTGATGGAGTGCACAGAAACCGCGTCGGTAATGGTCTCGACCAGACCGGAGGTCTCACCGGTGATGAGAATCCGGAAGCTGGAGAACCAAGTCAGCTAGTGATCTCAGCTAAACCTGTCCCGTAGAATCAGGCAATCAAGAAGTAGACTTTGCGCAACTCACAATCTCACCCAGCAATCGCACTTCTCCTCCTTCCAGATCCTGCTGAACCTCTCGATCAGCTGCGTAGCCAACTGTTCTTGCCTGAGATCCGCGCCAGTCTTGACGATGACCGAGATGACCTAACAGTGCTAAAGTCAGCATTTCTGAAGATATGACCAAGGCCAACACTCACATCCCAGTTGGCCAGGTGGCCCCAAGGTGATGAAGCTCGTATTCTTGTCTTCTTCGCTGTCCACGATTCCCGGAAGACCGCGGCTACGGAGGACATCAGTCAACCTCCATTCCGCTCGTCCGCTCGGACTGATAGATCACTCACCAGACGGATCAGCCTTGTTCAGCTCTCTCCTCACAATTCCCTCATCTTCCGCCGTTTGTCCCTCTTTGGGACCTTCTTCCACCTCGACGCCTTCTGGTCTATCAGTCATTCGCGCCACTCGTTCCTCTTCCAAAGCCATCATCTCCTCCATAATCCTTTCTCTGATCGCTGCAGCTTGAGCCGCTGCAAGTTTGAGTTTACCTCCCGCAGCAGTTGAGGAGTCGCCTTTCGCCGAATCTGGTTGAGGTTGTTGCTGCTGTTTGTCCTTGCTGGAACCGGTTATCCAACCCGTTCCTGGGATCCAGGACGATGAAGTACTTTGAGTCTCGGGCGCAGTCGCAACGAGTGAAGCATTTAGTTGTGCAAGCATCACTGCAGCTGTTCGCATTCGTTCAGAGTAATCTTCGAGCGTTATTGCAGTGCGCTTGGGTGCTGGTGATGTTTCTAAAGACATCGCGTTTTGATCTAGCCCAGGAGCTTGAGGTGTGGACATATCCTGACTTGCACCCTCCGTCGGCGCGAGGACAAGACCATGATTGACAGTTATCATGTCCGGGGTCTGCGGAGTATGTGGTGACCCAAGAACTGCTCCTAGTGACGACCGTCTAGAGGGTACTTGAGAACCTTTGTCCCAGGCGGCTAGGTCCAGCTGTTTGTTCTTTGGAGCCGATGGTAATGGTATGGATTCCGACAAATCTGGCAGAACATCGTGGACTGACAGCTTCGCTCCATATAGCTGTTCGACCAAGTCCATCTCTTCCATGTCGTCCGGTTCAGCATCCTTCTTGGAGTCGACCGGTTCCCCAAGTCGCTGCGTTGTAGGTTCGTTCGTCGGTTCTGGCGGGACAGAAGCAGGCATGACTGATCCAAATCCGTCTGAGCCCCCAAAGGCGATATCGTGGGCCACTACACCGCCGTTGTCCTTATGCCGCCTCTTCAAATCCTCCTGCACGACGATCTTCTTTAACAATTCTCTGTTCTCGCGTCGGGTAGGGTCAAAATCTAGATCACCTTCCAAAATCTCTACATGGAGCAGGAACGGCGCACGTTCGGCAGAATTGAGCACGACCGAGTCGCCTGGTGAGATTCGAACCACTCGCGAATGTCCTCTCGTCCGGTCACGGCTTCGATCGTATCGGGCATTGAGTGGTGTACCCGTCGAGGTCTCACCTCCTTGCTCGTGGCCATGATCGGCCGCGCACCATAGCGGCATGCAAACCTGCGATCAAAAGGTCAAATCAATATCACAGAATGGCGCTGAGGTCCACTCACCTCTGCTGGAAGATTATGGTTCAGCCCAGTCAATTCTGCTCTCAATGCACTGACTCTCGCCGGCTTAGGAATCACCAGCAACCTATTGCTGATATCTTCAAGCAACAAGAGGAATCGGATCTCGCTCCGACAATAGTGACTTCTTAACAACTGCCTCTGCGCATCAATGTCGTAAGTCGCTAAAATAGCTTCGGCAGGCGGGGGCCTATCACCAGGATACAATCTGTTCGACGAGCTATTCGATCGGCTGACGGAAAGCTCGGGTACGGAGTAGAACGGTTGATGATGTGACCTGGCAGGAGGCGTCAGACCTGTGCTTGGTCCACGGGATGGATTGGGATTGGGACTAAGTTGGCCAAATGGATCGGAACCTTTCCGTCGAGGGGAATTGAGCCCATTGCCAGATGGAGAGGAAGGGTTCTGGGAAGGAGATTCCGGTGGTGAGTAGAGGTTTGGAGCAGTATGGGCAGGATTATGCAGGTGTATCATCGATGATGGATGGTGGAAAGGTGTCGACGGTTTTGGCGAGAGTCCATTGAGAGTTCCGCTCAACTGTTGCGGGGACGAAGAGACTTCTTCTTCTTCTGCTGAGTCTTCATCATCCTCACTGGAGCCCTTCTTTGCCGTAACTCTACTCGGCGTTGAGACATCTGCACCTCCTCCAACTTCCGCTTCCACCCTAGCTCTGAGGGAATCGATGTCGTCTCTTGGTCTTCTGCCTTGCGTTACAGCCCAGTCCCCAGCTAATTCAACCAAACCTTGTATCCCTGGTGCACTGGCCAGCATGACACCCATGCCAACTAACGCCGGACCGATATGAGGGTTCACCCGCATCCCACCACCTCCAGCCATCCCGACTTTCCTCGCTAAACGTGAAGGGAGTGTGCTTGACCGCGAACCATTGACAGCCGATGTCGAGGATGAGGGGGACTGAGGAAGGGACCGATAAGGCGAGCGTGAGGGTTCCGGGGGATCGCCAAAGATGATTTCGTGACATCTGTGTAAGATTCGCTGGCAGATCAGGAACGAACGTGGGTTGGTGAGACGAGAAGGGGTCAGATCTCGAAGAGCTGCTTGCATGAACCAAAAAGTCTGAAACGACGATCAGCATTGTGTGAGGTAGAAGATCGTTGAGCAAGCGAGCGTACTAGCATAGCTGAATGTGTACTCTCCTCTGCTCTGGAAAGGATGAAGGACTCGAGTGCGTTTGACTCGGTGGGATATGTCAGGAGGAGATGACTGCAAAAGACGAAATGTCAGCAAATCTCAGACTAGACCCATGAGGGAGGGCACGGAGACGCACCAGATTTGAGGCCAGTAGAATTCCACCTCCTCAGGGGGCATCTTCTTCATCCTCCAACAAAGGTAATGACTGATGCCTATCGAGTCGGGGTAGAGTTTGAGGTACGATATGGCGAGGGAGACGGAGAAGTATGGGGAGAGGAACAGACGCAGGCTACGGTAGAGTTGTGATCAGCGAGCGGCAGAAGAGCACGGACGATGGAGTATACGGACAGTAGAGCGTGAGACATGTTGGGCGGATCTATCCTGCAGCATCAAGATCGTCCTCGCACGTCTCACCAGAGCCAAGCTCGCTACAGGTCGAAAGAGGCCGGTTGAATAGAGGTCGCCGCCTATCGCCAGGCTGAGAGATGATCAGCGGTCAGATACCCGTCGTCGAATGTATGACCAGGCGAAGAAGCTATGCGAGTCCCGTCATGCAAGGTTCGTGGTGATGGCGGTCGCGATGCTGTATGGAAGCTATTTATGGTGGTCACAAGATGAAGGAGAATAGAGACGATCAAGAAGCTCCGGACGCGTGGAAGGGAATGACTTCCTCCTCACAAACGACACACTTTTTGAGCGGTGTTGACCGGCGCGTCTCACGTAGCTATAACATTCCGTTGGATGACATTACGTCGTCTTCCTGGTGAGGTGTTGAATGATCGAAAATGTCTCTGCAAGTAGCCGGAGTGCAACAGAGAGCAGAGAGCAAGCCATGGTGCAAGGCATCAATGTACAATTTTGACTCATACATCGCTGCGTATCAACTCCGGCCCAGAGGTCCTAGACCAGGTTCATCTTCCTCCCCGTCTCCTATTTGGAACAGCTCGTCTCCTTTTCCGCCTTCACCTTCGCTTTCGCTGCTCTCCCCTTCTCCGCCCTCTACAGGTCCGTTCTGTCTCCGCTTCGTCGATCGCCTAGCTCGTCCCAAAATCCCCCTGCCGGCTGTCGATGTCGGCGCAGACGATGTTGTACTTGTAGGAAGTCGGGAGACAGGGAAATCAGAGGATCCGTCGGCTCGTTCATTGGCCGAAGCGGTTCGGATTGAAGGCGAAGTTCGTGCGGGATGTTGGTGGTGCAGTAATATGGGGAGATCGTCGAGAGCGTGAGTGGGCAGCGAATCGGTAGAAGCGTTATTGGAGATGAAGGAAAGTGTAGGGGGCTATTGGGCAAGGTGTCAGTCTTACAGGGGATCATCAAAGACGGGACGAGTCAGTGGGACATACCCCATCCTCTGATAATCTGATACCGGTCGCAGTGTTCGACGAGAGACTGGTAGTACAGAGCAGTGAGCTATGAGTCACAGTCGAAGTCGCACTGAACTCACTTGATTGGAATCCCGCCGTCCGCTCTTCTCCTCGCTCTTCGCCAGAAGATAAATCCTCCACAAGCTGAGACGACCAAAAGCAGCGGAAAGAAATAGGAGAATGGTGAAGGAGGGGTAGTGCCTTGATCTGATTCGTCGGTACGAGGCGGTGACATGTTGTGCGAGTCGATATTATTATGATCTTCGGAAGACAAGTCAGATGGGAACAGAAACGAATGTAGTTGGACTCAGCGGTGGACGGTAAAGCTGCGAGTGAGATGGGTGGCATTGGCAACCACAGTGGCTAGAATCGGACCTCAGTACACGTCGTGATCTCCATAGTGCCATACATGTATCTCTCCGCTACCAGGATGAATGACGAGGCATTTGAGGTGGTGGAGATGGATCAGACTGTATGCATATGTCAGGTCTCGCTAGTTACGATCAGGTTATTTGAACATTTATTGCTGCCACTCGAGACTCAAAGTGGTCGCGCGCACGGACTCTACCGATGAGATGGATGTCAGAGTCGGTGATTCATCATCATCATCCTTGTCATCATCATCGCATTTACATCCACCATTCACTACGCTTTCCTCATCTCATACACCACATTCTTCTCTCTATCTGACAGCCGTCGCGTTCACTCGTTCAAGCGCATCGATACTGAATCAAAAACTTTCAACATCACCGGGTCAATCAAGCAGCGAAACCGACCCCTCATCCTTTTGACACTGCCTCACCGATCACTGCATCATCGCCTTCAAATCTCGCAGTGCCTCCTTCTCTCCGCCCCACGCTTTGTTCGCATTCTGTTCAGAGTGCGAGCCTTCCAAGTGAACCCGAGAGAGTCGAACGGCAAGCGCTGCTGTTCATTAGAGAAGCAAGCCCGACTTGCGGCTTTCAAAACGTCACTGCATCATGGGCTCTTCAGTATCGCAACCCTCACGCTCTTCCTCTTCGATATCTCCTCCCACCCATACCGACAGGTCCCCTCCGAACGACTCGTCTGCTCCTGTTCCACGTCCATCAGGAACACTAGCTCGTCTCAACTCTCTTCGTCGTCTTTCCACACTGGGCAGATCTAGCGATAATGTTACGAAACGGGTTCGACAAGGGAGTGGGTCCACTTTCTCTGAGACTCCAGTCCTATCGAGAGCCGAGAGAAAGAAGGCGAAGAAGCAGAAAAGGGCAGAGTCGAGCAGGAGTCCCACACCGACACCCACCTCCACTGTGAGCTCCGCTCTCACCCCAGCTACAGGAGCAAGTGGAAGGGGAGGTGGATCCTCGGTGCAAGCGTCGACGAGAGCACCTTCTCCAGTGGTTGAGGATGTATCGATGGAAACGTCTGAGCATGGCGAATCTCTATCGACCACCTCGTTTCTTCCAATTCCTCATATCGCCTTGCCAACTGATCCTTTGCCTCCGCAAATTTCGTCAGAACTTCCCTCACCTTCCGAAGATCCCCTCATCGAAGACCGTCTGCGATCGTTATCTACCATACGTGACGCTCTTGGCCCCGAATGGCCAATGTCAAATGCATCTACTGCCCCAGCTGTCGAACGTCTAATGCATCGTTTCCGACGATCGTCCTCTTTTCCTACTGTTTCAGAACAGGATCAAGGCGCCACACCGACACGTACAATGTCCGATCGATTGACAGCCTTACTCGGTTTCTCTTCCCCGGTAAATTACTCGTCACCTTCCGAACCCAACCAACCACTTGTCTCAACCATTCCTGACGACGCCGACGTTGTCGCTCCACCTACGCTGGAAGAGCTTACTCAGCGGTTAGAAGAAGCGAGAGAGGAACTAGCAATGACGGAACAGCAGTTGAACCAAGCCAGAGAGAGACAAGAGCAGGCAAGGAGAGTACCCTCGGGAGCAGTGCTGGTCATTCAAGGACTAGCTCAAACACATACTCAGCCAAATGATGGAGAATCATCCTCATCCAGCTCTGGATCGGCAAGATCGCCTCGTTCGCGTAGATTATCAGAGGGTAGTGCTTCTGGTAGCTCCCCTCAACGCCAGTCTGATGATCAGAGTGCAACTTCTCTAGACACACAAGCGAGGATGATTGGCGGTCTTCTGACGTGAGTGAGAAAATCATTGCTTCATCCTACGCGACTGACACATTCTATCTGCAGAGTCGCGGCAGCAGCAACGGCTAGTACCCTTTTAGCACCGAACCGCCCATCCCCAACTCCTTCCCCCCGATCACCCGCTGCTTCGACGCTGGAAACCATTGTCAATCGACTTCGACCTAATCGCCCCAATCGCGAGCCGCAATCAGTGGAAGCGGCTCTTGGCAATTATCTTCGGAACGTTCTGCGTGATAATAGACCTCCAGAAGTCAACACTGGCCTGACTGCACAAACTGCTGCGGATGCTTCCGACTCTCATATTTCGAACGATTTTGAAAGATTCCTGGCGGGACTGCAAGGTGATTTGGTTGGGGCCGTGAGAGCATTTGCAGGACCACCTACGCAAGAGAGGGTGGAGGAAGAAGCCGGCGCCCCCACGGCAACCGAAGCAGCCGGAACATCACAGTCTGCCAGCCCTCAGGAAAGCACGGCTCACACTGCCCAACCCGACGCAGGACCGTCGACCTCGACATCTCGTGACAATTCTGAATCAACGATCCCATCATTCCATTATCAGCCAGGTCAAAATACTCATGCCACTGGTCAAGCAGCGGAAGTGACAGGTGGTATCGACGGCATGCCCCGTCGCCTCAACTTTTTCCGCGCGCACGTCTTCCCTGCAGTGTCCTCCACCGGTACGAGCTCCGCGAGCGCCGATGACGCCAGCGCTATGGTACCGTGTATCTTCATTGGAGTGCGTTCGATTCGACATGATCCTAGCATGACTACGGAAGATCTTGTTCAGCATCCTAGTTTCCCATTTATCGATGGTCAAGTCCCGCCAAACACAGGAGCGGAACCGTCACCGTCTACCGCCGAGTCCGAACAGGTCTCTTCTGAATTGGTCACACCGCCCGTAGCTGCACCCGCATCAACCCTTTTACCTTTTCCTTCTTCAGTCCCAACAACAACACCCACACCGACCTCTGAACGGCGCTCACTCAGAGATAGATTCTTCGATCGGCTCAATCCCCGCCGAGAGCATTTCGAACCTCGACAGGGACCGTTGAACACCTATCTGGTTTATGTTATAGGTGGCAACTACCCCAGATCGCATCCTATCTTATCGATTCCCAACCTGGTCACCGGTGGACCTTTGACAGACGAGGAGATGGCTATGGTGAGCGAGTTGATGGGACCGGCCAAACCTCCGACGGTTGAGAGGGCAGAGATTGAGAAGAGCGGTCTGAGAATTGTCAAGGGTAGCGAGATGATGAGATTGAGGGAAAAGGACGAAGTGTTGGAAAGTTGCGTCGAGAGGTGTTTAGTGAGTATCATCCGTCGCGAGAGTGAACATTCCTAACTATCGTTTTCCACTTTCACTCAGATTTGTCTGAGTGAATATGAGGCAGAAGATGAATGTAGGATACTCAAATGTAGACATGGTTACCACAAAGAATGTGTAGACCAATGGTTGAGTACAGGAAGAAACTCGTGTCCCGCTTGTCGGTCAGAGGGTGAGCACAGAATCGCACGTCCCCTTTCTGATGCTGATCGGTCGTCACACCTTAGCTGTTGATACGAATCAAACCTCTACATCGGCTGGAAGTACAACAGCGGGGGTTAGTTCAGCCACAGCTACTCAAAGTCAAGGAATTTCGACAAGCGCTGGACCGCCTGTCCAAGCGGAGTAGTCGGACCTCACATAGCCAGTATCATCGTCAATTGTGACGATCACCCTATGCACGATGCATACGCAAGGTCTTCATACTAAAATGATAGTCACGTCAGACCACCTTTGTCGGACAGGTCATTTGGATATATATCATGCATCAAATCTGATTTCAGATCTAATCAAATCGTGAGAATGAAGTGGAAGACGATCTTTGAAGAAAGGCGGTATGTATATGTGAATGGGATGTCGGAAGTATAGGTGTGTGAGACGAAGTCAGGAGGTATTGTTTTAGAACTTATGAGGGTTGTTTGGAAGATTCCGATGTGTATTTTGAGGTGTCGACGCCGTGGACATTGTGGTTGGCGACGTTGAACCTGTACGAGAGGAGAAAAGCGAGTAAGTAACCTGCCTTTTGTATACTGTGTGGCCGTTCACTTCTTGTTGTTCTATACGTCTTCTCCCAAACTCGACGCATCACAAGTCCACTCCGCTCGTCGAGGCATTGTCGCTCGAAAGAGCTCCTCTTTCCCCAATCTTCGAGCCATGATTTCGCTTTATCGGGCCCTTTCTCCTGTTTCCTCTCCGCCCACATCTCCCCAAATCTCATCTCGGAGAACGGCCATGCCCCAAACGCCTCTCCACCTACCCACCCCCCACAAACAGAGAGATATCTCGAGACCGGACTCACCAAGGAATAGCATGCAGCTTCAATTGGCTCCAGGTCGAGTTTCTAGCCGCCGCACCTTGCAAGTACGGTGTCAATTCGGTCTCTCCGTAGATAGGTTGTCCGGCAGCCGCTCGGGCAGACAGTTCCGCTTGGTCTTTCGCGATTTCAGATTGGTTGGGTTTCCATCCCCAGAATCGGACTAGTCCAGAATTGATATCAGTATTGCATTTTGACCTTTCTTCGTCTTCACTACCCGATATCATTGATGGCCATTATTGGAATCTGGGACGAGGGGCGTGATCTGGAACGACGGGCGCGAAAGCACCCCTCACTCACAGGTAGATTGTTGATAGGCGAGCATGAACCCGGCACAGAACCCGAGGAAACCGGTGAGACGGAGGGCGGATCGGAGACTCGCTTTGGATGATTTGGTAGGGTCGACACGTTCTGCGAAGGGCGACATTGACGGATTAGCCCTTTGTCCCTCGGTAATACTGGCGATCTTCCCCATTGCTAGACACGACTGGCTATCCGCGCAATGTGGGGGCTCGTCGTGGACCATGTCAATGTCTGTAGCCCTTCCTCCTTGTCGAGGACTCTCTTCAATACGTCTGAACGGCTACGAGATTTGTCCCGAAGTCGAATGTCCAAGTCGAGCCGACCAGACTGACTCTGTCCATTCGCCCTAACCATCTTTCCAAGTTGCTTTCCGTCTGCAGAGTAACATCCCCTCGTTTTTCCCCTCCTCCCATAACCTTCTTTCCCCTCATCTTAGACCCCAGCTGACTGCATGGCATGCCCAGCACCTCACTCACCATAGAGATACAGCAATCCAGGTCCTACGGCAGTCGCTCCTGCCCACGTAGCATAATCCGACGGACGCATGTATCGGACCACTCTTGAGAAGTGAGGGTCCGAGTCGATCAGAGGGTACGGTTGGGATGTTTGTTTGAGAGGCATTGTGGGTCGTTCACGGACGTTGCGGGGTGTAGGTGAGAGGTTGACGAGTGTTCCAGTTCTGGTGATTGTTGTATGCTATAATCTGGTCATTGTGAGTGGACGCAGCCGAGTAAAGGACGAAGCGGTATTATGAGTCGGAGATTTGGAATGTGGCATATCGGCCACGTGGCTTGGTTTGAAGATGGTAGTGAGAAGACGACCGTGTAATGACCAGACGGATAGTTCACCGTCGATCTGCTCATAATGTGATCTAAGGTATGGTCGAACAAGTCATGAATGTACGCTAAAAATCCATTGGGGGTGAAAGCGGGACGATAGCTCTTGGATTAGAATCGTACAGCCCAAGCGTCGGAAATTTCATTCCCTACTCATCTCTCTATTGGCTTCCATGATCAGTTCATACCGGGCTAAGTTACTGCAAACTCATTATGACGCTTACAGAAGCCGGCATCCTCAATTCTCGATTGGGTACGAGATTGATGGCGATTGACCTAATATGAGCATTGCCCTCAGTCAGTTGGTCTCCGGATATTCACCGATATCAACAGATTACAACATGAGTGTTGTTACATGCAAGACAGATCAGTCACATTCCGTTGCTTCATTGTCTGAGCCAATGTTCCACAGATAATGCGCTGGTGATACTGTCTCTCTCCTCAGTTCCTTCATGCCCACCTCTTCTCACACGATCTTTTGCATGAATCATTCATCCAGAATCCACGAGAAGCGACCAGCTGGCTAACTTCGTAGATCATCCCCGACCCCCGTCCACTTTTTCAAGCTAGTCAAAGTCGTCATCGCCGAGATCGCCAACGTTATCGCTTCACTTTGTGAGACCGCCGCTAACGGTGGTCGGCAGATGCGTTGCCACTGCAATCGATCGAATCGAACCTGCCGGACTGGTGTGTAGCGGGCCTTTGATGTGGTTAATGACGATTTGAACGCCCAAGTTGTGATCGTTGGGTTAATCGTTGGGACTGGAAGATTGATTCGGGAGATGGCAAATATTCACCTGGACGGTAGGTGAGGCGAGATTGAGGTAGACTTCGATGATATGGCTGAGTTGGGGGATGGACGATGTTAGCATGTCTTCGTTTTGGTTAACAGTGTTACACAACCATGTGTAAAGGATTATCCGTGCTTCACAACTTACCCGGGAAGCCACCGTCACCTAGGACAGATTGAATTTGATGCAGGTCTAGTCTTTTCCTCGCTGCATCTACCTATGTCTGGACACTCATCGCCCCTTGGAACTGTAAGTACGTCAGCTATCTATGATGATTGGAGTATCTCAAAAAGTAAGCGGACTGACCTGGACAACTTGCCATACCAAGTGTTCTTCCTTCTCGGTCAACCTATCTCGTTTCCTACCATCATACTCATAAGCGTGTGTCAGACGATGTTGCATATCCCACAGAGGGGGATGGAGTAAGCGATGCTCACCTTTTGAGTTGATCCACCTTTTCCTTGGTGTATGCTTGAGCGTCAGGAATCATCATGTCGAGGTGCAGGCCAAGCCCGATGTCAATGGTGATGGTTTTTGTATCGGGGCTATACTCGCAAACGCATGAGTCATAAGTCTTTCATCCCGTACGATCCGCTCACTCCACGCCACAGGTAGACTAACAACCACTCACACTCTCGCCTCGACCCATACCCCCGCTCCCAGCTCTGTGAGGGTCTCTAAACCCTTCCCATCCTGTTTCAAAAGCTCAACAAGCTTTCCCCTCAGAATCTCACTTTATCCCAGGGAAGCATTAGCTCAAGAATTGCTGCCGAGAAAAGGGCCGCGGGACATACTATTCTAACAAGTCGAGTTCAACTTGCGCGAGTTGTTGTCTCGTCGCCTCGAGCTCTGGTAAGAGAGCGTTACGCAGATGAGCAGAGTATACCTGGGTACGAGATGAGCTGCTGGTGTCCACATTGAGAGGAGTGGTCATCGCGAGCGTAGAGCTTGTTCTGAGGATACGTTGGTTCGCAACCATTACAGTCAGAAAATTAGAAGATTGAACGTGAGTTTACTGCGTAAGCAGAACAAATGTCTTCCAAGACGGAAGCAGAATGCCAGATCACTTCCTGGCGTTAGTTACGTCACGATAAAAGCGCGGAAATGTGAGAGACAGACATACACTTGGCATCTCAAACTGGTCTCTCGATACTATCTGGTTCATCATACACAACGGCGGTTCAGTACCTCACACCATCGTAGACCTGCAACAATGGCCCCTCCACCCGTGCCCAACTCTTCCCGATCGGCACCCACCAACCCTTTCTACGCGAACGGAAATCGTCCGCCTGCCTCGCCACCACCCATGTACTCATCACAACCTCCCCAAGCCGTGACATACGGATCGTTATCCGACCTGACGCGGGGGAGACCCACACCCGCTGCTCCTCAACAATCCTTCACTTATCAGCCTCAGCCCGAGAGACAGGGGTATCGCACTTCGACACCGGCGGAACAGAGTGGAGGGAGGAGAGTACCGCCGTTACCTAAAGAAGGGATGATGCCTGACTTGCCGAGAGATCCACCAAGGAGGAACCCCGCATCTGGTGGGTGTCTTTCATCCTCGAACCTCACTGTGTGTGGCGCTGGCTCGCTGATCAACATGGGGAAGAGAACGCGACTGATACGTTTGAATCGGAATGTAGCTTCGGCACCACCTCCACCACCTCCTTCTAGGGGCGCTGCAGCGACGATTCAAGGTTATAGCCCTGCTGGAGCACAAGCGTCTGTCAACTCAGCCGCCGAAAGGGTAAAAGATGGATTCAATAGTATCGCAACGAACGAGCGTAAGGACCAGGTGAGCATTGCCCATACATTCCATTACGGGTCTGAAGGCAAAATCGTCTGAGAAAGAGACGCTGTGACAGTCACTGAATTGGTACATTCTCGATAACATAGGTATTCTCCGGTCTCGGTAAGCTAGGTGCAGGCGCTGCAAAGTTGACTGCGAAGGGGGTCTATCAGGTGGGGAAGTTCGCTTCCAAGTGAGAGTGGGTAGTACGGTCACAGAACGAAATACCATCGTCATCGGGAAGGTCGGATCCAAGTTGTACGAAAAAATCTCTACTCGCTTCTTATCCCCTTGCAGCTTGAAATTTGTATCGGTCTGTCCGGATTCGCTGTACAATAGAGAGACATGTGCGAATGCAGACTACTGCCTGAAAGAAATGCTTGATTCCCGTCAGACCACACCGTCCAAGAGTACGCGTCATGGAATCCGCAGATAGTTGATCACGTGACACCCATCTCGCGGAGGGTTGAGACGCAATCCACCGCGAACCGGTTAACATTTCGGACTGCAAAAGCCATTTGGACATCGAGAACTGAAAGGGATATCCATCACACATCATAACCTGTTCATCTGTCTGACTTTTGTGATTCTGCAATCACAGCACGGTTGAGAGTCGGAGGTATCGGCCCCTCGCCGTTCATCCTTGCACAGTCGTGAAGCGATACCACTTTTAGACGACCCACGCGAGGGCATGACGGCACTCAGGTCAGTATCTGTTCACTTCCGACCGCCGATCGTCTAGGAACCACGTCGATCGTACACTTGCTGATGTTCGTGTACGTTTAGCCGTCCTGCCCCCTTCGATGGGCCTTGGACGGGGAGGGCTCGGCATCTGGACGAATGGTTGAGGCGTGAGCGTAACTCTTCTCTCCCTTTTCCGTCCCCTTGATCACTCGTTGAGTGGTGAACGCTCTGATCATCGACTGATACTGATGGTGTGGCTCTCGTCGCAGAACACAAAGTGGTGAATCTCCAATTCAGCCCTACACACACGCCTGATATTCTACTCATGGGTGACCATGAGGAATTGACGCTGCTGGGACAAAGCTGATCTCCCCTGGCCCTTCCTCCCTAGGTCGTCTCTGCCACCACAGCGTCTATCGTCTCGACGTTCTGCGGATTCCCGCTCGACTCGCTGAAATCGAGATTACAAAGCTCGAGAGACTCACCTTCGATAGGCAGATTGGCAGCTGAGGTCGTGAGGGAAGAAGGTGTAGGCGGGTCAGTCATCCGGCACTCTGATGGAGCGAGTAGTCTTGCTAATTGACGGTGGCATCTTTGCGTCTCTGCGATCAGACTATGGCGTGGCTTTCCGTAAGTAGTCATAGCTGATATCCTGTCATCAATCCGGTCAAGCATCACTCATCAGTATATTCTTCCAGTCTGCCTCTTATCACGATCTCGATCGTCCGAACAATCTCATTCACCATCTACACATCAACCAAGCGAATCTTAAACTCAGTACCCAGCACATTCACTCGACCTGGTCCTGATCAGTTCGACGTTTCTGCCTCTTCGCAATTGTCCTCACGTTCCTCAAATCTACGTGATAGCGTATTATCCGAGAAGAAGCCTTGGGTAAACGTGAAGCTAGGGGTGTTCAATCACAACTCAGCGAGTGATGTCGCTCTCACAAGTTTGTTGGCGGGCGGCGCGAGTGGTTCGGTGGTTTGCATAGGGAGTGCCCCGTTTGAGCTAGTCAAAGTAAGTGCATGAGGTTTCTTTTTTTTCGGTGCAAATCTAGTCATGGTCTTTGCCCTTGCCTACTCATGGCACTAACTATGCCTACTCGTTGAACTTCCAACCAACGCCCACTCCCAACATCCCTTCCTGATGGGCCCACTCCTCAGGCCGTCGCTGACTTTACCACAGGTCCGCCGCCAACTCGAATACCAAATCTACCGCGATTCTCACCCCGAGCTCTTCCGACCACCAATTCTTCCTTCTTCCGCAGCACCACCCACTCAGGCTCCACCATTCGTCCCACCAACCACACTGCAAGCCGTCCGACTTATCGTTTCCACTTCGGGAATCAAAGGTCTCTACTCCGGATGGAGATTACATTTCATCCGAGATACGTTTGGTACTGCACTCTACTTTGCTGAATACGATGTGATGCGCTATTGGCTTGGGAGACGGACCAAGGCCAAGGGGACGTTAGAAGATGGGGACAAGAGAGACGGAAGTGGTGATGTGCAAGGAGATCTACCGGACTGGGCGAAACATTGGTTACCAAAGGGGATAATACCGTTTCTGTGTGGAAGTCTGGCTGGAGTGTCCAGTTGGGCGTTGATCTATCCTGTTGATGTGAGTGGGGCAGTCAGCCGCTGATCGCTATCAAGCCAAAAAATCAGATAACTGACGCGAGATTACGTCCTCATCCGACAGGCCATAAAGGTCAGCTGTGCTGAAATCTGTTTTTTTCAACGAAGAGTGAGCTCGCTGACATCGTGCTCGCTCTCAGACCAAAGCGCAACAGCGTGCTTTGTCCGGTCTCGAACCTCGTACACCGACTGCACAGTTACGAAGATTAGTACGGGGAACAGATAAGGATAACCCTAAACCGCTACTGACCGGTATCGCTCGACTGTACAGAGGGTAAGTCCAGGCTGTGATGGCGGTCAAAAAAAGCTGTGCCAAAACGATATTTTCAAGACCCTCTTGCTGATCGAATTTCATACCGACACCGACGCAGACTCGGTGTATCCATGGCACGTTCCATGCTGACCCACGGCTTACTCTGGACCATTGTCGATGCGGCGGGCAGTTGGATCGAGACTAAACCGTTCGAACGGCTCGCTGCGAATGAGAATCTGTCCTAGTCGACAATACTCGACCAGAAACATCATCATCGAGGATTTTCCTTCACCTCCATCAGAGCGGGAACGACTTTACGAGCATTGACATACGCGTGATTGATCGCGATCGCTATGATCGACAACACACATTATCGCAGGAAGGGAGATAACACATCACACAAGGTCGACAGACTCGTCACTGCCGGCAACGCATAGAATACACACATTGATAAAACACTGGCAATGATAGCTCGTCGTTACAGACAAGGGGGAAAGAGGGCAAGCAAGGAACGAGTGGGATTGGCAGGACAGTAGATACAACATACAGTAGAAGTCCATGTCGAATAGCATATCCAATACGAAATCAAAGATTGCGAAACAGCTTGCAAAAGCATGATAGACTCTCTCTTTGGCCCACCCTTCTTAGTAGAAGTGGAAGTGGGTGAGCATCTTTGTTTCGATGACACATGTCATGCATGTGTGAAGTATCGGTGAATGCAAGGTATGATACTGAAAGTTATACTGTGTGGCAATCCCTTTGATCCCTGGTAAAACTCGGCGGCGATGGAGGAAAAATGACTTCTTCTCTCATCTTAATCCAAGACAGAACAGACCTCATCTGTCTCTCCAAAAAAAAATTACTTTCGAGCATGATCGTCTATCCGTGCCATACTAATACTCCAAGAAAATCCTCGCAAAGATCTCTCGTTCTGTTTCTACATCAATCCTGGACTTGAACTGAGGAACACCTCGGTCATAATTGTTGTTCACCGCCACTCGTCTCGGACCATTCTTTAGTTCCCATCTGTGATAATCGACTGACACATCGTGCAAAGGCAAAAAGCTCTTCGTCGCCCGAGAAGAGGGACGATGACCCTACATCGTCTGCGTTCAGGCCCTATTTTCGGTAGGAACAAAAGCCCATCGAGTAAGTCTTCACTTCTTTTGTCTCTTGGGACAGCAACGCGTTGATTTGATGGACAAAAAATTAGCTAAACTCACCATATCGTCCATGACTATTTCACGGCGAAGACGATAAGCAGCTTTCCAAATTGACTGAGATCGACACTACCACTCACCATTTCGCATGTGTTCATCATCACCCGCCGTACCCTTGTCATGCTTGTCTGAAAATACTTGGAAGATAGGTACTTCGGACGAGATGAAGATTTTGGTCTTATTTTCGTAACATGCTAGAGGATCGATATGCGCCGTCAGCTGATGACCGTGCAACACCGCAAGGTCGTTCAACTCGCCATCTATGAAAGTGATGAATCTCCTCGCTTGATCTCTCTCACCCAAACCCATCCTCGGCACATCCTCCACAAACACCGTTCCAAACCTCCCTGTGACTTCGAGATAATCGGCAGCGCTCAGCGGTCGATTACACAGATCGGAAAATTTGAATTTAGCGACGCTCCCGCTAGATTCTGGGACGTGTAGCTCCCGACCCCATAAGGGGATTTTGCGGTCATGGACAACCTCTGTCGATACTGGGTCGGCAGAGGCGAGGGATTGAAACAATTTGGACAGCTCTGATTTCGTATCCGAAGAAAGCGGGGAGAAATAGACTTTGTTGAGAGCCCGAGGGAGTTTACGGTAGTCTACGAATTGGGTATGGATCAGTAAGGGTCTTCATGGACAACAACGCCACCCAATTCGGTCTATCCAGTGTAGCCTATAGCGGGTCTACAGTCTACATCTCTCCACGAAATTGAAGCTCACCGGTCCCCGAGTCCAAGTCTACAACCTCGAACTTCTCCTTGATCAATTCAATTGCGGGTATGAACGACTGCCGTTGTATACCGTTGATGTACAATTCGTCGGGGTGACGACTGATCGCCAAGGTCAGCTGGATGATCCTTGCCTCCAGACTTATGACAAGACTCACTTCGAGGTCATGATACACACCACCCCGAAACCCATCAATCGTTCTAACAGCTGACGGAGGATCATGGCTGTGACGATATCGGTGACCTGTCCGCGCGGACGGTCATCACTCTCTCGAAGATTTTGTTTGCCTTGAGCAGAGTTCAACTCACCTGAAACTCATCAAAACACAATACCCTCCCTTCCTCCGCCAAACTCCGCGCAACCTCAGGCATGGCATCTCTCTTGCCCAGACCCATCGCCGCATATTTCGCTCCGACCTCATGTTGTCTTTGCAGGACATCCAACATGAAAGAATGGAAATGTATTCTCGTACTGCCATATCCTCCCTTCTGCTTGCTCCTGAACTGTTCGGGCAGAGTCGAATGGAAGAGATCCATCAACATGGTTTTCCCCGTTCCGACAGAACCGTACAGGTACAATCCTTTAGGGACGTTTTCGAGTGCATGTGTCGGTTGAGGATGTGTAGGAGTGCGGTGGAATAGTTTTCCGAACTGTGATTTGCAGTATTCAAATCAGAGAATGATTGCTTTCGACAGAAGCATCCATGACACGTACAAAAGACGGGGTGACTTCCGTCGTCGCAGGTTCGGGTACCGGTCCCGGATCGTAATGTTGCAGATCTTTCCATAACCGTTCCAGCTTGCTGATAATCGCTCGTTGATGAGGGTCGGGACGTAGGACATTATCCTTGACGAGGTGATCATATCGGGTCAAGGGGTCTGCGAACGTCTCCCATCAGCATACCAGGAACCATATATATTCTGCCAGCTCAATTACGTCATGTTACGCGGGACATGGTGGTCAGGTAGGGGAGACATACCTCTGAAAGAGGCTCGCGCTTCAGCGGCATGGGTTGACAGAGCATGAAAGGGTTTCTGACCCTCGTCTTCTGCTTTGAGTGAGGAATGTAGATATCTGCGAGTAGCTATTGATGCTCCGACCGGTCTTGGAGCTGCTATTATCCGAATTGGCCGACGGGACGACGGCAAGGAATGACGGATATGTGCTGTCGGGCGGACAGAACGAGCTGCGCCAGCTAGGACCGGTCGTCCTGAGGAGGTTGCAGAGCGCATCTGAAGAGGACACTCGGTGCAAGGTCACGCACGGTCTACGGTATTAGGGACGAGAACATCATTGAAAGCAAAGTCAAGAAGGTAACGCAATAGATTATCTATTATGAACTCTTGGTAGAAGCCGAACGTCGGCAACCTCAACTTACAGTGGTCAAAGTGAGTGGCCAAAACACAAGACGCTGGTACCGGGAATAAAACGCCACATTCCTCATATTCCCGATGAAATCTCCGTCTCTAATCACCTCTAGATACAATAACAATCGTGTAAACAACTCCCCCTGCGCGACTGGCTTTTCTTTTCACAATCGACCATCAATCAACTTCAGAGGCATACCATCGTTGGCATACATCGGATACCTTGACATGATGTCACGTCGACCGACAGCAGGTAGATCGACGAGCGGTATCGCTCGGACAGCTTCATCCGCATCGATAGCGATGCCTCCACCGTCCAAAATACCGAACAATCGTCCACCGTCCGTCACGTCAACATCAGGCGCTTCACACAGGAATGGAGAGGATGGAGGAGAAAGCAGATCAAACAGTCCCAATAGGAAAGGAAGGAAGACAACGGGCGTAGTGGGAGTGGGGAGTGGTCATGGTGCCGGGAAGGGAAAAGGTGCAGAGTCATCGAATGTCACTGAAAATGGAGAGATCAACATCCAGGTCGTGGTCAGATGTCGGTGAGTAGAGCCAAATGGGACCACATTGGATCGACTGTCACGAATCGCTGACTTGTCATCATCAGAGGGAGATCATCTCAGGAGGTCGCTCAAGCCTCTCCAGTCATAACGACCACTACTGGACCCATCTCAAAAGCCATCACTGTCGAAACGACACCCCTGCCGTCATCATCCATGGCGACATTCACGACTGCATCAGCATATGGTGGTTCCCATCAGCCGATGACCAAGACATACCCGTTCGACAAGGTTTTTGGTCCCGAAGCAGATCAGACCATGATCTTCAACGAAGTAGCTGAGGGCATGCTGGATGAGGTCTTGGCTGGTTACAACTGTACCATTTTTGCGTATGGACAGACAGGAACCGGTAAAACGTGAGCTCCACCGTTCGATAGGGGATCCCCTCTGCTCAGCTAACATCGTGCTGCAGTTACACCATGCAAGGTGACCTCGAGCTCACAAACCTCAACGCACCCAAATCGACCGCCGGTATCGTTCCCCGAGTTCTACATCGACTCTTCTCCCTGCTTGAGAACAGTGCCAACACGGAATACTCGGTCAAGTGTTCGTACATCGAATTGTACAACGAAGAACTGCGCGATTTACTGGCGACGGAGTACAAGGGTGATGGGCCGGCCGCCCAACAACAGCAGAATGGGAACAACGGGGGCGGTGGTCTCAAGTTGTACGAGGATGGCAAGAAGGGCGTGTACATCCAGGGGTTGGAAGAGACCGGTGTTAGAAATCTCAAGGAAGGTCTGGGCATCGTCGATAAGGGTGTGAAGAGGAGACAGACCGCTGAGACCAAGATGAACACCGAGTCATCGTGAGTAGTGTTTGTCGTCTTCTCATTCTCCATTACTGACAGCTCCGTAGCCGATCTCACACAATCTTCTCCATCACCGTACATGTCAAGGAAAGCGGTCTGCAACGCGGTGGAGAGGACTTGCTCAAGGTTGGAAAATTCAACCTCGTCGATTTGGCCGGTTCAGAAGCCATCGGTCGATCAGGTGCCACTGACAAACGAGCTCGAGAGGCCGGAATGATCAACCAATCGCTTCTCACTCTCGGTCGAGTCATCTCTGCGCTTGTCGAAAAGGGCAGTCATATCCCATATCGAGAATCGAAGCTTACACGATTACTGCAAGACTCCCTGGGTGGCCGAACCAAGACGTGTATCGTGGCGACAGTCAGTCCTACTCGATCTAACATGGAAGAAACACTGTCTACTCTCGACTATGCTATCCGAGCGAAGTCCATCCGAAATAGACCCGAGGTCAACGCTCACATGACCAAGACTGGTCTGCTGAAGGAATACGTCGGCGACATCGAGCGACTCAAGGTCGAACTCATGGCTGCAAGAGAGAAGAACGGAATCTACATCCCTGAAGATCAATGGAGAGAGATGCACGAACTACAGGCGAAGCAGAAGTCCGACTACGATGAGGCGAAACTCAAGGCGAGCATGATAGAGGTTGAGCTCGTCACGATAAAGAAGGAGTTCGACGACGTCAGTGTCAGACTTTTGACGACCGCGGACGAATTGGTTCAAGTCAGAGAGGCGGAAAGGCAATTGACAGAAATGTTGGACGAGACCAAGGTGATTCTGGAGAGAGTCAGAGTGCAGTTGGAAGAGGAGATGGCGGTCAGTCAGGCATACATGAAGGGCGAGGAACGACTCGACCAGGTGGCGGGCAGCTTAAAGAAGGTCGCGACGGAAAGTGTCAGCGACGTGGGTGGATTGTTCGACAAATTAGGTGAGCATCGGCACAAGCACGAAAGCTGGAGTACTGATATCGCTCGCAGCGCGCAAAGCAAAGGTCCTTGGCTCTAATGCCGATGCAGCGACCAAATTTGGTGGAAAGCTGCAAGGGTTATCAAATGAGCTGCGGGGTGGACTTGCGCAGCTTCACTCGGCGCAGAATGGCTTCGGTCAAGAAGTCAAGTCGGAAGTGGAGACTTACGCGATCAATGGACAGGGGGTGAGTGTGTTACAATCTTACGGATTTGAAAGCTAATCACAAAATCTGTCAGGCTTCACAACGCGATTTGGCCGCCTTGGACAAATCATTCTCGGTTTTCAATGATCTGGCCAAGCGGATGACAGCTTCTAACGAGAAGGGTCAGCGGGAAGCCTCGGAGACCAGTAAGACTTTATTGGCTGTCAAGGAGGAGGTGCAGACCTCGGTGAGAGAGTGGGCCAAGGGCGTCAGTGACCGGAGTCAAAAGATGGTCGAGGATTTGCTGGAGCATCAACAGGAACATCTTACCATGGTGAGTTGGTCTTGACACGCTTTGAGGATTGATAGCATCTGCTGACAAGCTGTGAACAGGTTGGTTCTGTTCTCGACTCTACAGCCGATCTGGTGGATGCGGTCATCACGACGGCTCGCGATCATCTCGCAGCTGAAGCCGCTTCATCAGCAGCCTCTCGAGATCTTGCTCTTCGCGCTTCGTCATCCGAAATCTCTCGCTTACAGTCGCAAAATCTCCTTCTTGCCCGACTTTTGTCACAAGAAAAGGCTAAAACAGCCAAGTTACGCACGGAACTCATTGACAATCTCACATCGATGATCGAGAACTTCACGGATGCTCAGGACGCAAGTTGGACCGAGGTCGTTAATCAGGTCCAGGTGGAGAATGTCAGGGGTGTGCAGGAGATGGAGAGGTTTGATGAGGATGTCCGCGGTGAATGGGAGCGAGGGGAGAGGAGGAGGGAAGGAGTCAGGGGCGACTTTGCAGTCGGTGAGGAGACGGGAAGCAAACAGAGAGAAGCGGGACGAAGTGTGAGTGGTTCTTGCGTGGATCCGATGCGAACTTGATGTCTGATGATTTCATTTCTCAGGCATTGGGAGATGTCAGAGAAGGTGTGAGAGAAAGGCTGCAGGTGTATGGCAAAGAAACGACAGAAGAGGCGGAAAGTCATGTCAAGGTGGTCGATGCCTTCTGTACTAGGATGGGTAAGGGTGCTTCCGATGGTGAGTTGCGAGGTGAAGAGCAAGATCACCCGGGCAGTGAGCTGATGTAGGCTGCAGTCTCGAGCAAAGCATCATCGCGAGGAAAGAAACAGGCGGATCTACTCTCAGCGCTGTCCCACAATGTTGCGCAGACACATCAAGCTTCTCAGTCCAGAGCAAGGGCTACCGCCGACGACATCGCTTCGATTTCATCCAATCTTCTTGCTTCCGTGAGTGTCTTGATTGAGTGTTTCTCACTGCGAAGAAGACCGTCAAGCTGAAACTTCCAATCCTCTCAGCAATCTACTGCCTCGTCATTGATCTCCCAGGCCCACGCGAACTCTCAAACGACATTGGAAACGATGTTCGCATCGACTGCAAGGTTCCTTGAATCAGGCATTGGCGAAGACGTACCTACGGGGATCACGCCGAGGAAGAAGGCTTGGAACGTTCAGACAGAATGGACGAGAACGGGGAGCAGAGAGGCTGTCTTGGCGAGCTGGCGACAAAGACAAGCTTCTGGTGAAGACGGTGGGGTGGAAGCTGTCGCGCACTCGAATGGAGGGCATAGCCCTGCAGAGGAAGAAGGGAACGATACTTCGAGAGAAAACACGGTTGCATTGAATGGCGAAGCAGCATCGTCAAAACCACCTTCGAGGGAACCGACTCCGACCGTATCGTCAGCTATTCCCAACCCATCCTTGTTATCAGCGAGTCAAAATGGTCCAGCACCGGGTTTGAGACAACCTTCTTCAACATCGGGAATTCCGAGCAAATCGAAGTTGACGAATGGGAAGAAGATGGGTGGAGCAGAGGAAATCAGACCGACATTAACGGTGTTGGGGGAAGGAGTCGGGCTGAATGTCCCGAGAAGAACGAGGAAGTGAGCGGGGGTCGATCTCCAGGTACAGGGTTCGGGGTTTAGTGATGAGATGTTGGACGGATAAGCATGACCTTGGTGATTATGCTACGTTGTGATACGGACTTTTGGACGATTATAGGTAGAATGATAATGATGAAGATGTACAGTATAACTCAGAGCCGAAACTCGGTTGCTTGACAAGGTTTGTGTCGGGAATCGTATGAGGATATCGCAAAGGAAGCAGCGGAGATGATTCGCACTTGCTGTGAGAAGGTATATGTGAAACACGACTTTCGGATCCGTAAAGACACCACGACTGTCGAGAAAGGTCATCCAGTACCTCGAAAACCGATACGTGTCAGTCACATGTACGTACGTCTCTATCGAATGACACCTGTTCTAGATCATGGCCCCATCTGCTGTGATCTGATCTGGATCGCGAGTTGGATGACTGTCTGGAGTACGTACGTTTCGGTCTTGTCCAAGTCATCTGTGACACTGGTCAAACCTTTTTGTGTTTTTTTTTCTGACACTGTTCGTCAATCTAATCTTGTTTTGAAGTCGGAATCAATGTCATGTACGTGGTTCCATGCGACTACTGTGTGTACGTACATACGGTACGTGATATGGTATCTCGGTGTCTCGGTGGAGCGGCCTGTCAATATGACATCTCCATCGTCCAGACCAGACTGGGTGAGAGTCGTTCCGGTCATAATTGTTGATGATCCCATCCATATGGTTGGTCGGTGCCTTGCCATCGTTGTTGACCTGTGAGCTTATCGATCATAGCGGATCCTGCGCATTGCCGCCCGGTCTCATGGTGATCAGAGGTGTTCATTATTGTTGCCGACGACTTTCACACAACTGCTATAGGATCCGTGTTGACCCACACGCACACACCCACGCACACCGCTTTGCCAAGATCATGACATCGCCCCAATATGATGACTGGACCGAGAGAATCGTGGTG
This sequence comes from Kwoniella newhampshirensis, assembly GCF_039105145.1. Lineage (NCBI taxonomy): Eukaryota > Fungi > Basidiomycota > Tremellomycetes > Tremellales > Cryptococcaceae > Kwoniella > Kwoniella newhampshirensis. Next base: position 201,615 of record NC_089960.1, read on the forward strand.
TATCGGTTGACGAGCACTTGTTCTCGGCTCCGAAGTTGGACATGTGTAGGTATATAAACGTTCCCTTCCCAGCTTCGCGACAACGCCGTCCATACCATCAAGAGGCTCGACTCTCTACTCACAGTTCACCGTCTTATCTCACCTCGATCTGATATACTCACCATGACACTCGTCAAACCTGCTCATTTCGTATTGATCCCCCACGGAATGTGGTGAGTCCTCCTCTCTCGATCACACACCGAAAATGCTATGCCAGAGAGGTAAACGCACTGTGGCCTGATAAAAGTAGAATGCGCACTGACACGGTTTCCGAACGGTCAAGGGGACACCTCCGACCTCTTCTCGGGCTATCGTTGAACCTTCTCGTCCTTCACCCCCATCTGCGTCTCACGCTCCTACTCACACCATCGGTCCTGACCCGCGTCCAACAAGAACTCCATGCACTCACTCTCGTTCAACCCGCCTCCGCCTCCGGGGCTGCAGCGCAGATGGAAGATGTTGACGGACACGAGGAGAAGAAGCACACTGTCACGGTTCGGATCCAGTTGATCACTTGCGTTTCGAAAGATTACGAGTTGCCTAAAGTCTTCGATCCATCTGCAATGGTGAAGGAGGCTGTCAATTACGCGGCCACTTTACCCGAGTACATAAAGGTTCTCTTTGGTGACTTTGGTGGAGAAGACGGCATGGAAGGGATGGTGGAGAATAAGTGGAAAGGATTGATGCCCGATTTCATCATATTTGATGTGAGTCCCAGATGAAACCTCTTTCGATGTGAACTGGGGACATGTCTGATGTCGACCGAGATATTGATTGAAACGTACCATCACCTCCAGATATTCCAACCTTTCGTACCAGACGTGATACGAAATGTCATGATATCTATCGACAGGCCCATGCCACCTCTTGTAGGCTTCTGTCCATGCAACGCAACCTCCGTGTATCAGTGAGTGAGAACCCTGTACTCCCATAGACACCGACGAGTGCAAGTCCCCTTGTTCTTGTGGGAGCGGAAACCAGCTGACAATGTGGGTTCTGTTCTCCCTCGGTTGGTCCATCAAGTCACTTCGCGGCTGAAGAGCGCGGCGGGTTTTTCACCAAAATGCACCGACTTGGTCGGGAAGAGATGGCCGCTGGTATGGACCCGTCTACAGCATACGACAAGGTGAGCTGAATTCCATCCAGTCTTACTGCCGTTATAGAAACACAACATTTGGATGGTATACTGAACTAGGCACCGACTCTTTGCAGCACACGTTCAAGAGCGATGGAACCGTGGTCTCTCTTCCTGGGCTACCTGCCAAATTTGATTGTGAGTAGGTCACGGAGACTAAATCAGGAAGCACATTCTGACCATAAGCAATTGTGTCAATCGAATTCGACAGATGAATGGTGTAAGTTCCCTCGATGTGTCATCCTACCCAGACTCAGGCAAGACCGTTTTGACGCCTTGACCCCAGTCCCACTCGTCGAAACCGTCCCTTTCCCACCGGGTACCATGCTTGCCGTCATCGAGAGCTATACATGCGTCCATGATAAAGACGTGACAGCTCTCGTCCTTCCTGCCAATGCAGAGCTGGAGACCGAGGCGGTAGCAGCCCTCGAGAAAGAAATCGGGAAGAAAGTTTACATGGGCGGGTGAGTCTCACGATCAGAGAACAGGCCGAGAGACCGCCAGCGCTGCTGACAATGACTTGACTGTTTCGTAGGCTTCAGTTCACCGAATCAGTATGGAATGAGGAAAAGCCACTCCGTATCGCTGGAAATGACGATGACGAGCGAGTGCTCAACTTCCTCGATAAGATGAAGAACAAGCACGGCTCCAAATCCGTTTGCTATATCAGGTGAGTTGGAAAGGATCGGAGACTCACTGCGCAACCCATCATGAACACATCGGTACTGCATTTGAATCCTCCCTGCGAGAAACGCTGAGACAGAGGGTTGTATCTACCAGCTTTGGATCCATGTTCTTCCCCGTTCTCCGACCCGATCTTGTCCGCTACATCCTCAATACACTTCGTGAGAGTGACCTCCCCTTCGTCTTCGCGTATGCTTCGGGACTTGCGGTCATACCGGGAGATATCGTATCCGAGTTCAAGGATGATGAAAATAGCTGCATGGTCAAGTTTGCGCCTCAGTGGCAGGTTCTCAATCATGATGCAATTGGCTTCTTCGTCGTGAGTAGATCCTTCCCCAATCCAGCCTGTCAGACGGTAAGGTCACCAAAAAAAACTGCTGACTAGACCTGCGGCTCGTAGACCCATTGCGGTAGCAATAGTGTGGCAGAGGTAAGTGAAAGGCCCGAACCTGATCTTTCGATGAAATTGACATATGAGTATACACAAACAAAAGGCAATCATGACCGAAACCCCTATCGTCGGCATGCCGTTTGCTGCTGATCAAGGAGTGTTCGCCTCATTGCGTGAGTCACTGCGGCACCTCCGAGCTTGTGCTGCAGGTTTGGCTCATCATAGTGGACTGTACGGCTAAGGATCTGTCTCCCCTGCAGTCACCGAGGTATACAAAGTCGGTGTCACTCTGAAACAAGTCAGCACCTTCGCCAGACCCGACTTCAATCGCTTTAAGGATGGTACGAAGATCACCAGTACGGAGGAAAGCATCAAGAGCGAGATGCGTGACACGTGGGCTCTCATGAAAGGTCGATCTGGAGCGAAGATGAGGGAGAATATGAAGGGTATGCAGGACATTGTCAGGAAGAGTTGGAAAGAGGGAAGAGCGGCGAGGGACATGGACACGTTGGGTAGATTGACTCTGTAAATTTGCAGTCCGCCTGATTCAGCGAAAGACTTTGTGATCCGGTGTCTTGTAGTCGCTGCGAAACGGTATGAAACAATCTCGTATAGATACACGTAGACTGCATATGGCCCGTTCTGTTCCTCATCCGCTTCGAATCAAGGAGCTGCCCGGCCGCTCGCTGAGATGTCTTCTGGTGACATCATCACTTTAGGTTGAGATTCACAAAAGTTGATCCAGTCAATCGTCCGGCCAGAAGTAAGTGCATATCTTGCTTGTCATTTGGATGAACCCAACATATCCCGCTTCGATTCAAACCCAATTGTTTCTTGACCCTAGAAAACCAATCAGATCAACAAAGCCGAGACCGTAGACGCCCGCCAATATGTCCTCTGATCCCACTCCATCTCGAGCAGAATCTGTCAGCTCTACGCTATCGTCCGTCATCTCGCTCCTTGAGAACGAACAGAATCTGAAGAAGGTGAGTGGTATGGGTCCCACAACCCACAGATATCGAATATCAACCACGGAGGACCGCGTCATTCCCAAGATCATCGCTGATAGCTTCTGTGGACTTGGGCTATATCTAGCAAATCCGAGAAGCTGTCGAACCGATCGAGGATCTCTCAAGAGCAGCCATCACAGAACTGAACAAACTCCATTCTGCCCCTTTCGCGCAGCGTGAGTCGGCTATCAACTATCAATCTTTGCCCATCACCGCTGCAGCTCGGATAGCCGAGATGGACAGAGCTGATGTATGAGGATGCAGACGGTCAGATCTGCGAGAGTGCCGTCTCGATAATCACCAAGACTCAACCGTTATGGGTGACTGTCGCCACGTTGATCCCCCAAGGAGAGTTTTATCGGTCAGTCGAGGATCTCTCATCCATATCCTTATCACTGCGAGTGGAACCACCAAGGGTTCATGGCATATCTGCCAAATGACCGATCGAATGGTACCGCTGACGAATGATCGTTCGTACAGATACCAATTCGCCCTCGGACCCGCTATGCGAAATCTGACCACGTCGATCGTCCTCGCGAGGTTCATACTGCACGATGAGTTGACTCCCGCATTTGCTGTATCGAACTTGATTGGAGGTGAGTCTCCGATCCCATCTTTCCTTTTGATTTGAATCACTCCTTTCCTATCTACCGTTACAACCATGAGAGGAGTGATGGTTATGCGCAAGTACGATGATGACACCGGGACATGATGACCGACCGACTGACTTGTCGTTGACCTTTACCCATCCACTTGCAGTCCAACACGATGGGACAGAGGCATTACAACTTTCCGCGGAAGACTATCTTCAAGGAGTCATAGGAGCAGTCAACGAGCTGGTACGTCTGCGCCGCGTCTCGTGACGATGATCTTGTAATACGTAAAACAAGAGCTGATCGAGGCATCCTCCGTAGCCGAGATTATCGATCAATGCTGTCACGTCGCAGAACTTTGCGCTACCAGTGAAGATCGCAGCTTTCGTCAATGACATCTTTGCGAGTTACTCTTTGGTGAGTGGGGAAATCGAATCGTTTCATCTCTCCTTCGGAATGGTCGCTCTTTCTTCTCTCAGAATTGCCCAGAACATCAGCTGATGATGGTCGCAATTCGTGCTCCAGTTGAATCTGCGAAACGACGCGCTGAGACGCAAGTTTGATTCTTTGAAGTACGACGTCAAGAGATGTGAGGACGTCTTGTACGACCTCACTTTGAGGGGATTAGCTCCTGCGCCTGCCTCCTAATCTATAGCATAGCCGTCTCAACCATTGACATTCTGTTTGCTCATCAGTGCACATATGTATAGTGACTCTCACGACGGACTTGAGATCACCTTGACCTTGTCACACATCATACTCAAGAAGACTATGCATTGACTATCATCAAGCATTCGCTACATCCTCTTCTGTAGCGTCCTTTTTCTTCTCGTCCACCTTGGCCCTCTTCTGAGGCGGAGGTTTTCCTCCTTCACTCGCCGCTTTAGCAGCCTTCGCCTCCAATTCAGCCTTCAATCTCTTCTTATTCTCCTCTTTTGCCTTCTTCTGTCGTTGCACCAGCAGATTACCGACATCCACACCTGCAGCCTTGAGTCTACCCAACTGTTTCGTGTTCAGTTTCTCCAGTTCGTCAGGTGTATAGGACCTGTGAGCTCCGCCTCCCATCGTGGGTGCAACGGAGGTGGCATCGTCCCCGGCGGCGGGAACAGGGACGGGTGGTCCCGAATCTTCGTCTTCTTCGAACCCGGGCCATCGAGGAAGAACACCGAGTAAAGGGTACAGGTTCAGGTTCGATAATGTTTTGAACGATGTGGTGGGAAGAGTTGGAACGAGTGCTGAGAATGTGGCAGTGGAATTTGATGACGATTCGCTCAGCTACGCCGAATAGGTCAGATCACAAACCCAAGCATCGAGAATCAACAAGTGAGCTTACCGCTCCGTCCACCGCAACGTCAAGTACGACCAACAACTTCTCAAGCGCCTCGACCTCAGACTTCGTAACCGGTCCTTCCCTCTTGATGGCCTCTTGACGACCTTCTGTCCCCGGTCCAGGGTTCTGCTTCAATACGCCCCAAGCTGTATCGAGAGACAGGAGGATCTGACCAGGTTGTGAAGTGATGGGGGTGAAGTCGAGGACGGGATGGGGCAAGGGCAGCGTATGGACGACAGGTTGTGACGACTGATCTGTAGAGAAAACGAAAGAATGAATGGCCGATGCTCTGTAAAAACCAGTCTAGGTCAGTCCGGTGCGTATCGAACCGGTGCACAATGACGGACTCACCCCTCCGAGAAGAAGAGGACGATAGTTTGACCGCCAACTTGTATGCTCTGAATCTTCTTTACACATATCCCCTGACCACTAGGTAGGATATACCCTTCTGGTGCAGTGTAGAATGTCTCTTCGCCATCTGCTTCACCTGTGGCTGGCGGTGTATCGATCTTGAGTTTTCTCGATCCCACTCGGTACCGTCTTAGATGACTTCTGACTCTTCGATGAGGCAGAATTGAGGGCCAAATATCCACTTTTGACAGCAGAGCGCCGGTAGGCCAATCCCATATTCTAAGTGAGGGGTCGCCTCCTGCTGATAACAGTATCGACGGGTGGGCAGAAGGGATATGGATGGCGGAAACGAAACTGAGTGAGCGGAAGGAAAGTTCAGTATACACTTCCGCGTTTATGTGACACGGTATGAATAATGCTCACCCATCATGACCGAACAGGAATTTGTCGATAACATAGGATTTGGGATATCGACTGATCCGTATATGTTCGTCTCGATCAGCCGTAATGATCCACTTGGAATCAGACGTGACGATGTGGGAGTTGACCATGGACACATGACCCAAGAGATAAGTGGCGTCCGGATTTTGGGAAGGGTCGGCAACGAGAGAGTACATGGGTGGTCGAGACTTCGTGTGATCCCCCACAGGTGTTGGATCTAAGGGGTAACTGCATGCAAGACGGAATTGAGCTCACGAGGCTCTCGATGAAAGTGCAGCTCATGTACGTAGGGGAAGAGCTCACGAGTAGACATCGCCAACCTTGTCAGAAAGGATGATTGATCCATCTGGACCAAATGTGAGATGTGATCCTCGCTTGACAGCGGTTCTAATGGTGTCGCTCCATGATCAGCCCAACTTACCTATATCGCCATCACAAGAAAGGTTCAGCTGACCTCGTATGTCTCAGTCTGATTTCCCGCTCTGAAAGATCCCACACTCTGAGCACCTTGTCATCCCCCAGTGTCACGACGATCTTCCCGTCATCTGACACGGTGACAAGTCTGATGAAACCATCTTGATGAGCTTTGTTGTCGACTTGAGGCGAAGAGAAGGTCGTGGAGCTGCTAGGATCGAGGACGTGCAGCGAAGCACCGGCTGCGACGATGATGGACGAAGAGGATGAAGCGAGCGCCACGGGAGGGAAAGGTGGATTTGACATGGTTGTCCTACAGTGACTGTATGAGCGCGCAAGGAAGATATGATATCTCCAGTCCAAGTTGTAATTTTCTGAAAATCACAAAAGCGGCAGCAACAAAAACCCGGGGCTTCGACAACCTCTTTGAGAGAGGGATCTAAGATGTGGGATCGAATAAAGATAGACGAGGGGACGGGATTATTGATGAGAAACATCTCTCAGATTTAATGATTCGAGGGGAAACGCGTCGCGGCATAGCCAGAGATCCTCGACGCGTCGGAATTTACCCTCATCTCCTCATTTAATTCTTCGACCCTCTCTCTTACATATCTCAACGTCTCCTCAAGCCCGCTACACCTTCGATACCACTGGACATCCTACAAAACACCATGGTGAATCTCGTCAAGAGACATCGTTGATCTTATCGTACTGACCAAACCTCATGCACTGTAGTCTTCTCCTGTGCCCCCATCTTCCCAGGCCAGGCCCAAGCGTCAACGTTCGACATCACGGGACCGGACGCCGACGGCTGGACCGTCAGGTCCTCGATCTTCTCCTCCTCCCTCATCACTGCCTCCTTCTTCACCTCCGGCACCTTTCTCTGATTTCGGGGACGAGGAAGATCTGGGAGATGATGAGGTCACGGAGATGCGTCAGATGGGAAGAGCGAGAGAACAGGGTGACGACGAAGATGAAGAGGACGGAGAGGATCTCTTCAACGAGAGAATGATGGAGTGGGTCTCAGCCGATTGTTTCTGATGATCTCGATAAGCTGACCCATACAACAGAGACTATGACGCGAACGACGTGCTTGACACCTATTCTCAAGCGGATATCGACGATCGATCCTCTCTCCCTGAACTGTCTCGAGCCGACCGACTCGCAGCCGAAAGAGCCATGGAGCGTCGTGATCGTGGTCTTCCAGGCCGACGAGCAGGTCGACGTGACCACATGCCCGCTTTCCTCCAGTCTGATGACGATGAGGGCGAGGGTTTCGGTGAGGGCCTGTTGGCAGGTATCAATACCCGACGACGAAGAAGACAGTATGATGAGAGAATGGATGAGGATGACGTTGAGGACGAAGAAGAAATGTCGTTGGAACACCTGGGCGACGTCAAAACAGCCACTATTGTCGAATGGGTCTCGCGCGACACTGTCAGAAGGGCAATCCAGAAGCATTTCAGAAGTTTCCTTATGACCTATGTGGACGAGAACGGACAGTCTGTATACGGACAGCGTATCAGGCAGTTGGGAGAGAGTGAGTTGTCTTAACTTTCTTTGTATGATTTGGAACATAGCTGACCTTGCCCAGTCAACTCGGAGTCACTCGAGGTATCGTTCCTTCATCTAGCATCTTCTCGACCTATTCTGGCATACTTCCTAGCCAACTCGCCTCAGCCTATGCTCGCGCTCTTCGACCAAGTCGCGCTCGACGCGATCCTCCTCTACTATCCTTCTTACGACCGAATCCACTCCGAAATCCACGTCCGCATCACTGAACTCCCTACATCCCTCTCGCTCCGGGATCTTCGTCAGTCCAATCTCAATTGTCTCGTTCGAGTGTCCGGTGTCGTCACCCGACGAACAGGCGTCTTCCCTCAACTCAAATACGTCAAGTTCGACTGCGGCAAATGTCGAGCGGTTCTCGGTCCTTTCTTCCAGGACACGAACAAGGAGCTCAAAATCAGCTTTTGTCAAGCTTGTGAGAGCAGAGGACCGTTCACAGTCAACTCGGAGCAAACGGTGTACAGGAACTACCAGAAGATGACACTGCAGGAGTCACCCGGAAGTGTACCTGCGGGACGTCTTCCTAGACACAGAGAGGTGGTTCTGCTCTGGGATCTGATCGATATGGCCAAGCCGGGAGAGGAGATCGTGAGTTGCTTCGCGATGATCCGGGACTAACACTGACCCAATCGATGATGATGGTGATGCAGGAGGTCACCGGTATCTACAGAAACAACTTTGACGCGTCTCTTAACACCAAAAACGGTTTCCCGGTCTTTTCTACCGTACTCGAAGCCAATCACATCAACAAGAAGGAGGATCTTTTCGCCACAGTTCACCTGACCGAGGAGGACAACAAAATGATCCGAAACATGGCACGAGATGAGCGGATCGTCAAGCGAATTGTCAAGTCTATTGCGCCATCTATCTACGGCCATGACGATATTAAAACCGCACTTGCGCTTTCTTTGTTCGGTGGTGTCTCCAAGGACATCAACAAGAAGCACAGGATTCGTGGAGATATCAACGTTCTGCTGCTCGGTGACCCCGGTACAGCCAAATCGCAATTCCTAAAGTATGTCGAGAAGACTGCCAGTCGAGCGGTCTTCACGACTGGTCAAGGAGCTTCCGCCGTGGGTCTGACCGCTTCGGTGCGAAAGGATGCGGTGACAAGAGAGTGGACATTGGAAGGTGGTGCACTAGTGCTTGCTGACCGTGGACACTGTCTCATCGACGAATTTGACAAAATGAATGATGCGGACCGAACATCCATTCATGAGGCGATGGAGCAACAATCGATTTCCATCTCCAAAGCCGGTATCGTCACCTCCCTACAAGCTCGTTGCGCGATCATCGCAGCTGCGAACCCGATACGAGGACGATACAATCCTACTATTCCCTTCCAACAGAACGTGGAGCTTACAGAACCCATCTTGTCCCGTTTCGACGTGCTCTGCGTGGTGAAAGATGCGGTGGACCCGGTTCAGGACGAGATGCTTGCGCAATTCGTCGTTGGCAGTCATCTCAGGAGTCATCCACAATTCAATGATGCGACCGATGAGCATAATGTCTCGACTGTTGTGGACGCGGATGTAAGTGGAGTACATCTCTGCCGCAGAGATCATACTGATGAAACCGTTCTCAGATCATTCCGCAAGATCTGCTGCGAAAATACATCATGTACGCGAAAGAGAACATCAAGCCTAAGCTCCATCAACTCGATCAGGACAAGCTCGCGCGCTTGTACGCCGATCTCAGACGAGAGTCTCTCGCGACTGGGTCATTCCCAATCACTGTCCGACATCTTGAGTCGATGATCCGAATGTCGGAAGCAAGCGCAAAAATGCATCTGAGAGAATACGTCAGGAGCGATGATATCGATCTTGCTATCCAGGTCGCGGTGGGAAGTTTCGTCAATGCGCAGAAGATGTCCATCAAGAAGACTCTCGAGAGGGTGAGTAGCGACGTCTCAGTCGTGCGTAATGACCATGCTGACATTGCGCTTCTGTAGGGCTTCCGAAAATACGTTCATCAAGCTACCGATCACGAGGAGCTCATCTCGTTCTTACTTGGTGGTATCATCAAGGAGAAGGTCCAACTCTACCGACATCAACGTGGCGAGAACCCAGAAAAAGTCCATGTCAAGGTTTCTCAGTTGGAGGCGAGAGCGAAGGATCTGGAAATCTACGATGTTGCACCTTTCTTGAGAAGCAAGCTCTTCACGACGAACGGATACAAGGTGATCGATGCGGAAGGGGGAAGAGCGGTTGAGAAGATGTTCACGAGTGTGAGAGGCGATGAGCTGTGATGTTGCTTTGCGGTGTATTCAGTGTTTCACCTATATTCTGTTTGGCAGAGACGACGAACGGAGACGGATCTGGGATTCCTTTGCAATAGTACTTGGTTCAGTTTCGTATGTATCGACATTGTGACATTGTGGCCTGGCAGATACAGTGTCGATCTCGTGTTGTATATCGTGGCAGTCCAACAAGAAACCGAAGCTCAAGGTCAAGATGGTGAATGAGACTGCTGCGAATCAGCCACCACATCACGAGAATACATACAATCAATCGATCGGCACCGGAATGGGTAAAATCAGTTACGTCAATCGTAAAGTGGCCCCAGTCAAGATCTTCGTGCCTATGAGATGGACGTCGTGCTCTGTTCTAGGCGATCCTTCCATCTTCTCGTCATCATTCGTCGAAGACTCAGCCTGGAACCGTTGAGGGTGTCATGGGGTGCGAATTGCTCTAGATGATGACCATTGGCACGTTACCTTGATTCTGGATGACCAAGGTATATAACACTGAATGATGGGTTCTCAATGCTGGTCAAGGAAAATGACCACTCTGTGTCTACTTGATGGAACTTCCGCCCTTCCGCTGACTCAATTGAGAAAAACTAATTGAACGACTCGATCTGAATCCATTCGAGACCCTCACCCTCACTGTACAGACAGACAGACGCTCAGTCCACCATGAACTCTGCTTTCTCAATCTCATTACCTCGCGACACAGACGGTAGACTACCACGCGGCACGCCAGCAGGATTACCGTGTGCGATCGAAGTGAGTCCAGCTATCTTCTCTCTCAGCCTTCATGAGAGACTGCTGCGCTGTCGGAAACGGAAAAGGAACAAGACTACCCATGTCAGATGACTTATGGTCAAGATGCTTATACATGTCTCCTGCCCATTTGCCACAGGCATTCGAACATGCCCGAAGACTACAGGAGATGAAAGGTTGGGGTATGGACGAGGATGATATGGGGATGACCATGATGTTGGACAAGGGGTTTGAGGTAGGTCATCGATTGGTCTCCAAGAGGGATTGTGCGGATCCAGGTGGGATGGGTGATGGCTGATTCTCGATAATCTTAGATGGTGGCGGAAAAACTCAGATTGGCAGCTGAACGAACGGAAACTACACCTCAGTACACGGACGATGATTCAGGTGAGTGTTGTTGAGATTCTCCACGAGCATCATGTCCTCTTTGTAAGGTACGGTTCTTCCGTCCCTGGAGTCCCACTTGAGATCCATCCTCTCTTCAAATACGTTTGTCTTTGACTGTCCGCAAACTCGTCGAGTCCGATCCTTTCCGTCCTTTTCTACCTCAAACAGCCCTCCCACGTTCTGACCCGCTGATCCTTATAACGCAGGCGACGAAACTCTCCCAAACACCGACTGGTATCAAGCCGCCTTGTTCTACTCCTTCCCCATCCGAGAGTCGTCAACTTACCCTGATGTGGACGACGTCCAAGGTTGGTTAGCATTGATGAAGCGGGGTACATGTGCTTGGGAGACTGTCTGGGCAGCTTATTGCGTGGCTCAGATGAGTGCTTTAGGTCGAAGGGCATAGTCGTCCAGTATCGGGTACTCTTATCGATGCGGTGATCTGTCGAGAATGTCTGGATGGTACTTGTGTTTGTGTGTGTGAGACGGGATTGTGTTCATTGATGTATTAGTAGTCTAGATCGATAAGTCTTATCATCGATATCCACCATATCACCGATTTGGTCTGGAAGGCCTGTATCTCGGCTTCGGGGACTACATCGTATACAGTGGCAGCTCTAGGGTCCTCGATGACACACGTACAAATACATTTCCATGCTCTCCCCTTCTTAAAGTCGAATGGCTGAGGTGATACCATGGTCTGCGTCTAATCGTGATACTTGCCCTTGAAGCCCGGTGCGATCTCCTGATCCTCCGCTTCTCTGTACGCGACCCTCTTCTTCTGCTGCCAAGTCTGCTTGAGCTTGACGAATTCTCCCATGGTCGGGACTTTGTGACCGCCTTGTTCGAATTCGTTCTGCGTGAAGCCTTCTCGTTTGAGGAGAGGACTGTCGACGGTAGCGAGGGGGAGGTCGTTCTGAGGTCGAGCAAAGTAAAGAAGACCGAGTCGGTCGTACTGGTTTTGGTCCTTGGGAGGTACGGAGACCTACATCGTGACCAAAGAAAAACGGTTAGGTCTGACTCTGCCAGGACAAGCCACAGACAAGGGGAGATGCTCACTCGATGCACCGTGCTCTTGATATATCCACCGGTCAAGAACGACAGCGCATCACAAGTATTGACTGTCAAACTTCCATCGAGGGGTTTAGCCCACTTCCAAGCACCCGTCTTATGATCCTTGATCTGCAGCGCAGCAACTGGCTGTCTGAACAGCAGGGTCAACGTTCCCAGATCAGTATGACCAAGACTGTACAGCCCCGTATCGATCTTCTCGAGTTGTTCAGGCGTGAAGTGTCGGTACATCATGTATCGTAGATGGTCTTCGGACGGGTTCTCGTATCTGTGCAAGTTGGTGAAGAAGTCTTCAGGGAGTTCGAGTGCTGATGCGATGAGAGTGTGGAGGGGATCGAGGACATTGGTGTGAAGGGACTGAGCGGTCAGATCAGTATGGACTCGAATCGCGAACCGATCATCTGCCTGGGATATGCAAGGGACTTACTCGGGCAAACCGCTCAATCTCGCCAATGTTCTCTTTGACGACATCAGGGTGTTCCCGAGGGTGATACCCATCAAATTCTGATATGGTTTGAGCGTCAGTCTTATCCCAAGCTTGGGGCAGATGGTCAGATGGTCGACCGCTCACTGGGGATGTTGTAGACCTCTGTTCTGTCCCTCACACCACCGCCGAGAACGGCTCTGCCTGCAGGTCTGTATCCGTTGTATTCTCCATTCTCCAGATCCGGGGTATACTTCAACTTCTCCTCCAAGGGGAGATCGTAAAATTTAGATCCGAGGGCGAACTGGCGATCCACAGCAGCTTGAGGAATACCGTAGTTTGTCACGTAGAAGAAACCTTTGGTTCTGATCGCCTCGATCAAAGTTTGGGAGAGCTCATGTCGACCTTCGGGAGTACCATACTTGGAGAGATCGATGGTGGGTACTGAGATTGTGAAAAGTACATCAGTGTGAGCTGGACTGCAGTGGACCAGACAACAGAGAGCTTTGGCCGTGTGATACTCACAATCAGCCCAGTCGAGGTCCTCCTTGGTCTCCGGAACGTAGTCATACTGGAAGTTTTGGGGGACGGGCACGGGCATCTTGACGGATTGGTGATGGTCTGATCGTGTGGGTCTACTTCACGTTTCCCAAAGGCTTTGAGCGTTGTATCCTTATATCACTGCATCCGTCACACCTACAAGCCTGTACTTATACATGATCCGTCTTCACAGCCATTGCCAACAGACTCATAGATCAAGCTTACGAAGCATCTCGTGCTCAATTTCGTTTTCGGGTTAGGCCGAGAGGGAGGAAGGGGATTCTGGACGGAAAGACATCCCGATCAATCACATCATCGCAAATCTTGGTATTACTGTGCTCTGTGGGGTCGGTCCATGTCGGGGCCATCGTCGAAGCTGAGCAGAACGAAATCCAGCAGACAGCAGTGACTCGGTTGACTTTCTGTTTATCAAATCGGGAAATCAAATCGCAATCATTCAAGATGACGCGATCATCTCGTCTTTCCCATTCTCCGACTTTTAGCGTGCTTTCAGATAACGATAGCGACACCGAAGCCATCTCGGACTTGTGCGCTGTCGGCTTTGTACATGCAAGTGAGCAGCTCTCCCGACACACGTCGAACGGTGCGCTCCCCAAGTGGGAGACACCTTGTATGCATGATCTGCAACTAATCAAGAGACGAGATCGGGTAGCTTCGTGTTCAGCGGCTTGGTCGAACGCCGCATCATGATATACCTGTCGCTCATAGTAAGTCGAGAGTCTGCATCGGATCGTGCACCAACTCCAGCCCGACATTTCGTATCATTGGGTCAGAAAAGTCAGTGGTACACAGGAAAAAAGAGTGTAGTGGGATGCATATGTGACTTCAAGCAGGAACAGGACGTTTAACTGCGTGACAAAAGGCGGCCTGCTCTGTCGATAATGAACTTCTCCTGCACTGTATCGCCATCGCTGTCAGCCAACCGTTCAGTAATATGCGATGAATGAGCACACTCGGTGCAGCCTACGTTCGAGGCGACATGTCAATTAGGATCCGTGGTACCCGCTGTCGCCTGGCGATACCTGGTACTACTCTGTGGGACTCGGTATTGCCTGATGTGTCAATACTCGCTCACAAGTTACTTGTTGTTGCAAACTATATTGCTTGTTGATACGTGCTGGTACCTGCTAACGTTATTGACACCTGCCAGTATCTGTACATCCATGTGTATGCTTGTCCATTTTTTTGATACGTGATGTTATTTGGTGATCCTTGATGATGCTTGATGATCCTTGACGGTACTTGATGGTATCTTAGTGGTCATCTGATGATGATACTTGATGATACTTGATGGTTAAGAAATATCTCTTCGGGACGTCCTGCTTGGCTACATCTGAAGACCTGATTCCAATCGCATCCCGGGGTAACAAATGAAGACACTGGTGAAAACGTGAATACACGCGAGACTTGGTGACATCCAGCTCCTCTTACACTCGGATGAGACAAAGCAGAGCTAGGCATGTTGAGTCCGAGAGTCGCTGGCGGCGGTAGCCAGTATAAAGGATGAAAGATGACACATCGTTGTGAGTCTAAGTAGGGCGGAACCTGATAACATTGCATCGCCGTCCGTCTCAGTCATATGGGACGATGAAAGGCGTTCTCTTTTGAAGAGTCATTGGAAAAGCGCGGACTGCCCACTGCCACTAAAGCTGAATGAATGACATGACTCACCAGCGGTCGCCTCACTCTATCGTGGTCCTACCGGTGATGACGGCGATCGGCAGATACTGAAGCAATGGCAGGACTCCTGATGTCTCTCATCAGTCTACACCTGTTAGATCCTGATTATCCACAATCCGCAATCATGCATGGACGCGTCTGCTCTGCATTCCCTTACGCCCAATATCTCGCGATGAAATGAATGACGGTCATTCTCTGCCACGTGCCACACAGGAAAAAAACGAGTCCGAGCTTGTAAGCATTCGACTTGAGAAGTCCGCTTCCACCATCCTTTCAACCTATTTCGACTTCCTGTCGTTAGCACTCGTCTTCCACATACAGCTGTAGTTCACTCGGTCCATTGCTTACTACTGCCTTACCCTGTCGACAATCAGTCTGTCACACCCCTCCATCATGACGGACAACAACAACAACCCATCCTCATCCGCATCGAAACCCGCCGGCGAGGGTAAAGCAAAATCCGCCAAAGAATTGAAAAAAGAGAAACGAGCGGCTGCAGTAGCTGCCAGACCTGAAGGTGCAGGCGGTCCCGATGGTGCTGGTGCCAGTGCATCTGGTGGACTCCGACCTCCTGGTACGCAACAAGGTGTCATGGGGGGACGACCCATACCGCAACTGAATCAGTCCGCTTCGTCATCAAACATCCCTCAAGCTCCTAATTCCGCTGGACCGTCTGCCCCTCGTCGGCTTCCCAATGACCAACCCAATGCCCACCCTACCTCTTCCAACTCTGCACAACAGAATCTTTTCTTTTCTCATCTGCCTCATCAAGAATCGCCGGATACAGCGCAAGCTTTCAAGACCTCCAAATTACATCCAATCATCGTCCGCTTGGGCGTCTTGATGTCGAGCGGTCAACTGAGGGGTGCGAACGCTCGAACGATGGGGATGATGACTGCCTTTAGAGAAGTGATCAGGGATTATGAATGTCCGGATCAAGCTGTGATGTGGAAGGATTTGCCGATTTATCTCAGTCCCATGATCGCTTGGTTGGAGACGTGTAGACCAAAGGGAGTTGGCGGTGGTAACGCCATTAGGTGAGGTGTGGTCCTAGTATATTTCCTTGCTGTTTATTGATGCTGATCCCCTTTGTTGCTCGATCAGATGGCTCAAGAGCGAGATCAATCGTTTGGGTGAACAGGGTGATCGATCAGAAGCTGAAGTGCGTGATTCACAGCCTTTTGTGTGACAGACTATATGTGACGTATTGACACCAGCATCAGCAAAAAGACTACCTCGTCGACGCGATCGGTCTGTATCTTCGAGACAGAATAGAGTTCGCGGATCAGGTCATCGCAGATCATGCAAAGGAGAAGATCAAGCCGGGTGATACTGTAGTGACCTATGCTAGGTGAGTTGAGCGGGATGGGAAAACGTCTCACTATCCCCTTGAGTCAAACTTATGCTCAGTTTCTACTTAGATCATCGCTGGTTGAGATGGTACTGCTCGAAGCGTGGAGGGATATGAGAAACGAAGATCCAGAGGCGAGCTTCAAGGTTATCGTCGTGGATTCGCGACCCCTGCTTGAGGGTAAGTGTTGCCGTCGTTTCTCGCTCACCAGGATGCCACACTTCTGCTGCTTGACTTATCGCTGAACACCGACACCGAACTCTCTCACCAGGCCGCCAATTGCTTGAAGCCCTCTCATTCTCCGGTCTTCCATGTACCTACATCATTCTCCCCCTCCTCTCCTCCATCCTCCCTCAAGCCGATCTCGTCCTCCTCGGCGCATCCGCCCTCCACTCCGACGGAGCTCTCTACTCTCGATCCGGGACTGCGATGGTTGCCATGCTCGCTAAAGAACATCGTGTACCTGTTGTGGCTTGCGTGGAGACGTACAAATTCGGAGAAAAGGTCGTTCTGGACGGTGTGGCAACGAATGAACTGGGTGACACGGCAGGATTGTTAGATCTGCCCAATGGGAAGAGATTCGGGTTGGTCGGGAAGGGGAAAGATCTACCGACTACTCTGACACCCTTACATCTTGTCTACGATGTCACGCCTCCATCTCTCATCACGGCCGTCTGTACTGAGGTGAGCGCATCCACCGCCGGGATTGTGACAGAAGCGGGGATACTGAATTTCCTCCCCTCGCAGATCGGGTTCATCCCTCCCAGCTCTGTTCCTACAGTCTTGGGCAAGACTAGCGGTGTCGTATGAGCGTGCAGGTGGCAGACATATGACGAAATCATTATTGCATTAATCTTTATGATGAGCATGTATCCAAAATTCGCATTGATGGGATGTAGTCCTTCCGTGGTATCATCGATCCGTTATCATGCCAACATCCTCTCCCTTCCTCTTAAACTCCCCGCTGGCGGTCTATTCTCTTCCTCTTCTACTCGTCTCATCACTCGATTGACCACTTTGGTACTAGGATGTAATTGAACGCCGTGTCTTGCCCCACGTCCAGGCAATGGAGTCTGAGTATCGACGTTACTCATCCTTGTTGTTGGGACAGGAGTTTGAAGCGCCAGAGAAGATCGTCGACGGGTTTGTACACCTTTCACAACTGAAGTCGACGATGAGGGTAAAGGAGTAGCAAGTTGCGAATCTTGAAGATTGGCCGTACGTCGGGAAGTGCCCAGTGGCGTACTTCCCGCAATGCCCTTAACCGCAAACCTTCGTTTCATCTACCAAAATGAAATCAGTTGGTCGTCAACAATTGCCAGCACTGTCAAACTGACCAATTCCAGTTCCTGTTGTTTCGAGTCCAGAGCAATGTTCAACATCTCTCGATCTTCTTTGAGCTCTACTTTCCTTCTCTGCAGATCCAAGATCTCGAGATCCTTTGAAGCTGATTCAGATCGAAGTCGAGCCACCTCGGCGCGGAGTGCAGGATCTTCCTTGGCTGGCAACCTTCGCTGACTCTGGGAACGGAAAATTTCCTCTTGCGCTGTCTGGAGGTCTTCTCGCAGCTGCATTGTCAAAGGCCAGTCAGAGGCTTCTCCCGTGTGGAGGGATCGCAACGACGATTTCCTGCTCACTTGAGTCAATTCCACCTCCAAGCTCTTTCTCAAGTCTTTCTCCTCATTCCAACGCCTCCCCAACTCTTGTCTCTCAAGTTCTTCCATCTCACCTCTTCGTTCCATCTCTCTCAATTTGCCTCTCCAGTCCTCTTCTTTCCTACTCGCACTCTTGAGCTTGTCCAATTCACTGTACAGTCTCTCGACCTCCTCTTCATCCGCTGCCTTCACTTCCTTCAGCTCATTCACGTGGTGCTCCAGCTCTGAGATATGTCGGTTGGCTTCTTTCAACTCTGATTGTAGATGTTCCAATTCGTGATTGTCCACTTGCCCTTCCAGCTCGTCCAAATGGGCATGTGCGCTGTCCAGCTCCGCACGCAGGGCATGGACTGCATCCTCCTGAGAATGAGCGTTTTCGAGTTGTCGCCGAACTTCTTCTAGTTGTTGTTGTACCTCTTCCAGCTCTCTCTCGGCGGTTTGTGCTCGATCCTCTGCTTCTTCCAACTTGTCGTCCCGACGATGCGCGTCGTCCAATTCTGTTCGTAGGGTATGTATCTCGTCATCCTTATCATCAAGTTGTCGATGAGCGATATCAACCTCCTTCCTTAGTATCTGAGCCATATCATCCTTTCCCTCAGCCTTGACTAACACGTCTCTCTCCTTCTCCTCCATAGCCTGAATCGCGGCCCTGGCAGACTCAAGCTCGATCGCCTGGCTCTCCTTCGAAGCTCGAGCCTCGGACAGCTGCATAGACATTGCGGCAGCATCGGACAACGCTTTTGCCAACCGTATCTCCAGCTCCTTCGCTTCTGACTGAGCGACCATCGTTCGATCCGAGGGAAGGTCAGGCAAACTTGTCCGCTGCGGTACTCGAGGCATGGGTGAGGGGGACGGCGATAGACTCGCCTGTCGATTCGCTTTGATCGTCGATATTTCTTGTCGTAGATCGTGTACTTGCGTTTGCAAAACCTCCGCTTCCAAGGCCCGCATGTTGAGCTTGGCCAAGACGTCATCCCTCTCCGCCACTTCGCTTTGTAACTTTCCGGCCAAGGAGCGGTAAATCTGAAGCTCAGCTGATAATGCTGTCGTATGGGCTGCTTGAGCCTCAAACAGCGCCTTGGTAGGTAACACAAGATCATTGGCGATAGGTGAACGACGAACGACAAGGGAAGAATCAGGAGGAGAAAGCATCATAGCGGTACAATCGTAGAACTCGGTGATGTCACCAATGTTCGTCAACGACTTGGGTGTTGCTGAGCTGATCTTGTTCGAGGGCAAAGGTGATTCCCCATCACCGTCGGTTGGGCGTCTAGTGAGCGGCCAGGTCAATTCAGCTTGTTCTGCTGACATGTCCGCGAAGATCGACGTGGCGGAAAAGGGCCGAGGAGCAACGGGTGACACAGCCTGTGTCGAGTCCTCGACTGATTTTTTGACTGGAACAGGGGAAAGCTGTCGTCTGATTGTTGGATCATTATCGTCCAATCTTGCTGATTGGTCCGAAATCAAAGAGAGATCCGTACGGCCTCCAGTCCAAAACTCTGTTTCAGGGGAAGGAGTCTTTTGATCTTGTTGTGGAGATGCAATAGCAGACGGACCGTCGGTGATGGAGAAGCTTGGGTCTTGGGGAGAGAATTTGGTTGTCAACAGGTCAGAGACGTCTTCAGGTAAGTGCCAGTCAGTTGATGGCAGTTCGAGATCTTGGTATGAGGCGTCTTTCGAGTTGTTCCCCTCGTGCACACTCGGTAACGATAAAGGAGAACAATGGACTTCCGGCTCTCCATTCCATGAGTCCTCAACTTCCTCGTCATCATCACGATGGCTGTCCAAGGTATGATCCGCAGAACCGGTTGAAGCGACGAGGGACACTTCCCCCTCTTGACCTGGGACTTCCCAGCTATCGTCCACTGATCCTTTCACCTCCTCTTCCTCTGGTGTGGGCTCTCGTGCTCGTCTGGGAGACATGGACGGGATGGTTACGGCAAGGAGTTGGGAGAAGAAGGAGCTGGATGTGGGCGAACGAGGTGGTTTGGGGGCGGGGGACTGGGCCTGGATGACAGATTGGTTGGGTGTGATGATCCTGAACTTGTTCTTGGGAAAGAAACGAACTGCGACGGATATGAGCGACTATTGTGTATGCCTCAATGCTGAAGTCGTGTCAAGCTCACCTCCGTTACCTGAACCGGGTGTACCGGATGGCCTCAAGATACCCCTCACTCTATCTCCCGCCGGCGTATTGACGAATGTAGGTGGAATCTCCTCGTTCAAGCGTATTGTGTGCGGTGTATCCGTCGGGTCTTCTTCATGTCCCTTGGAGGTATATGGAGACTGATCTACAGACACACTCTCGGTCGAAAACTCTAGTGGATCTATGCATAGAACGGACTGTTAGCAAGTGTAGGCCATTGCATTAGGTCATCCAGTTGTTTGTCTGTTTGTTGACACTCACCTGCTGGGTTGACGAGGTTGATGACTCTCTTCTTGATGCGTAGCTGCTTGGCTGTGGTCGGGACCGTGGGCACAGAGGCCATTGTGGATGGTCCAGGGCCCCCTTCCGCAGACATGTTTGGATGTAAAAATCACGAATCACAAGGTGAGAAAGATCAACGCATATATCCCAATCTCAATTGATGTGGGTTTGTTGTGATCGAAGTGAAAGTCAAAATCAGCCACGTGGCGATTGTTTACTTTCCAATTCCTGTCTCCTTGGGTTTTGCCGTGGTCATTTGTTGATGCAGTCCTCACATGGCATAGAGGCCTGCATCGTCTCCTTGGAGTTGCATACTTGCCCAGGATTGGATGTGTGGTAAGAGGGGGAGCGTTTGCGGCACTCGGAGCTCGCAAGTCGTCCCTGTACGCAGGTACTAATCGGACCGTCTTGTGCATTTCACTCCTGGTCGTGTCTCATCGCCTTCCTATTATATATGCATAATCCTGAAGTAACCATTTGTATCTCTCATACGTGTCTGTTCTAATGGTTACATCCGACTCTGATGGAGGACGATCGTTTTGATCGAGCTCGCCTTGAGCTGACTCGTAGCGTTCTGCATACTGATATCCGTGTTACCATTCTTGAAGTCCCATACCTAAGAAGGCAGATCTCAGCAATTTGATGAAGTCCTTTGCTCACTCCTACTCACTCGCTTGTACAGGAAACCACCACCCAAGAACTGGAAAGCCCATCCGACAGTGGCGATAGTTCCGAACACTGCCGCGAGGATATGACCTTGGGAGAACATCGCGATAGTGTTGATCAACCCAGCGGACCCAGTGGCTGCCGAATGTAAGCGACTGCTGTGCTCACGGGCAGCTTCTGCGGCTGAACTCACAAGGGATCCCGATGAACATGTAAATGGAATACAGAAGGTGGAATCCACCAAAGAGGAAGTAGATGTCTAAGCGAGTCATCATGGTGTCCTTCCTCTCTCAGCAATAAACACTCACAGAAGAAGACGGCCATGGTTTTGCCCTCCGTCCTACAGTATCCAAGATATATAGGTCTGAACCAGAGAATGAAAGATGCTCCGCCGATCACGACGACGTAACTCGCTGAACTTGCCATGTCCGCGCTACATCATTATCAGCTACGAGTTCATGACGGGCAGAACCAGTCAGCTCACCCTCCCTCTGAACTCCCCGAGATGAGCAAGAAGATACATCCCAGCAGGTTGATGATCAATGTTGCGGCGAGAGCATACCATTGGTACCCGATCAGAGTGATTGTTTGTCGTTTTGTGGGATCGTCGATGATGTTTGGATCGTAATGTACGAACGGGTAAACTGTAGCGAGTCAACATATTTTTCCACAAAGGACCTTTTTCATGCCACTTACACGGCGGCCAGTTGTTCTGATAGTTGCCCGCAAGCTGTTGTCTCTGTGCGAATTCGGCTTCTCGTCTGTTCAACTCTTCTTCCCTTCTTCTCAGCTCCTCTGCCTTTTGATCCGCATCGTTCCTCGCATAGCCACCTCCATAATCCCCATACGCATTAGTCGTGGATGCTCCTACCCCTCTTGCAGTGTCCTGAGTGGTGAAAGATAGAGTGGAGTCGTTGACCTGAGTGGTGAATGGATCCTTGGCCGGATCCTCAAAAGGGTCCGTGTCGAGAGTAGCATGTGCAGCTGTATCGCCGAAAGGATCGGCTGCAGGGTTCGAGGAGATGAGTGAAGCGCCTTGCCGAACACTATTCTACTCACCTGCTGGTCTGTATGACATGATCGTCTCGTTGTATCTCGCTGTTGTTGTGGTTGTCGTTGTTGTATGATGATGTCGATGAAAACATCAAGTCGTCTCGTGGGGGTCAGTTGTTGAATAATGACGTGAAGGGCAAGAAGGGAGACGCGCTTATCATTCTGGTGAACTGAATGTGAAATGCCACGTGTAATCGGTCTCCCTATCGCTTCCCTTCTCCCCGACTCTCACCCACATCAACAGTAACCCTCTTTTCCTTTTTGCATCATCTTCATCCTTTCCCTGCGAGAAGATACATCAACCAGCAATACCGATTACATGTCGGAGACAACACCCGAAGCGAGCGGCTCACAGCCTGCATCTACCACCCGGACGTCGGGTAGGGCACGACACAAGTCCCAACGAGCGCTCGAGTCCGAGGACACCAAACGCCTGATAGCTTCCGCTTCGAAAGAAGTCGCAGCGGACAGCAAACCGAAGTCTCGAGGGGCAAAGGGGAAGAAGAAGAAGAAGGAGGAGGAGGAGGTGTACTGCATATGTAAACAGAATACTGACGGACCTATGATCGAGTGTGGAGAATGTAACGATTGGTGAGCTGCGATACAACTCCAGCTGAGTGAGTACAACAAGCTGACAATCCTTTGTAGGTTCCATTTCGATTGCGTAGGTCTGAACGAGGACGAAGCGGAGAAGATTCGTATGTATCGACTACCGTATCCTTATACGACGACTCATAGTCTCATGGCAGATAAGTATGTGTGCCCCGAGTGCGAGAAGAGTACGGGAGAGAAGACTACGCGTAAGTTGTTTCACTCATCGTATATACAAGTATATAGCTTGTGGTTATCCTGTCATGGATGTCTGGGGCAAGAGCATCGGCATGATCAGGGCACAGTACACTGTGTCAGCCTTTGCGACGCGGCGATAGAGCACTGCTGCACACTGTCATCTGCCGTGTCGCCAGCTTCGGCTCACACAATGCGTAGACATATTCGACATCGAAACGTTCCCTTCTCCCACCCCACCTTTGGGGATCATCCCCGCAAAGAGAAAGCAACCGAGACCTGTCAAGGTGAGTGCACGATGCATGAGTCTGCTGATCATGTAGTCCCTCGAACCCGAGTCCGAGTCCGAATCCGAAGCCGTTCCTTCGTCTCCGCATTCTCCCCCTCCGCCCAAACGACGCCAACCTTCTGGAGATAATAAGCGGAAAATGTCGATCGATCGGAAACCATCCGTCGGTGGTCTACCTCCAATGCGAAAATACGTTCGAGAGAAGCTTGCTCCGCCAATCAAGGCGATGTTCGGCACGATGGATGATGGAAAGGCCGAAAAGTATGCAGTGGAGGTTGAAGAAGCGATGTATAGGAGTTTCAAGGAGAACGTGAACGGGAAAGAGACAGCGGGCACAAGGTACAAGTGAGTCGTCTCTTGCTGACCAAGCTGACTTCAGAACACAATTCAACTTGCTCCACTCGTCCATAAACAAAGGCCTACGCCCTTCTCTCGCCGATTCTATCGTCGATGGCTCCCTAACCCCCGCCCAAATCGCTGTCCTCACCTCTGCCGATCTCGCCTCGGAGGAACAGCTCGCAGCGATGGAACGTGCCAAACAAGCTGTGCTGGAGCAGCACGTCCGGGCCAAAGAGGACGTCACTTCCATCAGACTAGGACGAGACGGGTTCGAGAAGGTCGAGGACACGCATGAGAAGGAGATGAAACTGCTTGCAGCGCAGGAGGAGGCAGTGAGAGTGAGGGCGGAAGAAGCGAGAAGGGAATCTCTCATATCGGAAGTCCCTCAGTCGCCAGTGGTACCAGATGTACCGCGAATGACACCGAAGCGATCTGACTCCATCGATGTGGGTTCGCCGGCGACTCAATTTGCTTTGAAGTCTGCCTGGGGAGGAGAGAGGGATCCCGAGGAGCCGAGCTTTGGGGGTGGACAGGAAGTGGTATTCGGAGGTGATCAGGAGCTCGATCTGAGTGATATCGTTCAGGGGGATATCGCCGTTGACGATCTCCTGGAAGAAAAATTGTTGGACGAGTCACCAGGTGAAATGGAGTCGTTCGAGGCCAAGCCGGTCATGTGGTCTGGGAAAGTGAGTGCAAGTAACTCCGCAGAGCTGACGAAGAGATTGTCAATCCCGCCAATGTGACTGCCCACATTCCACCTATGCAGCTTCGTTCGGTCTGTCGGGCGACTCCATCAAATTGGCCATTACTCCTGCCGCACAGTACCCTCGAAATAACCGGTCGAGTACCGACGAAGGACTCTCTGCAGTTCTTGCACGACACTCGTCTCAATCCTGCGAAAGAGCTTGTCACTGTAGCGTTGACACTTGATCCAAAGGCTTCGCAGGAGGAAGCGAAGACATGGGAGGAGATGGTGGAATATCTTCTCAGCAGAGAGTGAGTCCGGCCTTGACTGTGTGGCGCTAATCTGTAGCCGTCACGCTATATACCTACCGTACGGGCCGAAAGCCCCGCATGGGGTGGCGAGAGAACTCTATCTGATCCCATTACGACCTGATGACCCTTCTCCTGATTTCACCGATCTCATTGACGGGTATTCCCTCCCCGCAAAAGGTCGTCCGACATCTGTTTTCCTCGGTGTCTTCGTGATGAACAAATATTCCACGCCCGTTCTGGCTCATGTGCCTCCTCCTCCAGCTCCAATTCCTATTTCCGCTACTGCAGCAGCGCCCACAATAGAAAGCGAACGCTTAAAAGCACTCATGGCGAGCCTCAATCCCACCACGATCCAAAGTCTGGTCGGTGCATCCACTCCACCTCAAGGGGGACTGACGCCCACGGCAGGATCGTCGACACCGATGCCGCCGCCACCACCAAACTTCCCTCCTTTCCCTCCTCAAGGTCATTCGCCCTATCCTCCTCCTGCGGATCCTTACGGCTCAACGGGTGCATCATATCCACCACGACCGTCAGATCCAAGGCATCAACGTCAAAGGGAATTTGGCGGCAGGGAGAGAGATAATGGATGGGGCTCTAGAGGCGGGGAGCGAAGACATTGATGTAGCTGTGATACACTGGCGTGATGTGTAATCTTATATTCTGTGCTGTGAAGCTGTATGATCTGTAAAGACGCCTGCTTAGAATTCGACTGCCTTCTTCGATTTGATCTTCCCTTTACCGAACCCTTCCTAAGATTATTTGGGAGGGTTGCGGGGGTCCGGGCGGGGGGGGCGGGGATTATGACAGGGGGTACAGTACAATTGATGAAATGCAAAAAGAAAAGGGGACGCGTAGTGAATACGAGTTACGGGTACCGATAGCTTGCAGGCTGTCGATTGGGCACCTTGTCATGTATACAATCAGGATTTACAGTGTCAACCCTTTACATTTTTCTTGTCTCAAAGGCTATGTACATATGCATGAGATAGTGAGTTCTGCGGGAGATGGAACAGCGAGGTACAGGCCGCTCGCAAAAGTCTTCGTCACTTACTGTTTTCACTACAATATACAGGTATTTTGTAAAAGGATTATCTCATTATCCTGCGACTCTCAGCATGTCAGTAACCGAGAGATGCGCTCTCCATATATTATTCGTTGGTGTCAGATCCCCTCATGAACAAGTTGCGAAGACCCTGGCGAGGGGACTGTACAGGTCATCTCGCATAAATGTTCGCCACCTACCCTTCTAAACACCATAGACGTCATCTTGTAGATGGCAAGCGGAATGGCCTTGGGTGATGGCTGAGATGTACAGTGTGACAGGCGGGCTGAACAAGCACCTTCCCCAGCCAAAATGTCGAGAAAAACAGTATCTTAGCCTTCAGCTGTCTATCTTCACATGCATGCAACTGCAAAAGCTGTTTTGAGACTCCAGCATCGTGGTCCACATATTACGAGCACATAACAGCTTTTACTGACATAATTAGGTATGCACATACATAATATAAGCCTTTCGCAAAATACCGGTCTATGGTGGCAAAACAGCAAGTGGCGAACACTTGTGCGAGATGACTGGTAGGAGCTGAGTGCCACGACTGATTGACCTCGTGCAAAGATCTCTAACGCCATTGTGGGGCGTACAAGAGTTGAAGTCGCACTGCTCTTGTAAACTCCGTGTGCATTCTCATAGTCCTACTACAGTAACCGAGTCATTGAGTGGTGAGCGGTGAGGGGTGCAGGGGGCAGATCGAGGCTACAGACTGATTGGCAAAGGTGTTGCACCGTGCGTGGAGACCATGAATTGCTTTTGGCTTGTGAGTGCAGGTCTGACCCATTCACTGTCCTCATATGAGGTTACTGAAGCAAGACCTTGAAATAGTGGTCGTTCGGCGTCTTCCCGTTTGCCAACTCATAGTTGTGCTCGGGTGGCAAAGAACTGTCCGCATCTCGGATACCTGTCCGCTTGAGTGTATTGACGTACCCTTCATGTGCTGCACCAAGGTTTGATGTTTGGCGAAACCCATCGTTGGGCAGCGTGGGTAAGGGCATGTATAAGCCTTGAGCTCGGGGTGAACCTCGGACGTATGCTCCTCGCATCTTCGATGTTCGCAAAAGGTGGAAGAGCAAGAAGGGTCTGGGCAGTTTACGAAGTCTAACAAGCGATGCGACTGCTTGTGGTGCTCCCGGAGGTCCACAAATTCGCCGTATCGATGTGGACATACGCGGCACCCAAAGGAAGGAGCGACAGAGCCATTAGAGGTGCTGTCGCTATAGACGATCCCGTCTTGATCTTGAAGAGGTCGAATGTATTCCCAATGGTGTAGTGTCTAGCAGGGCGACAACTGATTGACTCCGTCGCCCGACTTTTTTTGATACGCTTTGTGCGACTGAAGTTGTGCTTGTGTGTTACCTCGATGCGTCGGTGTGCCGTTCGAGTAGACCGGGGTGTCGGTCATGCGTTGGATTAAAGATTTGTATTGTGAGAACGTCACCGACGGATAATTAGGGTATGGACATTGGAACGGCTTGAAGCCGTTGTGTGTCTGGCTCGCATGTTGCTCAGATTTATTCAGTTCTGAAAATGTTTGACTACAACCGACTTCTGCGCACTCGAAGTGTATGCTACTCGCTATTTTTACCTCCATAGATGTTGAGACGTAGATGGCACTTGAAGCGCAACGGCCTTCGGAAGAGGTCCTGCATGTCAGGAAACAAACGTAGCCAAGACCTGAGCACTTGGGGAAGCTAAAATCGGACCCACATGCGTGAGACAATGGCTGAGATATGCGGTAGTCACGTTGAACTAGCAGGCTCCCAATCCAAAATGTCACGATGGTCGAAGAGTGGCTTCAGTCAATTGGCCTCATTAGACAACGAAAACAGTTAGCAAGGATAGCGAGGAAGACAGTAAGAACAGCGACATACTCGGTGAGATTGTAATGGAAGGATTGACGCAGCTTTAGACAGACCAACGTACCGCTGTGAAATTATTGAACAAAGAACAAGATACAAAAGATGACTTTCAATCGAGAAATTATGAAGGAAAGGCAAAAATTACGAGAGCTGAGTCCATGTAAATATATCTCTTTAGCTGCACTCTATCGACCAGGATGCGTAGAGCATCGATCAACTTCCTCCTGTGTCACAACGGCAATGTAATCGGCCATCAATCACTGAGACACAGAAGGGAACAATCGGAATTTCCAGCCGCACTGGAATTCCGCCGGTCATATAGGCTTGCCGCGAGGCAATGGCTGGTCATGGCCGACATGATAGAGGTCATCAAGGACAGATCAAACAGTACCATCTTTTAGCTGCGCATTGTACCCATTGATCGCCGCCTTGTACTTGTCTGTAGGTGTACACACATTTGAGATATGATGAGATACGGTATCCAAAACTTTCGAAGTGCATGAAGTGACGGGTGCGATGACGAGGCAACTCAGTGTACAATGAGGGGGGTGTAGTGTTATACCTAACTCCTTGTCCTGATTTCCCGAAGTTTGCGGATTTACGCAGATACGTGATGCGTCACGTGAGGAAGATGTCTAGCGTCTGTGCTTCTACACTAACTGGGCAGATTTGCACGATGTACAACGAACCAAACAAGTTGTACAACGAAAGAAAAAAATTATAACACTGCTACCAGTGAGATTCGAACTCACGCGCCCGAAGGCACGCCCTCGTTGACTCATAAAGTAGCAAGGGCGCGGAATAGGCCACTATCCGATAGTAGCGGACCCCTTGCTTGCCCGAGACTTGTGAGGAATATCATGCTTGATCAAAAAGATTGAGATGAAGAAGAAGGGAGATTCACGACAAAAAGCGTCCCAGGGTCGTTGAAAAAGACTGTGCCACATGAGTCTGGACATGGTGCCACACTCAAGAATTTTTTCGTGACGCGCGCGGAAACTGCCACAAAACGTGTATTTGTATCTCTCGATGCAACTCCATCGAGAGGGCATGTACATATATTTCTCCGCTACGGTTATTTATTTCTCTGCTATTCAATCTCTCGTCTTTGAGCCACATGCATGCAGCGAATGGAAGCGAGAGAGCTACAGCATGCACAGCAGAATGTGATTCGCTAGTCCTTTAGAGCTATTCGATAGTCTGGGAAGTTAGCAGGGTGATTTACAAATAGCAGAGTATTTTGCAAGTTGCTGAAAAAATAGCAGAGAAATACAGCCCGCAGCAGGGAAATAAATGATTTTGCTCTCCGCACTCTACAACTCCCTGAAAATCCAGGTCTTTCTTCCGTGAAAAGTCTTGCCAGTATCGAGGGCGGGGAAGTAACAGATGGCCATCATGCTCGACGGCGATCAAGTGCTGCCCTAGTTCCTCAGCGTAGTGTAATCACCCCGGCATCCTACGTAAAGTCATACTCCTTGTCGGCGCGAGGAAGTTGACTGCTTCGAGGTGTCTTGTTCACCTTGCCGGTGGGGAAAGAAAGTTGTTGACGGCAGTGGCGGCCGCTGGCGAGTCTGAATGACTTGTGCAAATGCGCTCAGGCGTCGATTTGACTGTCAGGTATTTGTCAATCGGTGATACTCCTTGTTGGTGTGGGTTTTCTTTTCTACTTCGACGTCAGGCACCACATCGGTGCACGTAGATGAATGGGGAGATGCAGGATCGCGTTTGAGATTATCTTGAGATACATCCCATCGCAAGGTAGTTGGCATGCATACACTGCCACAACGCTACTATAGTCTGCCTCTCCCCCACGCCCAAGGCCGGTCGCTTTGATCGAGTACACCTTCGTGATGTGCAACGACTTCACCCATTCTCGCGCCCCCTGTGCGTCATCCCAGGTGGACTATTGATCGCTAGCCTTGCCTCATTCAGTCCTTTAGTTTCGCACGACCACACTGCACTTCAGTGCCGAATGCACGCCAGAGATACCTGAACATGCTGCTACGCTAACGACAGTCATGATGCTCTCTTCTCCTATAGTCATCGAAGTGCAGGACGCTTTTTGTCATGAATCTCCCTTCTTCTTCATCTCAATCTTTTTGATCAAGCATGATATTCCTCACAAGTCTCGGGCAAGCAAGGGGTCCGCTACTATCGGATAGTGGCCTATTCCGGCCTGAAGTCCAACAGTGGTTGTTTGGTCACACATCCCCTTAACCACTCAATCTTTGTGCCCTCACCAAGGTATGTACCGTACATACGCTTCTTGATCACAGTCCGAAAGACGAACGACTTGATGGCTAAACAGACTTTATTGACCCCTTCGACTGCTGCACCTGTATGCAACGATACAGCTCTTCCACCGAACTGGACGACGACCATAGACAGGCTGACACCCTGTCAGGTCCATTCCATTGCGACGGTCCTGATGGTTCTCTTACAAGCTCCTCATTCAGCTCAACAGCACTCCACACAAATATTTTCTAGCTATGAGACATTCAAAACCGCAACCTACTAAACGACCTCGTTGAGAAGCATGTAGGCATTTCACTCGACCTACACTCTTCGCTTACACCTTACGTGAGCCATTGCATTTCTCACTTATGGGGGCTCGTCATATAGCATTTTGTGGACTCTGTATGGGCGAAATCAGTGTCCGCGGAGGGCATCAAAGTGAGCGTATGACCCAGAATCACATTGCTTGCTATTGATTTCGAACCGGATGAGAGCATGGTCGGAGCTAATAAACCACAAAAATAAATGTCGGTCCACCCTTTGACATGGTTACTTGCATTCGAGCCTTCAACGATCAGGACGGCATCGTCTATTCACCTCAAGCATCACAAGGATTCTTCCCTGATCTTTTTGGATGCTCGATCTGTCAAAACCGAAATTTGGCCTTCACGCACCTACGCTCCCATGTCAAACAAGCTCGCCCCCTGCAAGACCTCTCCAAGTGCGGTGAAGACGGTTGCACGCAAACATTTTCAGAAAGGAATTAATTTGAGCAACATGCGAGTCGGCCTCACATAACGGCATCAAGCAGTTCCAATGCGCTTATCCTCGCTGCCCTTCTGTGCCGTTCGCGATGTACAAGCACTTGATTCAACACATAACCAGCACGTCGGTCCACTCGCATGGCACCCCAACCTATCGATGTACAGAGTGTGGCCAGTATTCTGATGCACGAGCACAACTTCAGCTTCATAGAACGCATCAACGAAAGTCGGGCGACGGAGTCCACGGCGTTCTACAGGGAACATTGAAGCATGTGGTGGCTGCCATCAACACCGACCACGGGGCAGCCAAACGCAGGCGAAGCTGATAGGAGAGGTGAGTCCGGCCGACCGACCGAGTCTTGCGCTGTCGTCAGGATTCTGACAGAGACTGAGAGGTCAGGCTCATTGAGAGGAGTAAAGGGATCGCATTGGAAAGGTTCTGTAGGCTTTCATGGTAACGTAACTCACCTGATCACCCCCCTCCCCCCCCTTTTTATTGATCAGCGACAAGAAGCAGAGTACTGATGGACCTCAAACCAATGCCATGGTATGCTGCCCAGCCATCAGAGTGCATGATATCTGTCCCTAAGTTTTCAACATGGTTCATGCATGAATGGCCCGGATTTGAAATCTCAACGGGATCAAATTTGGGTGAAGTGATCAATAAATAGGTGAGCTACGTTACCTATCTCCTAAGGCCATCACCTCCCGATCTTCCCCACTTTCTACAGCCAAGGAGCGCTCTCCAGATCTCCCACTTCTACGTCATACCTAGACATGTTCTAACTGCCCCCGTGTGCCTTCTTCCAATGCTCCTGCTCTCCTCGCCTGTACGCGAAGCCCTAGGTGCATGTCGGGATCCCCTCGTGTTGGGTCATGTGGTTTCGAGCTTGAAGCTTTCCTCGAGATACTTGGCCGCAGGTCACACAAGTATAGATTGTAGTGTCAAGTGCCTTGGACATGGTAAGCTGGGAAGAGGCAGTAGAGGTCGTTCCGAGGCCAGATGGAAGGGTCGGATCAGACGTCGAGCTTACCTGCTCAGGGGCAGAATCGGTGGGGTCCACAACAGAAGAACTGATCCTGGATGGGGGGAGGGGGTCGTACAGGTGCTAGAGATGCGAAGTCAACGGTCTCGTTGCATCGATGAAATAGGCCACCTACCGGATTCTCTCCCTCATCGGAACGGACCATGGCTACGTAGTGCCCGACTTGCTCCTCAGTTCCTTGAGGTGGTATGAAACCGATCATCACGACTGGGGCTGGGTGCATCAACACGGTATCGGGACAGTACTCTTTAACATATATATGTTTTGACTCCTAAGAGATCAATGCTGTGTTAGCGCCTTGATCCGCTTGATCTATTGGGTATGGTCCATATGGTGTCGAGGATCATAACATACCCAGTCCAGTGCGATGACGATAATAAACATCTGTAGTCGATGGGCCATAGCCACCAGGTGAGGCTCCTCCGCCTCCTTTGAAACCCCTACAGAAGTCAGCTACAGTCATTGACCTATACTACTTACCTGAGCCAGCTTTATGATCTTCAATCTCCTGCATAGATGGCCATCCATCAGGAGGGTTGCTGCCGAGGGATATCTCTCGCAGCTTGATGTAATTCTACAAGCAGTCTCTCATAAGCCACTTGACATGAGGGGATTTTAAGTCCAACTGACCTGCTCCCTCAGTAAGTCGTGATGAACCTCGTTGCCAAAGATATTCACCGAGACAGCTCTGGAGACTGTCAGTGGGTGCTGACCTTTTTGTGACCTACCGATAGAAGGATGAACCTAATGATGTATTTAGCGCGTGTAAGATGAGTGGTTATTTCTCTTACCATCGCCAACGACATCTCTAACCACTCTGCCTCGTCCTCTAGCAGCCTCTGCGATCACGCTCATGGGGTCCATCTTGTGTATGCGAGCGAATGAATCAAAAACCTTCAGAAGAACGTATTCGCAGTTGACATCAGTAAGAGAAGTGTAAGTCATTCAACGTTGCGCAGGTTTGACTGCAGCTTCTTACGGTCAAAGCACTGACCCCGAGTCGCCACCCGGTCATACAGGAACATTGTGTCCGTTGCGATGGAGCGGAATCACAGAGGGCCGATCGGTTCTGTGTGGGCCCTGTGTGGCTGTGGCGTTGCTGTGTGTCGTGTTCTGCGAAGCCGCACGGATCGACACATCGACATCCCCAAACGTTTGTCCCCACAACTTTGCTTGTCGTTCATACTGGTGACCACATCAGCGTCTTGCATTCACAACTGTTTCATCTGTAGGATGGACTGTTTCCGTTTCGACCACCGCCCTGAAGCTGGACCCCTACTCGAGCCTTCATCCTCAACTGGTAGTATTCCCGGTGTCGCTCCCTCCCCCTAATCCCTCCACAGGTGTTACAGCAATCTCTTCTGCCACAATCTCGCCCTCGGACCAGCTCGACGAAGCAAACGAGGACACTGATACCGACCAACTGCTTGATATCCAAGACGTGAAGACCACATTCGTTTTACGATCCTTGGACCCTGAAACCGAAGCTGGAGCCGAGAGAGAGGCAGAAGCCAGAGCCGAGGAATAGGAAGTGGAGCAAGAGTATGGTGTGCGCTTGTACAAACCAAGCAGTGCATTGTAAGTCGTTGGGAAGTTATTCAGTATCACCATCTACACACAACTTACCCTCGCTCATAGCTCGTGGCGGTCCCGTCATATTCCAATCCTCCCCTGCCCTCCGTCGCTGATCTGCAGTCGGCGTCGGTCTGTGTTGATTATTTGCAGAAACGCATGGTGATCGCATATGTCATGAAAAACGGGATATCGTTGCCCGCAGCGGAAGAGTACGCCGAAGTTATGGTCCAACATCTGGAACTCAAGGAGCGCGATCTTCGTTCCATCCAGCTTCTCCTCCTTGCGCCATTCACCCAAGATCCCATGGCAATACTGCAGGAGGGTGGCTTCTTGACCAAGCAATTCTCTGTTGATGGCCGTCACACATGGGATGGAGAGCAAGCCTGGGCTTATATGAAGTTCATCAGGGTAAACAGATCTGATCTTGAGATTGTCATCGAAAGAAGGTCAACTCGGCGACCAGACATCACTTTCGGTATTTGATGGACATCGTCAGTACTCAAGCCGGCCTGCTGGAACCATCTTTGACCTACATCCTGGAGCTGCACAACCTCGAAGTCACCGCTGGCATTTCTATTTCCCAAGCGGGACTGTTTGCTGGAGTCTCTCGCCAAAGACTCCAGTCCGAGACACATGAGCTTCCACAGATCGTATCAGGCAAATTGACCAAACCGCGAGCGGAGACCGAGATCTTGCACACCGCTCACGAAATCAACACCGCTTCCTACTTTGGTATGATTCGAAACGTAGCTGTGGCCAAGCAACTGCAATGCTCTATCAGGATGGATCCCTCCAGTCGATGCGCCACGACTTCTCGCTCCGGCTGTGGGTGTGAGTATAAGCAGCGGCTTTCTATGTTTGACATTCCAGATTGACATTCATGCGGCTGGGAAAGCATTCATGCACGCCATGAACATCGGTCACCATGCGACGCTTGGTTCCGTAAAAGCGACGAGCAAGGTTTTATGGCATTCTTGAACGGCCTACAAGTGAGTCCCACCGATATGTCGAATTATCGGCGCTGACCCAGTAGCCCATTTAGGAGAGCCACAGAATGATGAGGGCAGCCATAGGAAGAGATCAAGAAGACCTTTTCTCTGCCGGTATGCCTGTGACCCCCCCTGACACAGTGGAGACAGCTGGGACTTCTTCCAGCACAACAGATAGGCTGCCGAGTAAGCGGATATCGAAAAGGCACATTGACCCTTCTGACCTTGAATTTTTTCGATCAGACATCCACCACTCTCCGCCATCGCTTCCCAGCCTGCCCCGATCGAAGAAAGGTAGAAAAGAGTGATGAGCACATCGCTTGTCGGAGAATTAGATCACTCCCCTTCTCAGTTTTGTTTGTATGAATTCGCTACTGTCCTGGCAACCAATTACATGCAGTACCCAATGGACCTCATAAATGACGACTGCTTTTGCGCCCGTTGATCCGAAGATGACCCTGTGTAGGATCCAGCCTGTGAGAGGAAGACAGGGAGTGTGTATGGTTCCCCAGCAAAGACGGGATGTGATCGCACGGTTCCGCGAGGAAATCAGAACGCGAACGCGAGTCCCTCACAGTGGATTACCTATCGTTGTCTCTCCCTTCAACAAATGGAAGGGACACGTCGGATTGTCCGGTTAAAAACCACTGCCACAGCTGAGTTGCGCCCACTGACCTCGGTAGTGGGAGAAAGCTTGATGAGATCTTCCGGTACATCCCCAGGTCCTCTGTGTGTCCTTTGTGAGGAGATGCATGGATAAATACGTCACATGTACGATTAACTGCACAGATCGCCGTTGTGTCCGATTTTGTCTCGCTCGCTCGCTTGATCATGGAAATACAGCCAAAGATGGTAAGGAACAGAAATGGGTTCCGAACTCTTCTCATGATCTACGTGATGGCCGCCTTTTGTTCTATCCCATCATAGTTGAACTCCGGGAATCCCCTCCAATGGTGTGTGTTAGGCCATGACTGAGGGCAGGAAATGCTACATACTTTGCACTGGACCCAAAATAGAAGTGCCACATCCGAGCTCTTGGTTTTACGGCACCCAAAAGTAACCGTTTGCCGAACAAGACATGGAAGCGTTTCACTTGATATTTTGGGTTAGACATGTTGCAATCCAATTTATCGACTGGCGCATTGATCAGCTAATCCCGTATACCCTCGCAAGCGAAGCGGATGACCGCCTTCGATGGTTCAGGTATACAAGAAGACCCATTCCTAGTGAGTCAATTCCAGCAACAGTAGTATGTCTCTGAGCTGAACAAGTATTCCATCATATTAGCCCCGACCCACCTCCCACACCACTCCTTGCATTCTTCCTGCGCTATCCTAACCCCTTCGCACGACACGTCCTCTCCGTCGACGTCCTCGAACGCAAGGTCAATCCCACCACTGGCCAAATACACACCACACGACTGATATTAAAGAGAGGGATCCTACCCAAATGGGCTACGAAATGGTTACCCAATGCCGGACTGTCTGGAGGTCGAGGTCTGGACGCATGGATCTTGGAAGAAAGCATCATAGATCCGCCAGGCTGGGGAGTGGGTGCGCAAGAAGAAGAAGATGACGAGGAGTTCGGAAAACAACCGAGGTTGAGGGTACAACAGGGGAACTTGAATCATAGGAAGTTGATGCATATCATCGAATCGGGTGAACTGAGAGCGGGTCCGAATGGGTAGGTGTCTGTCTGTCAAGATAAGGAGATGGGACTGATGCGCCGCGTAGCACAACAACACATCATACGACGGCGGAAGTAAGATCACATTTCGGTGGAGCTTGGTCAGATCTGATACGTGGCCGTATCGAATCATACGGTGTAGGCAGGTTCGAGGGCAACTCGGAGACGGTTAGTGCTTACTCATCTGTGAACCTGCTCTCCCATATCCGCATGACAGCTCTCGGACAAAGAGAACTGCAGCACTGATACTCGTTGCATTGCCTCGCAGTCGCGAAAAGGAATGTCACTCATCCTCACATTACTTCGAAATCGACATCCTTTACCTGAGACGGCCGAATTCGAATTCTACCCACCTCCACCTCCGGATTTCAACGAGAGCTGGCTAGACGTACCGGAAGCCAAGACGCCTGTCACGCATAAGGAGGGATCTCCGAGGAGTTTCTTCCTGTCACCGAGAAGTCTGGCGGCGTGGGCGAGGGCGAGGGCAAGGAGAGATGTCAGCAATGGGAATGGGAATGGCAATGGCGATGGCACCGAAAATGGTACTGGGAATGGGCAAACCGATTCATGAGATACTCGGCGAGGAACCCACGGAAGACGGCAATCAACAGCATCGACGGATACTTGTATGCATATACTTGACAATGTGCGAAAGAGGCAGGGAGAGGTGCGCGAAAAAGGCAGGGGGAAGTGTGCGAAAGAGGCAGGGGTAGGCGTGCGAAAGAGGCAGGGGGAGGTCTGTGACGAACGAGAGTTGCTCCATGATGGCGACTACCGTCTTTTCACAAAGACGCTGGGCTGAACATCTGACTTGGGAGCGCGCTCATCCGCGAATATGTTGATCGCTTGACTTCAAGACACCCCTTCCGGCTGCACTGTCCGAGATCGAAAATGAGGCAGGCAGAGCAATGATCCCCCTGAGCCCCTAACCGACCTAACCCCCTAACCTCTAACGCGAACTGCAGAGACCAGGCTGATCATACAACATTGCTACTGAAACCGGAACCAACGACCATTTCATGGCGTGCTACACAGCCTGCGTCGCTCTCCAGTCGCCATTCGTCTCACGTTCATCAATCGTAGACCATGCACAGGAACGGAAGAGCTCCTCAGCGAGGTCAGCTTGTCTCTATAAGATAATCGGGTCCACCGCTCGTTAGTCACTCCCGTAAAGATGTGACAACCTCTTCATCCCCAATGCATCGGGACTACTTAAAGTCTGATAACATTTACCTAGCCTCATTGTCCACACTGTTCCGCATTCTGCACCAATATGACAAACTTAAATGAGAAGCTTCTCAATCTCGTTCTGCGACAAAGCCGAAGAGTCAGCAACCTCTTCCTTTATGACGACAGGTGATATTGACCCACCTTGACAGCCTGGATTTGAGCGTTCAACTCCCTCGCCTCGTTGGTGGTGACGCTAGCAGCGATGACGGGTCTAGAAACACCGCAAGCTCGACCGAGAGCGGTCTTGGAAGGCAAGAAGACATAAGGGACATTCTTGTCCTCGCACAAGAGGGGAAGATGGAGGACGATCTCGATAGGCTCGACATCGGCGGTCATGACGATGAACTCGCAGATACCTCGGTTGAGGGTCTTGGTAGCTTCGTTGGCACTAAAGAGAAACGAGTATCAGCACGATTGAATGGGCCCGAAAGGAATGAGATAGCAAATGAAACAGGGATAGCACTCACCCCTTCTTGAGCTGCTTGTAGTGCTGAGCTTGCTGGATAAGATCGAGGATCTGTCAAAAAGCATCAGCATGCCGACTTGCTTACGCATGGCCCCTCGTCTGGTCTACCGATCCTCAAGCCGATGCTGATGGAGTCAGGTACAGAAGACGAACGTCGACATACCTGGTTGGTGAGCTGGGCGTTGGCCAGAGGGAAAGCCTTGGGGTTGGGTTGAGAAGCCATCGTGAATGATTGATGTTGTTTTCTTCGAAGGATGGTTCGCAGAGAGGGGAGGGCTATAGGTGGTTGGTGTTTGACCTCACTTGAAGATCCCTGGTCTTGGTTGTTTTGAAGGAGGGGAAAGAAAGAAGTAGATGAATTTCAGTGAGTTGGCGAAGAGGTTAGTGTTAAGTTTGCTGTTCGGTGTGGAGGAGATTTAGCAGCGATCCGGGATAAAGTACGATAAATTCATACCGCGAGATATCTGACGGATGGGACGGGATCAATTTCATCCAGTCTGGGGCCCGCGCGGGAATGTCCGCTTTGAATGAATACCCAACTTGCCCGTAACTACCACTGCGATCAGACGCGACTCCTCTCTCCCGCACTGAGTCACACCGTAGCACACTGGTAAGCATCGGCGTAGCATCTTGACATCTCCTTTCATCACCGCCAGCTGACTCTCGAGACCTCAACACTGTCGCGGAAGAGTCTGGGACACTTCACCACACTCTGCTTCTTGAAATCTCGGCGGCTCTCTGGAGCAGCGACCTCATTCTCACCCTCTCGTCAACATCGCACCCCTCGCTCATGACGGGAGGTGCTTTCTTCGCAGCTGGAGGAGGAGATGAAGAATACGATCTCGATGAGAATGGCGTCGAACGACACTCCGTACAGTGGATAGGGACCGCTGGTGTCAAAGGGCCAAGATGGGCCAAAATGCCCCTGTTGACTGTAGGCATGTTAGGTATACAGGTAAGTGCATACTCTTGGTGAATACGAGAGACGGTATACCGCGTGACGGTGGAGGAGACCGAGAACCATATCGAAGCCGAACTTGACTGATTCCCCGCTCAGTGCGTCTGGTCCATAGAGATGGGGTACGCCTCACCGTACCTGCTTGATCTCGGCCTCTCCAAATCATTCATGTCACTGGTCTTCATGGCCGGACCTCTGTCAGGACTTGTAGTCCAACCGCTCATCGGAATATTTGCGGATCGATCACGCTCACCTCTCGGTCGACGAAGACCTTTCATGCTCATCGGATGTGCTATCTGCGTCAGTGCGATGATGTTGCTGGGTTGGACAAGGGAGATCTCGAGCTTGGTAGGAGGAGGGAAAGGCCTCGCTATCGCTTTGGCTGTCTGGGCCATCTATCTCATCGATTTCAGTATCAATGCCGTGATGAGTACGGATAGGGCTCTGGTTGTGGATACTCTGCCGCCGAGAGAACAGGAAGAAGGCAGTGCTTGGGCAGGGAGAATGTTCGGTTTCGGAAGTGTAGCTGGGTTCTTCGTGTAAGTGCAAGGGGATTGTAATGGCCGACTAGTCCGCTGAACGACACCTCACTCCAGCGGCAATCTGGACCTCCCGCCGGTGCTGGGGTTTCTCGGAAACACTCAACTACAAATATTGTCATTCCTCACCAGCGCCATTCTCATGATCACGCATACATTCACCTCCTGGGCGGTGTCCGAACGAGTCCTCCTTCGTGACGAGTGAGTCTGGTACGCCCACACCATCATGTCCTGCTGCTTAGCTCTACGTTAGTCGACCGCAGTCCAAGAACGGCTTTAAATCTAATCTCAAGTCCATTTGGACCAATATGTGGTCTCTGCCACCTGGCATTCGTACGGTCTGCATCATTCAATTCTTCGCCTCGTAAGTCGTACACAGGCGATAAGCGGAAAGCCCAAAGCTCACGTGAGAACCACAGCCTCGGATGGTTTCCTATCCTCTTCTTCACCACCGTGTGGGTCTCAGAGATCTACAAATCATCCGTTCCCATGAACGACTCCACCGACCCGACTGTCTTTGCGGGACAAGCTGTTCGATCCGGGTCTCGAGCCCTGCTCTTGCAATCCATCGTCAACATCATCACCTCCATCGGACTGCCTTTTCTCGTCTCAGAGTCTGGCGTTCAGCCCGAGGCTTCTCATGCTTACGCTTCGCTGAACGGGACTGGCGATGCCCATGATTTGCCACCAAACTCGGCGATATGGAAAAGAGCGAAAGAGGACATAGAAAGTGGAGGATTTGTGAAGCGTGCCATGGCTTGGGCAGGAGGAGTCGTGGGCAGCGTGAAAGATGGCTCGGCTTGGGTAGTGCCAATCAAGGGATTGACATTGATCCGAGTCTGGTGGGTTTCGCAATTCATCTTTGCTGGTGCGATGGCCGCGAGCTGGTGAGTGCTTTCCATATGGAAGCGCTCTTCAGTACTGACCGCATCTCAGGTTCGTGACCACTGTGAGCGGAGCATATATGATCATTGCGGTAACTGGTTTCTGCTGGGCGTTATCGCAATGTGAGTCGTGCTCTACATTTCCGATACACCACTGACATGTGTATGACTTCAAGGGGCTCCATATTCCCTCGTGAGTATTTTGCTGCACCGATCGATGCCTGTCGCTGACTCTGCGCAGCTCGGCGAATTGATTCTCATAGACGGCTCAATCGACCGTTCTCAACCGATCAGTCTCATCCGTACCCGTCAGTCGGCCGATATCCGCCGGTCCCTCTCCGAAAGGCAGCGAGCTGTCTCGCCTTTGCCTCATGTCATCGCCTCCAGCACCGACGTCTCCGCGCAATCCACTCCTCTTCACTCCCGCCACCCTTCTCGATCCTCGTTTGAAGTCACCAATGAGAAAGACCGCAAGCAAAGGTTCAGCGATGACGCGGAAAAGATCAACGCTTCTCGAGGACATTCGAGACCGTCATCTGTTGGTGGTCTGTCTCCGCTTATCATTCAAGGAGAAAGCTCCGCAGAACCCGAGTTCGGCTCCACTGTCATTCTCCGACATTCGAACGATGGTCTTTCCGACGAAGAAGTCGATCTTGAGGCAGAAGTTGACGATGATCTCGCGCGCGCTTCACCGATTAGTCCAAGACTTTCCAGTGATGCTCATGGTCAAAGCTCGGGCAAAGGTACAGCGGACAAAGCTGGTGTGATCCTTGGGATACACAATGTCTTCTTGGTCTTACCGCAGTTCATCGTCACATTCCTCAGCGCAATCATATTTTATCTGATGGAACCGGACAAATCACTACCGCATCATCGTCCGGGAACCATCCCCATATCGACGAATACCACCGCCACATTACCAGACGTCGCAGACGCGACAGAGGAGATCGCGAAAAGGACGGTAGAAATATTGAGAGGTAGAGCAGCAGGGATGGTGGGAGACGCATCTAGTCCCGATGCTGTCGGTTTGATCTTCAGAATAGGAGGGATCAGCGCCGCGATAGGCGGTTGGATATGTTGGAGGTTATCGAAGAGCTGGGCGAAGGGTCAGGGCATCTGAACGGCATCGAGATTGAGCATGTTGTACATTCATCAACTGTTGTATATTTCTTCATAGTGGATTCATGCAATATAGCCATCAGACGAGGTATGATTGACGACCACTGTCACGCGAGAGATACAAAATCCCGCATCCGCATTGACGCCCGTGATTCTCGGTCAATTGATTCCCTTGGGGTTTGGCTCAACGAAAGCGACTTTTGCCTTTATGCTCGACGTCCAAGTGCTCGGCCCAGGGCGACATCCAGGATTCGTCGAGGCGAAAGCGTTAGTACGAGTGACATGCCGGAATGCATGCTTCCCGCTCAGTCTAATTTTGACTTCCCTCCCTTGACCTCTAAAGATCCCACATTGCCGCCATCTCGTAACTACTGAACCTACTTGTTGCGCCCGCAATCTTAGGCACGCCTTCGACCACGTTTGACTCCCCCCCCCTCTAGTCGTTGTTTTGACCGGATTCAGAAAACGCGTTACACTCGCACTCTGCATTATTCCTTTATCTCCTCCCAGCATACAACCGCATCGTGTCTGGTTGGGACCTGGTGGAAATCCTTGATCCGATTTGATCTGATTGTTGTCACTCCGTCAGGTCTTGAAATTTTGCTCCATTCCATCGTCCCCTTTTTCCTTTTTGGTGTTTGCTTTTCAATCTCTCTTTCTCTTCGCAACATCCACCGCGCTCACTCGCCTTGCTTTGGGGGATTCTGTGATCGAGACAGAAAAGAGCAAATAAAACTCTTCACTCTTTCGAACCCTCTCTTCTCCCGATCAGCACAGACCGCGCTCCTTCTCGCCTACATTCTCTTTCTTCTCTCTCCTCGTCTCTACCCTACTCTACTCCACATAGCTACATTACCCACGATGTCATCCCCTTACATCCCCTCACGACCCCAGACGCCGGCCGGCGCACGTCCCGGTCTCTCCCCCAGAGGATCATACACCAATCTGGCTGCAGCGTACGAGAACTCGACGCCGAGCGGGGCACAAACGCCCAATGAGAAAGAGAGGATGAGGGCCGAGCTGGAGGTCCAGGCTGCCTTGCTGAAAGCTGCTGAAGGGGCGGAAAAGGCGAAGAAGGAAGAGGCTGCGATGCCAGCGGGTTCGCCGGGTGAGTCGTGGCTGCATCTGATCTGGTTCAGTGGTCTGTCGGTGCGTGCGTGGGTGGGTAGGCAGGTGGAGGAGGTCACATAGTCGCAGTCGAGCAGGTGTTATGAGAGAGGACGACTGGCACTCGCAGATCATGAACATAACGGACCTAATCTGACTTTTCACGCTGCAGTCTGGCCAATCCTGAGCTACTGCATGGCTTCCATCCTTATGACGGTGGTCAACAAATTCGTCGTCTCCGGCCACCAATTTACCATGACTTTCCTCCGTGAGTTACTAGAGTTCTCATTCCAATTCCCGACTACTCCTCCTTTTACTGCAGAACTACTGCTGAACCTTGCTGACATTCCATATACCATCCAGTCCTCACCATCCAGTCCCTCGTCTGTGTCACATGTGTTTGGACAGTCAAGCGAATAGGACTCATCACATGTAAGCGGGATGGCTCTTTCGACCTGACGGGGATGAGACGCTGACAAGCCGCTCGCACGAACATAGTCCGTGATTTCGATTGGGTCGATGCGAAGACTTGGTTCCCTGTCTCTTTCTTGCTCGTGGCGGTGATTTATACCGGGTCTAAATCGCTTCAGTTCCTCTCCATCCCTGTCTACACGTGAGTCGATCGATTCGATGTCAGACTGTGGTGATCGCGTCACCTCTGCTTTTCAACATCTCTCACAATTCCTCTCCGTCCGGTCGTGCTGAAGTCCCCACCTCCTTCAGGATCTTCAAAAACCTGACCATCATTTTGATCGCATACGGCGAGGTCCTTTGGTTCGGCGGATCAGTCACTGGACTCACCCTCGTCGCTTTCTTCCTCATGGTCGGGTCATCCATCATCGCTGCTTGGGCAGATATCTCCACCACCCTCGCAAGGCTTTCTGCAGGCATCGCTGTGATCGACCCCACTTCTGGTGCGGACGTACCTCTTCCTACCAGTGTGATTGGCAGCTTGAACGCGGGTTACGTTTGGATGTTCATCAACTGTATCGCTTCAGCCGCTTACGTGAGTAAAGCTTCACACGTTATATGAGAGCAAGAAAAAGAGACTGATGCTCGTTGCTAATCCCCAGGTCCTGTTCATGCGAAAACGGATCAAGGCTACTGGGTTCAAGGACTGGGACTCCATGTTCTACAACAACCTGCTCTCCATCCCCGTCCTCCTCATTTTCTCCATTCTGGTCGAGGACTGGGGATCCGCCTCGTTCGCTCGTAACTTGTGAGCTGATCTCGGGGTATGATGGAGGGCTGGTCATGCTGACAGCGAATGCTTCTTTTCAGCCCTGAGGTCGGCCGAACTTTCTTGCTCAGCGCCATCGTGTTCTCCGGCGCTGTTGCCGTTTTCATCTCTTACTCTACCGCTTGGTGTGTGCGAACTTGCGGTTCGACCACATACTCGATGGTTGGCGCCCTGAACAAGTGAGTGAGAAATCAACCCCAGATCGTTCATCATCATACGTCTGTCGGAAGTGGTCAACAGATACATCACAAATTATCAAGCCAAGTGACGGAGCTGACGCTGGACTTGATCAGACTCCCCGTCGCGGCCTCTGGTATCCTCTTCTTCGGCGACCCCGCGAACATGGGCAACGTCTCTGCCATCGCCGTCGGTGGCGTCGCGGGTGTCGTTTACGCCGTGGCCAAGACCAACCAAGCAAAGGTCGAGAAGGCTAAGCAGACT
This sequence comes from Kwoniella newhampshirensis, assembly GCF_039105145.1. NCBI lineage: Eukaryota > Fungi > Basidiomycota > Tremellomycetes > Tremellales > Cryptococcaceae > Kwoniella > Kwoniella newhampshirensis. Next base: position 245,457 of record NC_089960.1, read on the forward strand.
CGTCCGGGAGATAGCAAGGCTTGATTGGACGTGTCATTTTTCCGGACCTATACTCTGGGGTCATGCAGGTAAAAGGACAATATAGAGGGAGGACATGTCAGGACCTATTTAGCTGGTGGTAGGGAAGGAAGGTAAAATACGTTTCCTCCAGATTTGATCAGGCAGTTCACGTGTACCTACATGTGTTCTTGCCTCGGTTTCCCATCCAGCACACATAATCTATCAATGACAGGATAAGTCTATGCATTATTTTCCATGGTCTGGGAGAGCGAGACATACAAGCGGACATTGGGGAGGGTCATGAGTCAGTCAAAAACTAAAAGTTCTCCTAAACCAACTTCCATATCAAACTCCACTCCGTCATGATCTCTAAGATCGCCATCAGTCCAGTCCACTCAAAGTCTCTGGCCTGTCTACGACCCGTCTCATCTCATCTCATCTACCTCCCCCTCCCTCCTCTGACCCCAACGAGCCTGACCAGACCCCTCCCGCTAGAACCTCCTCTCCCACGGATCCCAAACCCACTACTACTCCCTCCGCTCAATCTCCCCGCCAAACCTTGACCTCGAGCCTGTTGTGGTGGTGGGATATCACTCATCGTGTCCGCCATGACGATATCCACACCATCCGGGGTCCTTTCCCTGAATCCTCTACCTTTACGAACCACCACCACTTCTTCCTTTTCCTCCTCTTTTTGAGGTTTCCCACCGGTAAAGTTCCCTTCCGCTTTAGTCTCATGTGATATATTGGAGGACGATGAACGATTCAGGATCGATATTCCATTCTTAGCTGGTTCCGATGCCGATGTAGGGGGAGGGACTATCGACTTTGCTCGATTCAGGATGGAGAAAGTCGGCTGTTGTTGTTGAGAAGATCGATTGAGGATGCTCAAACCTGATTTCGTCTCAGCAATCGAACTGGTAGGCAGAGGCGTCGTGGAAGCTGGAGAATGAGTCGAGGACCCCGCTCCATTAATCCTGTCTCTCAAAGACAATCTCGGTTCATCCTTGACTCGTTTGGCTTGAGGGATATCCCCGCCATCCCTAGACGCAAGTCTGGACAGGAGTGAAGGTTTGGCCCCGTTCGCAATCTGTGATTCGTTGATAGCCTGAACTCTGCCCGATGTCGACTCCGCATTTGATCCATTCGTCACGGCAGGAAGAAGTTCTTCGCGATCTCGAGAACGTTTACTCGTAGGAGAAGGCGTTGATGCAGCTACACCAAGCCGATCCGCGAGAGAAGGGACTCGTTTGACAGGTTCACGTGCCTGAATTGGGGTCTGGGTCTGCACAGGCGCAGGCGCAGGCTCTGTCTCTGCCTCTGTCACTGGAGCAGAGGGCGTACTTGTCGTCTGAGCAGCATTACGAATAGATAAGCGTCCTGGAGCAGGTCGCGAAAGGGGGTTTGAAGTGGAAGATACTGGTGCGTCGTCATTGATTGACGTTGTGGTTTTTCGGACAAAAGATCCGTTACTTGCCTTGGTCGCGACCGGTTCCGAGTGGCCTGTGGGGGGTAACGGTGGTGTCGGAGGTCTAGGTGACGTTGATGGTGATCTATCTATCCGCACTGGACTATGACTCAGAACCGTTGGGGGTCGTAGCGGGGGCGTGCGAGGTCGAGTGGCGTTAGCGGGCTCTTGAGGGCTTTTGGCCAAAGGCGCCATAGCTGCTGTGACCGGAGTCGTGGTCTTTGGCTGTTTGTCTGATCCATTGGGCGCTCCAGACAGACCTTGTGAGACATTGTCGCTTCGTCTCGGACCTGAAGGAGCTCGCGTTGCGGGTCCCAGCGAAACAGGGCCAGCAGATCTAGAGGCGGAGCCTCTCGGCCCCGAGGGCGGGGCAAACACCTGAGTATCCTTCTTCGGTCCACGCGGCGCAGTGGGAGGTGTGGCCGTACGTCCAGAAGGCGCCACTTGTTTTCGAGTCGAGGTCGAAGGCGCTTCCCAAGAAGGTGTAATCTTTTCGACTCTGAACTTGTAGTCACCGAGTATCTGACATGATTTCGGTAAGCTTCCCATTAGAAACGGGCGCCGACAGAGAATGACACACCTCCAACATGTCCACGATGTTCCGCCATGTTTCGAGCTCCGAAGACCCTTTGGCCAATCTACGTTCTACTTTAGTCGCTTCACGAGTCAGGTCTAGCAATCTTTTCGCATCGGAAGATCGGACGATGTCCCTTCGACGATCTCGCTGGGGCGGTCAGCAAGTGCAAATGGAGTGCGCTAAAGGTTGCAAGACCCGACATACATGAGTAGCTAAGCGATAGACGGCGTAGAGGACTAGCTCGATGAGCTGTCCTGCGTTGGCAAAATTACCAGTCCGAACATAGTTGTCGCAGGCGTCCTATGCTCAAGTCAGTTGTTGAGGAATTCCTATCACCATACGTCCGACTCACTATGACAGGTGGCAAGACCGACTCGATCACTTGCGGAGTCAATATCTCTTCGGATAACGTATCCCCTCGCTCTCCCCTACCCCAAATTTTGAGAGCTCCTTCTGCATATCCGCTCAGATCCGTTATCAGCTTCTTCGCTGTCGGTTCATTCTTCTCCATCCCGAGTTTGGTCACTGCCGTACCGTGTGTCGCGAACAAAAGAAGGGGTATTCTGGGATCGTTTGCGGTTGTCGACCTGTCCAAGAACTCCTTGAATAGTCCAATGATAGGTTGTGTCTCCTCTGGAGACGATTTGGTCGATATCAACTTGATCAGAGATCTGCAAAACACTTCTCTTGTCCCCTCTGTCGCCTTGTCTCCCGACACCGAAGGAAGAGGAATCAACATCTTGATGATCTTCTCTTTCTCTTCTCTTCCTATCCCTTTCGTCATAGACAGAACCTCCAAGAACCCTTCCCTGAACACATCTTCCACCTGAGGGTATTTCCCGCTCTCACAATAACCTCGTCTGTCGTCTCTGGCATCGTGATAGAGGAACTCGATGATATTCCGTCTAGAAACACCTGTCTCGTCCTCTGATTGAGCTCGACAGTCGTCGACGATGACGGAGAATACATCGAACGGAGAGACGGCAAGGAGGGTATGCAGGGACTCGCGAACGTATTTGAGCTCTTTCGGTTCTGCGGGATTTGACGGAAACATTAGCCATCCGAGAGAGAATGACTCGACCGATCGACCCGTGAGGGAGTTCAGAATCGGACGTCCAAGTTTGACACTCACGACTCGCAAGTAATTGAAGCAACACCCCCGTATTCCCCCTCACCCACCTCGGATCAGCTCTCCCAGTCGGTCCCAACCCTTTGATCCCCACGATCCGCACCCGTTCCTCCTCATCCTCACATAAATCCAGTAACGCATCGATCGCGTCGTCTTGCAGTGACTCGAATTCGCCGAAGAACTTGGCGACCAGCGTCCCGAAGAATGCTTTGGAGTCGTAGGATGGGTAAGAGGGGAGGGTGATGAGGTGTTGATGGAATTTGCGGCGCTGCGGATGTATAAATCCCAAGGTCAGTAGAGGATCAGATATACACGCAGATCGAGGAGTATGGTGATTGGTCTGCGAATGGATGCCTCGCTCACAGCTTCAGAAGTGGAGTTGGGCGCTAGAGCAGAGGCCATCATTAGTCTAGCTTGACGAAGCGCTTCCTCGCCTGCTGTCGACATGTTGAATGGAAGAGTACAGGGAGTTGGATCACGTCGTTATCGCGTCTGTCGAAATGACCCATCGACCAGTCGTTGCGCAATCGGGTCTGACAACAAGGTAAAGTGGAAGGAATTTGATGGAGATTCGAAACTGATTGATGTCGAACGTCGAGTTGAATTGTTGTTGCAGCGAAAACATGTCGTTTCAGGTCACTGCTTTTGTTTCCGAGCGAAGCACAAATTCAATATCCACTCATTCAACACAGAGGAAGCCCGAGAATAAACATGCAACATGGACAGATTGACATCCTTGGGCCACTCGCCATACACCATCATTAATACAGGGAAATGCGTATATATTAACTGAACACGAGACACCGAAAGACGAGCTCGACGAGCTCGTTTCACTCCTCCTTTGTACCCTCGTCCTCTGCGACTACCAACCCTGCTTCGGACAGCAGACCTCCCAACCATCTGACCACTTCACCCTCTTCCACTCCGCCCTCTTCGTCGACAAATTCGCCCACACCTCGTCCTACCACAACTCTGGATTTATGGATAAGGCTCTTTCCATTATTTGATGTAGTGGACAAGTTCAGATGAACAAGGTAGGTCGGACCTGAAGTGGTACCACTACCAGATGATAACGACGACGATGAAGCAGAGGCAGGGTTGGACAGCTGTCGAGTGATCTGAGTACTGCTTGTTGATGGGGACAGAGTCGCTGGTGAGATGGTGGAGGGGGAGGAAGGTGCTGATGTAGGCGATGAAGGACGTGTATGCGGTGAAAAGGTCACAGCGGGTGGAGGTGGTGGTTTGAGCGTTGTCGAGGAGATTATCTGGACGTGATCCGTTTCAATCTATGGGTCCACGATACCTTTCGTCAGCTCTTACTTGCGTGAACACTCTGGTGCAGCATCAAGCTCACCCTTTTCACCATGCGTCTTCGTTTCCCTCTGAACACCTCACCCTTCTCGACCCATTTCTTCCACGCCCACAATGCGGATTGAAGCACACTGTAGCCTATCACTGCAACGGCCAGGACGGGTTTGGACTCTTCAAAGTCCACTCGTAATGAATAGAGTACCGAGGCAAGCGCGAGGATGACAGACGAATACCCGAGTCCGAGATGCACGGTCGGGTGGACTAGGGATGGGGTGAAGGATTGGTCGACGAGGTACTAGAATCACAAAGGTGAAAGCTGTCAGCTGTGTTTTTTCGCACAAAACCCAATACAGTCCGGCTAGCTTACCTTCTTGACGATATCGTCTAGAGCAGATTTGATCTCTACAAGATTCGCATTGTTCACAATCACACCCGGTAGAGGATCGTTCGCAAGTGTTGACGAGGACAAGGACGATGTGGTATCTCCTCCCGCACTTGCGGCTGTGGAAGTGGGGGTTGATGTGGTGATGGTGACCCCGTTCGGAGCACGTTTCTGAGGTGCCATCGTGACAGATGGACAGAGGACTAGTTTGGCGGATCCTAGTCGAGGGAATGTCCAGAGAACATGATGATGGTGATGATGGGTGTTGATGGAGGTTGAGGGATGGAAACCAAAAGGTCTACACCGTGACGAGCTATGACCACCACCACCGCGTCGTGCTTCATTCGCAGTTGAATTGAGAATGACGTGGCAATCTTTCTTTCTCTTTCGCAACGCGGTAGCAGACTTATCTCAAAAGGACCGATCGAGCATTTCAACCCCTCCACTTGTCATCATCTCCTTCCTCGAGAGAATCGTTTCAGTTCTTCTTGTATACAAGATAACACGCCGCAATGAGCTCGATATTGACAGCAGTCAGGAGGTTACTACCATTCGGGAGAAGACCCGACGGCTTGGTCGGTCATGACTTGCAGGGTATGTCCGGTGGCCCCTCGGCCATGATGATACCAGCAGGGAAGGAGCTGATCATCTGTTTGGTGAATGACCATACAGGAAATAGATACTTCGAAATACCTAATCCTGCAGGAGGTCGAATGAAGCGGTTCGTAGAGTATCGGAAGAATCGAGATCTTTCAGAATACACTAGGCAGGAACTGAGACCCCCAGGTCGGTCGGTACACCTGCCTGACGTATCGAATGACACAGGCTGAAATCATCTTCTGATATCACAGTGCAATGGCGAGCATGTGAGTCATCCGTATCTACATTTTCTGTCCTCCGGTGACTTGGCCTAGTCCGATAGAGCTGACACGATACGTCTGTCATTGTATCCAGGGCTCTCACACACTCGACCAACCCCACCTTCACTGACTGAGCTGCAAACCGATTTCAACCGTCAATCATCGCTTCGACCCATGATAGCCGCGATCGAGGCCCGAGAGAGAGAAGAGAGGATAAGACAAGGGTATCTTCTACCCGATGGATCAGAACCTCCTAGTCTGCCTGGTGGCGACAAAGGCAATGGCATCGGGATCGGTCGTATTTCTGGACCGTCGACTAGCTCAGAGAGGAAAGCGCAGATGGAACGATTCACTCATCCTCCTCAACCTCAACCAATACTACAATCACAGTCATCTTCGGGAATACAACATGTCAACGCTTTGAATTCCGAACAGATCCCGTCGAGTACAAGCTCGACGTCAAGCTCGACCAGTGACGCATACGCTATACCGACGCCTACGACAGGAGGTATCGCTCATCCTAGAGAAACTATAAATCCTGCGGAGAACGCATCGAGAGAAGAACTGAGGAGATTGGCAGAGGAGGATACGAAGAGACGGATAGCTCAGACGCAGGGAGGAACCACAGGGATCGGGGCGGATGCGGCTGCGGGTGAGAGGAAAGGGGAAAGTAATAAGGTACAAGGTGTGGCGACGGGTGAAGGAGGAGGGTTACAACCTCGACGAAGGGGTGGGAAGTGATAATCGAAGGAAGATCGAACAGAGAACGCCCAAGTAACACTGAAACCCATCACGGTTTGCAACCGATACAAATACACCTTCAAGTCATAACAATGCATGTATCAATCTCCGATAAATAGTCATGACCGAGACATCCTCCAAAGTGGTATCCAACGTTCTTCTCACACATAATCTACAACGCCCTCCTCGAGCATGAGCAAAAACATCTGATCCAAGCCAAGCACATCGTACCCCGACAGCGCTCCTGGCCTCATCCATCAAGCCGATATCTAAGCGTACTTGGTCATGAAATCCGTATGGAATTTCTCGAACCTGCCAACAAATTCTGCGGTCTCGGGACAGAGAGCGGTCACTCGAAGATGATAGGTGCCTGGCTCTTGACCGAATCCACTTCCAGCGACAGCACAGATACCAGTGGCGTCTACGGAATCAAACAAGATCTGTCAGCTCATCATTCTTTCGCATGTCTCAAGAGATGAACATATTCACCCAACAGGTCCAACGCGTACATCACATCCGCCTCCTTCCCTCTCTTCTTAGCCTCCTCAATAGCCTTCTGGGGCATATCGATCCTAGGGAAGAGATACATAGCACCCTCGGCAGGGTTACAAGACACACCCTCCATCTTGTTAAAATGTTCCGCCATAAGGTACGATCGTGATTTGAGGTTCTCTTGGATCAAAGATGTCTCTTTGAGCCAGAGAGGGTAAGATTCGTCGTCCTTCTTGGGTGGGGAGACCATGAGGTCGACACCGATCTGCGGGTGCGCGGGGTGGTACGAATTAGCATACAGCGATAGGTTTACGTGTGGGATAGATGTTGCCGCATAGCGAATGTGGGCGATCTGAGAACAACTTCTCCACGGAATAGAGAAGTAAGGATCGAACACAGGTATTCGACTCCGCTTACCTGACCGGAAACGGGAGGACACAATGACACACTGGCCATCTTATAGATCTGCTCCATCACCTCTTCCGAGATATTGACACATTCGAAATAACCTCCTCTCCTTCCACATTCACCACTCACGCCCTTCGAGATGGAATGGAACGAGACCAACTCGACGGTATCGGCAATTTCCTTCTTCATACCCTTGAGGATCTTCTTAAACGAGATGAACGGTCGATGTTCCGGGTCGAAGATGTTGGTCTGATAGACCTCATCTGCAAGAAGGACGATACTTTCTTCGTAACAGAGTGTGACGACGGCTTCCATCGCCTCTTTCGAGAGACAAGCACCGGTAGGGTTTCCAGGGTTGATGATGACCAAAGCTTTGACGGAAGTTCCGGAAGATTTCGCCTCACTGACTGCTTTCAAAAGTGTTTCGTGATCCATCGACCAGTCGTTCGATTCGGAAAGATAGTAAGGAAGAGGAGTGGCATCGAGATAGGCGAGCGTGGCGGTGTAGAGAGGATATTGCGGGATAGGGATCAAACAGCCATCACCTTTCTGAAGGGAGATAGCCATGATCGACGAGACACCGGCGGAAGCACCGGCAGTGAGGAAGATGGATTCGGGATCCGCAGGGTAGCCGTCTCTCTCTGATTATGACAGGCAATGAGTATGATCTCATAACAGGCTTTGACCTTGATCAACTCACCCGCGATGAACTTTGCTACCCTCTTCCTGATGCCGAGGACACCTTTGGAATGAGTATAAGCACCGACGCTTCCAATCTCCGCATGCAGCGCCTTGGCCCTCTTGATCGTGTCCTCTGGATAGATCTTCTTGGCCAATTCCAAATGCTCGTTCATCAAATCCGGATACTCCAACAACGAGATGATCTGTCTCCAGTAGGTCAATGGGACCTGGTTCAACCCCTTTTGTTGTGGGTTACCGATATTGGCAGTGACGACGTGTTCGAAAGGCAGTTGTTTGGACTTTTCCGTCTTCTCGTTGAGGGCCTGAACGTATTGATCGGCTTTCAGGGCGAGTTCTCCTCGAACGGCATAATGGACGTTGATGATGGACGGGTTGATGGTGGACAATGAGAGAGCGGGTTTGCGGCTGGACATGGTGGAACTGATTGAACGGGTTGAACGAAGTTGAGCGGTGTTTTGTCGTAGTACGGTGGATCGTGTGAGGATGCGAGGACAAGTGGTAAGGGCCATGTTATGCGAACGAGAGTGAGCCGAGCGGAAAAGAAAGTTGATTGGTAGGGCAGCGATGATTCGGCCAACGAGAATGAGGATCGGGCAAGGGAGGAGGGAGATTCAAGGGGAGCACGCAGTGTCAGCTGGACTGCTGATGGATAGAGATGGAGCGGGGACCCAAAGAAAGCAGCAGCAAAAACCAGACAAGAGGGAGAGCTAGACAAGGGTGAAAGAGGAGAAAACCAAGTGATCGAATCAGAAGATCTAGAATGGAATGATCGGGCCGAATGAGAGCGAGTCGATTCCTTCCAATTCGGAATTTAGGGTCCCACTGTTTTTGGATGCGGCAAGGACCGAATCTGCGGGGGTCCGATCACATTCCAACAAGGGAGAACAAGACCAGATATAGAAGTCGGGGAGGAGGGAGAGAGGGTAGGAACGCCGCAAAGGTGGAGGGCATCGCAACGGTTGCATTATTCGTTGCACCGACATGTTCACCGACGGACGAGGTGAAGACCGACATATGGTGCAAAGAGACCAAGAGCGGGGGTGAGGAACTAACACCACTCACAAGGATTTACAGGATATGGAAGAGCTGACCAGTGAGGCAGAGTATGAGTAAAAGTGAAGAAAGAGATGGAGTAGTACGAAGCAATGTTGCACTAGATAAAGAAGACGCCAAAGCGGGGTGTCATCGTCCCGCATCACGTATATATACCATACTCTGACCGACCAATCGAAGATAAGAGTAGAAAGTCTTATCGTGTTCCTTTCTCCCAACGAGTCGGATTCAGGTGCTTATCTACATGAAACGAGGTGGCGGTCATGATCTGGGGCGCAGAGGTCGCCGAAGACCCCGCCTTTGAGTTCGATCAAGATGGATAGGATAGATAGGCAGGAGCTTCTTTCCTTTGATGTTGACCCCGAACGAATCCCGATCGGACATGTTGGAATGGTAGAAAAGGCAAGGGGATGTCTTATGGCAGGTTGACAATAAGGTTGATTGACAGACTGTGTTGTCTGATTGGGGGAATACTGGCCTTTGTGACAACACCCTCCTGACAAGAGCAGTCGGCCGAAGCGATGATGAAAACCATTATCGACACCACACTAGAGACCAAGAATGAGGGGTATGATCTGGCTTGAGCCACGGTTCATATACAACGGTTGCATTACACCATATCACACTTCCCTCACAAGCAATGCTACGGGCTCAGCCTTCCTTCCAGGCCAAAGTGTCTGCGCGGTCTAGTTCCATTGTCCTCGATCCTGTGAGGGTAGATGATCAGGACCAACCTCGGTTCTGCGAAATTCCGGTGCGCATAAGTAATGCACTCACCATCAATCTGTCTTCTTGAGCGTTGGTAGGTGAATTCAGGTTTTTCCGCTCAGAAGCGAGTTTCGAGCTCAATTGGCCGGCTTTCGGATTGGAAGAGTTGATACCCTTTCCTTGCGCCTGGGATGACGAGTGAAGTGGCTTTGGTCAGCTCGGACATTCTATGTCAATTGCAGTCTCGCCCCAGGCGAGTGTCGAGACCGATTATACCTATGATCGGGCGACTGTTGTGCACCCAAGCCAGTGATGAGAGTGAAGATCGAATTGACACTCTGTACACACAAACACAAACACAAACACAGAGACTCACCGCCTTCGCCCTCTCTTCCGCCGCCTTCAACGCCCTCTCTCTCGGATCCCCATCACTGGTTATCGGGCTATCGCTCAACGTCCGCGGAGGTGCCGCGTATCTCGTCGTCCCTGATCCTGCTATAGGACGAGCTAATTGTTGTTGTTGTTGTTGTTGTTGTGAGGAAGGAGGGCCAGATCCGAGGACTTGGCCTTTGCCTGGTGGTTTGGAGGGGTCTGAAAAGCAGTTCCCCATTTCGGGAGGCGAAGATAGGATCAGTGGGAGTGGGTGGATTTGGAGGTATGTCGAGGCAGGATTTGCGAAGTGCGATTCAGAAGAGCGAGATTGGATGAATCTGACGGATTTGGCGTTGATGTGTCTGAAGTGAGATTCGGCGTCTGGCCTCGAGATGGTTGTCCTTCAATTCAATGCCGATGAGCTATCCACAGGTTAGAGTATTTGACTCATTCAGAAGTTGGGAGGACGCAATTGTCGCACGACAACAAACCAAGAGCGAACACCGGTAGCGCCAAGTCCCGAGCAACCGCTTCAACGGAGAAGAGACCACACTCCGTAGCATTCACGTTGTAGCACAACTTACTCCAAGTAAAGAATAGAAAACGAAGAAAGAAGATGATACATGAGCTGTGATTGAGACTACTGCTGTTGCTACGCTATTCACTTCCGTCAACACCATGCGACTGATCATGCTATCTGGCACACATGACACCGATGCGTTTTCCCGCCACGTTGACCCAACTTCCGCTCCTCCTCATTATAGTGTCCTCTCCGACTGCCCCGGACGCTCCGACCATTTCCCTGCTGCCTTGCGTGGATTCTCTCGACCTACGCCTCCCTCGATTCCTGACTGAGCTTCTCCCATTCTGCACCGCTGCCTTGACTAGCACCGTTGGGGCTGGCAGCATCTCCACCGACAGGACTGGCATCGTCAATGTCGGCAACACTGGCTTGGGGCTGTGCGGGGATCGCACCGGCACTAGAGCGAGCGCCCGCACCGGACAGCTCGGAGGAGGAAAGGGATGTGATTTCGATAAGGAGGTTCCAGACGGGAGGAGGAACGACTTTTTGGTAGACTGAAGGCAAACAGCAAGACTTAGCAGAAGACACAGACAAATTCGCTCATCTTGAATGCAATCGGATCATGGATATGGATGCAATGGAAACCAAACTCACTGCCCAGCAACTCGAGAGGTTGAGGGTACACTCTCAAAGCCCTATAGAAGTGCGAGGCGGACTTGACGTGGTATTCGGAACCCATCGTCGCAAGCTTTTCGCCCTCGGCAACCTGTTCTTGGAAGTAAAGCTCTTGTTGTTCGGGAGACGCGGGGATGCCCTCAGCTTGGATCTCAGCGAGAGCTTGACGGAGGGCCTGACAACGATCAAGATCATCAGTCCTGCGTGTCAATCGGAGATGTGATGAAGCGATGACAAGTGATTGCATTGACGTATCGGTACGTACCTTGGAGTTACGCTCCTTCTCCTCTTTGGCTCTAGATTCAGCAGCAGCAGCCAGCTTCTTGTGTTGCTTCTCTATATCACCACAAAAGACAAAAGAGTCAGCATGCACAGATCCCGACGCCACACCCGAGAATTATGACGCAAAGATCAAGACTCACTGAGACTCTTTCTGAAGTCTGCAGAGTTACGTCTCATATAATCAAAGTAGACCGCATATCCCAAGAAACCCGTGACGGCAACAGCGGCGGTGGCGCCTGCGACTCGAAGTGCTGGTGATGATGACATTGTGTTGTGGGGATGATGGGCCGATGCTGGAAAGCTAAGCTGTGTTATAGAATAATAAGAATGGCAAACGTCTACCAACATGCGATCAAAGCAAGAGTTCAAGAAGCAAGGATCAATGACGACCTGCCGAAATTTCCGTTCGTGGCGGCTATCACGACTCCCCAGACGATTTATCTATTCGGTGCTCCCATTTATGATCTCGGACGGAAGCAGAATGTTCGTCCACCCCAGAACAACACCAGCTTGGGTCGTGTAAAGGCATTGTCGATATTTGCTTCGAAGACACCCCCCACAAGACACCCTGGACTCACTTCTTGTTTCCTTCTTCCTTCTTGCTTCACATCGACTTCCTTCTGACTAGGACCGACAAACCACCGGATAAGCCATGTCGACCGCCTCGAGGGGAGCTTATGTCCCTCCTCACCTTCGAAATCGCACCGGACTTTCTTCTCCTTCAGCATCTTCCTCATCCTCACCCGATGGCGAGAGCAACAGCTCAAGAGCCTACAAGTCTGCCCCCACACGATCGACTCACTCCCGAACTCCATGGTCCCTTCCTACTCAACCGCTCTCCAGTAGCGATGGCTCGTCATCCTTCTCCAACAAACCGTCTTCCTATCCTTCAAAAAGATCAGCCTCTACAAATGGACATGCTCAACGGACGAGCCACGGTAGAATTGGGGGTGGACCTGCTTCCTCACCTTCGCTCTATATATTCGGAGATAGCTTCGTCGGACCAATGAAACTTCTGAGTGATGAGTGTGTACAAATCAAGACATTCAAGGGTTCCTCAGCGAAGGTATGTCGGATTGGAGTAGTCAGAAGTCCGAGGTCCAAGGCTAATGAGATGCTCCGTGGTTCTTGTTTTTACTAGGGACTAAACAATCCGAAGTCGATCAAGCAAGTATCCAAAGAACTTGTACCGATACTCGATCATCTACTTGCGCCTCCGCCCTATGCCTATGTACCGTCTTCGGGGAGATGGGCTTTGCTCGTCTTTGGAAATGTGAGCTGTCGGATGTCTTTGAGCGTCCACACGATGTTGACAGCTCAGTCAGGTCGACTTGCAAATAAACTACCTTTGGCAGTTGGCGAATAAGCCCCTTACAGAGGCTTCAATACCATCAATGTTTCCTGGTGAGAAATACAACAGCAATAATGACGGAGAAGAAGGCGACTCATACGAGGTGAATGACCGACAGTCGACCGATGACTCGCCCACACCTCTGAACGTCCTTGCTACGGCTACAGAGACGTCTGTCAAAGGTCCCGCACTCGGTCCCGAGCTCTTTGTCAAAGTCGTAGTCGACGCTTATACTTCCTGGCTGGAGCGAGAGATAATCAACGGACCGGTAGGAAAACGATTGGCTGAAGGAGCTGAGCAAAGACGGAATGAAAGCTCGACCACCTCATCGTCCATACCACTGAGACGGCGCCCCCCACCTTCGAAAGTGTTGATAGCTGCGGCGTTGCCGCCATTGATCGAGGATGAGATGCTACCTCGTATACCGGAAAAATACGTGGATAGATTGGAGGAAGACCACGAGAAGGCTCAAAGAGCTTTGGATCGAACTTCGGGAGAAGGCCGATCTAGAACTCCATGGGCGGCGAAGGGCACGCAAAGCAAGGAGATGTCGGAGACAGACGATCACATTGAGGTGGGATTATCGACACTGTCCGTGTCGGATGAACCTGTTCCACCATCTCCCGTCTCTCTCTCTTCGGTATCTTCCGATGTTTCGATAACGGTCGAATCTCATCCGAGCGTCGAAACATCAACCCATTCCATGACAACAGCAGTGTCCTCCACTCCGACTTCTGCCGGTAATACGAAAACCCCGATAACAGACCTTCTCATTCACTCTCCCCCGCTCTGCACCCTTCCGGTCAGGGTTCAAATGACAAACAATTACAACGCCGCTTTGAAATCGTTTTGCGAGAAGTTTCCCGATGTCCTCGGTTTCGTCGATATTTCCGAGTCGATGCACACAGGATCGGAAGCGCCGTCAGTCCATGGGGAGGTAGATCGCAACGTCTGGGCATGTCCTGTGGATCCAACGAACGTTCATCCGCTCTGGGAACCGACTTTGCCGTTGTGGATGAAAGCGTTAGGAGAGCAGGGTGTGCCTACCTCAGAGTGGAGGATCAGTGAAGATGCGGAAGAGACTTTCAGAGCTTATGAGATTGATAAGAGACGGCGGACGGAAAAGAGGAAGGGGGGCAGTGGTGAAGAAGGTGTTGAGGAGAGAATCAAGCTGAGGGATGAGTAGTGGTGGGTGAGACTATTACAGAAGATTATGGGGGGAAGGTGGGTTCGCCAATCTAGAAGTATCAGAAAATGTCCAAGCATTATGTGACAGTCCGAAAGACCAAAATCACCTAGGATTGTTAGATGTCGTGTTGTCAAATTACCTGTTGCATGTTGAGCAAAGCTCCGATGTATCACAATACGAGTACCGTTACAGAGTTCAGATCAGCGATTGTACTTTGTGTCTCGAGATGTAAGCTGTGGGCTTGAGAAGTGGATCAAGTTCCGTTGAACATCGCATGTCACAGTGGTCTCAGGGTAGCGGTAAGCAAGGATTTCCAGATAGATAGGCCGGATGGGTGATGGACGATGACGATGCATGATTTGCGGCTGATACACAACTTTCCGAACGATGATCATCCTCTGCTTCGCATCGAGATGACTTGTTGTACCTTTGTTCTGACCTGCGGGAGTAAAGGGAAGGAGTTAGCGATAGTTCGATCTCGACCAGAAAGCAGTTTGTCCAGTCCCGGTTGCCCCTTCGTCCTGCTGCCGCTTTTAGTTGACCCGTCCTCATCTCACGTATCTGATCACTCCTTCGATTATAATTCTTTTCCACGACCGCGAGTGTGGAGGAGGTTTCTCCCGACAGCGAGCGGTCCCACGTTGCTGACTGGGAACTATCCCCTGGACCCTCACTCGAATACGGATAACACGACCGACCGATCGCAGGGACTACGCCTTGAATTTTCGATCTTGAAAAAAATCACTCACCATCTCCTTGAACCTCCTCCTATGTCTCTCGCTCAACAATCTCCTCCTTCTTACACTCGGTTTCTCATAGAATTCACCCAATCTCAACTCCTTCTTCATATTACTGTTCCTCAACAAACCCCCCAATCGCTTATAAGCCGAGATGAACTCTCCTCCTCTCGGGACGAGGATCGATCGTCCGCTATAGGTCGTCATCGGATATCCTAACGAGTTGCGAGCGGATGCTTCGATCCACCATGATTCGGCGTTGGGGTCGGAAGAAGACAATGAAGACTGGCTCCCGTTTCCGGAAGAAGAGGAGGAGGACGCTGGGGGGATCTCGAATCGTAAGGATGATAGAGCGGATTCCTTACCGCTCGAATTCGAGGTGGAGGTCGGAGTCGAGGAAGAGGAAGGGAAAAGAGATGATGAAGTAGGTGGTGAAGGAGGAAGGGTCGAGTTGTATCGCAAGGAAGAGGGGACGAAGGAGGGAGCGGCAAGGACCACTCGAGAGGTCGAGGCGACTGTAGAGGTCGTACTTGCCCTCAGGGCAGATCGGAACAGCATCAACATGATGAGCTGCTCGAGCTGTGTGTTGGGTATGCTATGGTCAGATGAGAAGGTTGCAGTAAAAAGTGAGATTCAACAAAGTCGACCGAATGACCTATGAATGGTCGTCGACTTGTTGGGATAAATTGATCAAAATGGGATTCACCGATATTCAGGTCGGTGGAGGATGTTCAGTCGTGGTTGCCGCTCGTGATTGTCTTTTCGACGTGTTCCAATCTCAACCTCAGCTTTCGCAACTAATGTCGACACCTCACTCGTCCTCGCCCCGACAAGATGCTGCTCAGCTCGTTGAAGCTACTTCTGCTCACTCCGATATATGCAGCGGCTATCTCTTCAGACTCGTTCCATGAGTCGCTCACGCTGCATCCTCTGCCAGATGGCAAGCTCTCGGTACTGTTCGAGTTCACGACGTATTTCACTGCTGCGAATCCGTCATCCCAGATACGTGAGTGCTCAGCTACCTGTAGTTTCGTCGTCCCAAAGATACGAACAGCTAAAGTCACAACTGCATCTTCCTCTCTTCCACTCGGATCTCTGTCTCACAGCCCAATCACATCACTCCCTAACACCGCCTTCCCTGCTTCTGCCCTTACAGCAGAACAACGTATCCGAACTCACAATCTCCTTTGTCGCTGGTCGATGGGACCAGTCTCGGTCTTCCGAATCTGGCCCATTACATCACGAGTCGGGAGGAGGGGGCGGAGAGGTGCGCGGATGGCTGAGAGATGATATGGACGGACGGAAGAGTAGCTCCGAGAGGTGGAAAAGTGTCACTCATGCTCTCGGAGGTTTGTTCTGTGCTGGTCTGGGACCAAATGATGCGGGCGAAAACGTGATGACATTCGGAGAGATCTATCCTTCTGTCAAAGGAGATCGTGCTAGTGAGCTGCCCGCAACCCTCTTGGAGCGGGGAAAATCAGGTCAGCTCACAGATCCATATAGACCTAACGCACTATCTCCTCGCACACCCACACCACCATCTCTGCACCGAGAACCTTACACCTTTTCTCTCTCTCTTACCCTCCAAAGGGTTATCAGGTCTCTCGTCTCTCCTCGCTCAACCGGGCATCATATTCTCGTGGGGTTTCAAGACCGAAGGAATAGAAGTGATCATGCCTTCTTCGGATCAGCCTCAAGGTAGATGGAAAGGATGGTGGGAAGGTGTTGTAGACCTTGTGCCAGAACGTGGAACGGCTAAAAGGGACTTCTCGACCGAACAGTTGTTCAAGAGACATCTACCGAGGGTGTTCCCGGAAGCGGAAAGCTCTGTGATCAGAGTGATCAAGCCTCAAGTCGGAGGTGGACATCTTCGACTCGAACCGACTGGAAGATCGAAAGAGCAGTGGGTGGATGGGGAATTGAGGGAAGTGATAGAGTGGGATTTGTTGGCTGAGACCGCGTCGCTGAGCGGAAAGTATATCAGAGCGACGTGGGAGATTGAAAGCGAGTTCAAATATCGTACGTCAACGCATTGTCTTCCGCCCTTCCGTTCGGCAGTCGCTTTGCGCTAACACGGCTCTCTCGGCAGCTCGCATCTTCGCGAAACCCCCCATCACGATATCTCGAACAATCATCAATCCGCTTGCCTCGGACGGCACACTCCAGATCAAGATCACGAACAATGGTGCGGATGCCCGGGAAGCCTTATACAGCGAAATATGGCCCTGGTGGGTGAAGGGCTGGATGAGCGAGATCAACGTACAGATAGAGGGCAAGGGGGACAAGCGCAGGTGTCATACTTGTTATTGTATCGTTTGTCGACTGACGTGTTCGCGCAGCCGAATTGTTAAGCGATATCGAGTTTCACCCTTCGACACCGCCCAAGGTTTCAACCACGACTTTACATCTTTCCCTCACTTTACCGCAGAGATCTACAATAATCCTCACCATCCCCTTCACTAAGCTCACTCTGAAATATACCGAGCATCGACCCGATGCTGAGAGGGGCGTGGAGATTCCTTCGGGTGTTCTCACACTCCTGGATGTGGCAGTGCAGTCCGAACCAAAACAAACAGAAGCAAAGGAGCAGTCCCGAAGCGATGCAGCAAATTCTGGACGAAGGAGGATATACACTGACAGAATTCTGTTGGATGTGCCAACACCCGACTTCTCGATGCCTTACAACGTGATCATCATGAGCTCGACGGTCATGGCCGTGTTCTTCGGATTGATGCACGGTGGTCTAACACGGATGTGGGGCTGGGTTGAGGTGCCGAAGCAGGCGGGGATCAACAGTCAGCCTCAGCTGACGGAGTCAGAGGTAGTCGACGAGAAAGACGGTTTGGAGTCGTTGTAGAAGGTAGAAGGCATAGGTATGTATACAAAGCGTGTATCGTCGGAATCTGCGATGTAGAGCATCGACGTTGTAGTCGCAGCTCTCATTTGCTCCTATGTTCTGCTGTGCCCCCATTACAATCATTGCTTGGAGGAGACGCTCGCAAGAAGCCACTCGCCCTAAACAATCCGAGGGTGTCTTCCGAGTGATCGTGAAACCGCTCCGCACTCCGATCCATTCCTAGATCTCTGCCGAGGGTTGGACCATTCGGATATGCATGGCTTTCCAGATTGCGCTACAACAATAACCCGTGAACATGTGTCAAGGCGATAATAAGCCTTCACCACGACGGTGGATATCATCGTCACAAGCTGAAGCGCCACATGAGACTGAGGAGCCACAATCAAAGGATTTCTGACCTCCACACTTGTCTTCTTGTTTTCCAAGGCCGAAACTTTTTCTTCTCATGCCACGGACGATCGGATTCGACGGATTCCTTCTCCGCGGTATGTGAAGGCAGTCTCTCACCATCTCATCATAATCCAGCAAGGCGGAAGCGCTATTGGAGCAAGCGTGCGAGTAGTAGTAGCAGTAGTAGTGGTGTAGTTTTGTCCCCCTCTGCCGAATGTGACTTTTCTTTGTTCTTGGAAAACAATGTGGTACAAATGAATCTTGGAAAACAAGCCTGCAGTGTTTTCCAATCCTCGCAGCGGCATTGACCGTTCTTCACCAAACGTGTTTTTTCCAATTTTTCACAATCACTGGGGGCATCTTTTTTCTCCTCTCCCTTTCGCCAGCTGATACAGAGAAACGACACCCTGTACATAGATAACGCACAACGCACACACGAGAAACCCCTTAGACCCCGTTCTCATTCCCGAATAAGAGAGAGAGAGAGAGCAACCACCTCGTGTGTTTGCCCCTTTCACTTTCCCGTTAAATCGACAATTCACTCATGCGCAACATTCGACCAACAAAAGGTCATCTTCATCAATCTCTTGGAAGAATACCAACTCCTCTTAACACAAGATCACTCCTGCTACCGACCACCACCACCACCGGTGCTATCAGATCGATCTCATCTTCCTCTTCTTCCCCTGCATACTCGAGACCTCCCCCTGCCCTCAACCTACACGCCGTTGTACCCCAAAGGACTTTTTCCGTCTCCTCACAAGTAGAGAAAGCAAAGATGTCGTCTTCTGATGTCGAGATGGGTGAGGCTGGAAAGGCAAAGATCATCGATGGAACTGCCATCGCCAAGTACGTCTTGTGCTCTACTCATCATGATACATACCGAACAACGTGACTGACTCTTTTCTGCCTTGAATCCAGGCAAATCCGAACCTCCATCTCCGAGGCTATTGCTCAATTGCAGTCCACCAACCCAACCTTCCACGCTCCTCACCTCGTCATCTTCCAACTCGGTTCGAACCCCGCTTCAGCCACTTATATCCGCATGAAGCTCAAGGCCGCCGAAGAGAGCGGCATGACCGTCGAGCACATCCAGATCCCTTCCGATGAAGAGTCTGGCGCCCCCGCCGGTACCGGTACCAAGCGACTCCTCGAAGCCGTCAAGAAGGCCAACCAAGACGAGAAGGTCTCCGGTGTTCTCGTTCAGCTCCCTCTCGAGGGTGCTGGAAAGACTGAGGAGAAGGAGGTCGTCGATTCGGTCGACGTTAGCAAAGATGTCGATGGATTTCATCCTGAGAACATCGGTCTTCTCAGCAGTCGAATCGGTGAACCGTACTTTACCCCTTGTACCCCAGCTGGAGCGATCAAGCTCATCGAATCTACCGGTTTCGACCTTCGTGGATCAAACGTCGTCGTCCTTGGTCGATCAGATATCGTCGGTACTCCCGTTTGCGCTCTGCTCAGGAAGAAGGATGCGACAGTCACCCAATGTCACTCGAGGACCAA
This sequence comes from Kwoniella newhampshirensis, assembly GCF_039105145.1. NCBI lineage: Eukaryota > Fungi > Basidiomycota > Tremellomycetes > Tremellales > Cryptococcaceae > Kwoniella > Kwoniella newhampshirensis. The sequence goes on from NC_089960.1 coordinate 265,170, forward strand.
GAACCTAAAGGAGATCGTCGCTACTGCCGATGTCGTCGTGGCCGCTATCGGTCAAGCCGAGTTCGTCAAGGGTGATTGGCTCAAACCCGGTGCTGTCGTCATCGACGTTGGTACCAACTACATCCCTGATGCTAGCAAGAAGTCCGGTCAACGATTGGTCGGTGATGTCGAGTTTGAATCCGCTTCAAAGGTCGCCTCATTCGTCACCCCCGTCCCCGGTGGTGTGGGTCCCATGACCGTCGCGATGCTCATGAACAACACCTTCGAGGCTGCCAAGCGAGCATGGACTGTTCGACGAGCCAAGCAGCTCGTTCCCCTCCCTCTCGAGATCTTGGAGAAGGTTCCCTCCGATATCGAGATTGCCGTCGCTCAGACTCCCAAGCCCGTCGCTCTCATCGCCGAAGAGATCGGTGTTCACCCGGACGAGGTCGAGTCTTATGGTCGATACAAGGCCAAGATCGAGCTCAGCGTCCTCGAGCGACTCAAGGACAGACTGGACGGCAAGTACATCGTCGTCGCCGGCATTACCCCTACACCTCTCGGTGAGGGTAAATCCACCACCACCATCGGTCTCGCTCAAGCTCTTGGTGCCCATCTTCACAAGACTGCTATCGCTTGTGTCCGACAGCCTTCTCAAGGACCCACTTTCGGTGTAAAGGGTGGTGCCGCTGGTGGAGGTTACTCCCAGGTCATCCCTATGACCGAGTTCAACCTTCACTTGACCGGTGATATCCACGCTGTCACCGCTGCCAACAACTTGCTCGCTGCTGCTATCGACGCCAGGATATTCCACGAGGCGACTCAGTCTGACAAGGGTCTCTTCAACCGACTCTGTCCTCCTAAGAAGGGCGTCAGGACCTTCTCCAAACCCATGCTTGCTCGATTGCACAAGCTCGGCATCGACAAGACCAACCCCAACGATCTGACCGAGGAGGAAGCTGCCAAGTTTGCCCGTCTTGACATCGACCCTTCCACCTTGACCTGGAACCGTGTGCTCGACACCAACGACCGATACCTTCGACAGATCACCGTCGGTCAGGCTCCCACCGAGAAGGGTCTTGAGAGGAAGACCGCCTTCGACATCGCCGTTGCTTCCGAATGTATGGCTGTTCTGGCTCTCAGCAAGGACCTCGCCGACATGCGAGCTCGTCTCGGTCGAATGGTTGTCGCTTCAAGCAAGGCTGGCGACCCCGTCACTGCTGAGGACATTGGTTGTGCCGGTGCGATGGCTGTTCTTATGAAGGACGCGATAAAGCCCACCATCATGCAAACCCTTGAAGGTACCCCTGTCTTCGTTCACGCTGGTCCCTTCGCCAACATCGCCCACGGTAACTCTTCCATCATTGCCGACCGGATCGCGCTCAAGCTCGCTGGTATCGAGCAAGGTGACGATGTCAACCGAAATGGTTATGTTATTACTGAAGCTGGTTTCGGTGCCGATATCGGTATGGAAAAGTTCTGTAACATCAAGACTCGTGTCTCAGGTCTCCAACCCAACGCCGTCGTTCTTGTCGCTACCATCCGAGCTCTCAAGATGCACGGTGGTGGTCCCGCCGTCACCCCTGGTAAACCTCTCGACGCGGTCTACACTGCTGAGAACCTCGACTTGCTCGAGAAGGGTTGTGCGAACTTGGGTAAACACATCGAGAACGCCAAGAAGTTCGGTTTGAAGGTTGTTGTCGCCATCAACCAGTTCAGTAACGACACTGAAGCCGAGATGGCTCTCGTCCAGAAATACGCTCTCAGCGTCGGAGCCGACTACGCCGTGCCGGCCAACCACTGGGCCAAGGGTGGAGAAGGTGCTGTCGAACTTGCTAAAGCGGTCATTGACGCCTGTGCGGAACCGTCCAAATTCAAGTTCCTCTACGACCTCAACCAACCTCTTGTCAACAAGATAGAGATCATCGCCAAGGAGATGTACGGCGCGGACGGTATCAAACTGTCAGCCGAAGCTGAAGCGGAGATTGAACGATATGAGAAGCAGGGTTACGGCGGTCTGCCCATCTGTATGGCCAAGACTGCTCTTTCGCTCTCGGACGATCCTAGCAAGAAGGGTGTCCCTACCGGGTTCACATTACCCATCACCAACGTGAGGCTGAGTGCTGGTGCAAGTTTCGTCTACCCCTTGGTTGGTGATATGAGCACTATGCCAGGTCTCACCACCCGACCCGGTTTCTACGATATCGACCTCAACCCCGAGACTGGAGATATTGAGGGTCTGTTCTAAGCGACGACGACTGAGTCGGAGTCTCAGGGGTACAGCACGGTATGAACAGGAGTAGGAAGACTTGTGGAGGAGAGGATATATACCCACTTTATTTTTTTGGCATTCAATCGGATTCAACATTCATTATATTCCACAATCACACACATTCAAACCATCATCAACCACAAGATATCAGCATGTACATAGATTATACAGAATCACCAAAAAATTCTACCTTCTTCTTTAGATCGTAGAGTAGAATAAGATAGACATGCACGCCTCAACGGCTCTTTACAAAAACAAACATATGGTGGTAGATTCGAGTCTGGATGCTTTCAACTGTTTGAATGCGAGTTGCGAGTGATTGTTGATTGTGTGATGATTCTCCGAGACATGCCATACAAGCGGAGGCCTTTGACGAGACGAGCCTTATTATAGGGGATCTTTCGACGAAAAATGGCTTGTCAACGCGATTGCCTAAACTCACAAAAGTCTGTCCGATATCAGTCGGCGATACACATGAGACCCATGCATTTCAACATCTCTGTATATCACAGATCACGACCTAAACTTCTGTCTTCCTTCATGGGCATCATCATCAATATCCTATGTACAACACATCAACCACCGCTTCGACCTTCCGGGACGATATCGTCTACTGCTTGGAAACCTCCAAGATGACACGACCTGCGATCTTGCCTGCCTCGAGGTCTTCGTAGACGCTGTGGGAAATCGCGTTGGTCGATGTATCAGTACATGTCATAGGTAACGAGTGTGACTTGGAACTCACGACTTGAGAGCATCCAGACCCTTCTGCTCGTAGATGACCTTGACCTTGCCCGCGGCGGCAATGTCCAAGGACTCGATGGCATCCTGTCTGGTGCCGACATAGCTTCCTTGGATCCGGATGGACTTGAAGACCGTCCAGAAGACGTTGGCGCCCATCTCCGCATCGGGCATACCGACACAGACGAGCGTCCCTCCCTTTCGGAGATAAGAGATGGCTTGCGTGTAACCTGTCTGACTTGCCGCAGTGACGAGAGCGGCATGAGGGCCCAGTCCATCCGAAGCGGCTTGTATGTCGGCGACGATGTCTTTCGAAGTCTTGAAATCGATCCAGACATCTGCGCCGAGCGACTTGACGAGCTTTTCCTTGGCCGCACCGGTATCGATCGCGATGACCTTGAGTCCCATGGCCTTGGCATATTGGACGGCGAGGTGTCCGAGACCGCCACCGGCGCCGGGCAAGGCGACCCAGTCGCCGACCTTGGTGTTGGACACCTTGAGCGCCTTGTACGTGGTCACTCCCGCACAGAGGATCGAGGCCGCAGCGGCAGACTCGAGGTTCGCAGGGATGGGAGTGACGTGGTTGGTGTAGGAAACGACGTATTCGGAGAAGGTACCGTCGACAGTGTATCCGGAAAGCTTGACTTCGGGACAGTCTGTTGCAGCGAGTAGTAGAGATGACGTTAGCAAAAAGATTTAAGCTTATTTGACGGTATGACAAGCGGAGGGGGAGCCAGGTGAAAATGAGATTCGATCGGTCGACGATGGACCATTTTTGCATAAAAGTACGAGGGGATGCACTCACTCATCTCGAAGCCTCTTCGACAGAACTCGCAGTTGAGACAACTGTCTGCCATCCACTTGATTCCGACTCGATCACCGAGCTTGACCGGAGAGTTGGGCGTGTTCTCCCCGATGGCGACGATGGTTCCGACACCTTCATGACCACCGATCAGGGGGTGGACCGATGGCACTGGCCAATCGCCCTCTTTCGCATGGAGATCGGTGTGACAGACACCGGTGTGAGAGATGTGGACGAGACACTCGCCGGGTTTGAGATCGGCAGCCTGTTTGACGGGATGGGATTTCTCGATCTCGAGTGGTGCGCCGAGTTCCTTGACGACGGCGGCCGTCTGCGTCTTTGGGATGGTGAAGCCTTCGAGTGTCGACATGATTGGTCTTGTGGTGTGGATGTTTCGTTTGTAATTGTGACTGTGACTGAGAGAAGGGGGGTGGGTGCTGGTGGTCGCGGTTAATATACGTGTTGATCTCGGAATTAGACGGGTGGTGGTGTTGAGGAGGATGCCGGTGGTAGACCGTTTGAATAGCAGCATGGTCATGTGGAGTGGGAAATCAAAAACGGAGCCCGGTTGATGTGGGTTGATTTCTATAAGCGGAAGGATGCGGAGTATCTATCCCCTCCAATCCGATCAATCGCTCGCTTGCTTTGCGGAGGTACTCGTATGCGCACAACAAAGGTACAATCGTTCGTTTGCCGCTACGAGTACTGTAAAATATCACGGGCCGGAACGCTCAGTGTGATGTGGATGCTGTTTTGTCTTGGCCAAAAGGAAAAAACAAGTAAGGGGACATGAAGCGAGGGGGATACGAGTTCGTTGTTTGCAACTCAACCTCGGCCCCTCTGGCTGATCAACCCGCTGCTTATATATCATGTCATGTGGGCTACTGGCACTGCATCGAAAGATGATCTGAGCGACTTCCGCATATAGCACCCATCCCTCGCACCACCGTCGAATTGGTTATCGTCGACAAATCAAATAAATAACTTATCCTTTGTGAGCCCCTCTCTCTATCCTCCGCGTTCGGTGGTTGAAGGCGATTTCGTTCAGGGTCGAGGAATGTGAAGCTTGTCTTGATTTGTAGTAGTGAGTGGTAGTTGTTTTCATTTGATACCGCTTTGTGCAGTAGAGTAGTCAACTTGACTATTTGTATTGGGACCCTGCTCAGGAACCGTGATATCACTTTTCCGATAACGGCCGCCGCATAGTTAACTGTACAACCACAAACTCTATCATGATCCCACCTGATGATCATCCGAACAATTCCGGCCGTACCACCTCTCTCATCTCTCATTCCGGTTACTATCTGATACGACCGGTCGAGCAGTGTCCTCACCGTGATCACATCCGGTCTGCACCATATCACCACTTGTACTGTCAGGTGACACAATGATTAGGAACAGACTTGTTCCGAGACGATGATAGACCCGGACGGGATCATCCCCACGTGGATGAACAGATGAGGAAAAAGAATCGTGACGTGGAAGACAAGGAGATCTCGTTCTTTTCGTCAAAGAAGTTGTCATGGTCGAAGCACTACTATCATTTCGAAGTTGTGATTCACACGAATATCACTCTCACATGCTGCTCCAGATGACCTCCATCTTGCGTTGGGTCCCAACAAGTCTCGTCAGCTCCGCACTGAGATGCACTCGGACATATAGCACGCATGTCGACGTCAAGGGCAAAGGCAAGGCAACTACCACAGCAGCAGCAGAGGACGGAGAATGGGAAACGGTCATCGGTCTCGAGATTCATGCTCAACTCAAGACAGGAAGGAAGCTGTTCTCTCGTGAGCTGCCTGCGTTCTCCTGCTCATTCGAGTTCCGCGGAAGCTTCGAGTTCTGCGGAAGCTCATGCCACTCTCTGCGCCTGATTCGCTCGCAGCCGCCTCGACATCGTATGGAGATGTCCCCAACACCAATGTCAACTTGCACGACGCTGCGTTTCCGGGTACCCTGCCAGTAAGTCGAACCGGCCGTCCGAAGACAACAAAGAGCATCGCTTATGGGCTCCCGCACAGCAACTGGATCTCAATGCAGTCAGACTATCACTCATGACTGCGCTGGCTCTGAACTGCACCATAGTCTGTCCCTTCATCCTCATCAACTTCAGCTCAATTTGACTGACCGTCATATGGACATGCTGGTACAGAATCCTCGATCGACATTCGATCGAAAACATTACTTCTACCACGATATACCGGCGTCGTACCAAATAACGCAACACTACAGTGAGCCGCCACCCACCAAGTAAGTTTGAAATAAGCTGATGCCCTTGTGAAACACTTTTCAGATCCCCTCGCTCGGAATGGCAGGATACAAATAGACAAAGGCGATAATGGGTCCTCGCGGATATTTGAGGTCGGGATACATCAACTCCAGATCGAACAGGTCAGCTGACTCATCTTTAGGCGATTGCTAGTGCGACGTGAAGCTGATATCCACTTTGAATTAATGGTGACAGGACACAGCCAAGTCTCAGACGGTCGGGAGTTCGGTGCTTGTGGATTTGAATCGAGCAGGAACAGGACTGATGGAGATTGTGACCGAGCCGGATATACGAAGTGCTGAAGAAGCAGGAGCATTTGTGAAGAAGCTGCAAGGGTTACTCAGAAGAGTGGGATCGGCGGACGGGGATATGGAGAAGGTGAATCTGTACGGGATCGCCTCTTGGCCACCAATGACGAATCGGAATCATTACTGATACGTTATGCTGTCGCACAGGGAAATCTCAGAGTGGACGTCAACGTTTCCGTACACAAGCGTGGCTCGCCGTTCGGTACCAGATGTGAAATCAAGAACATCAATTCGGTTCGATTCCTTCAAGCTGCCATAGGTTGGTTCATTGACCCGCCCCCTCCTAGCCCACTCTTGATTTCCCCTCTCCTGGACGACACTCGAAGCCTTGTTTCTCTTTCTAGAATGCTGATATATCATGTTCTCAGAGTCGGAGCGACGTCGACATATCGAACATTATCTGAACACTGACACTCCGCTCGCGCAAGAGACCAGAGGTCTGAACGAGCTCACATTACAGACCTTCCCTCTTCGATCAAAAGAGGAAGCGACGGATTATCGATATATGCCAGACTCGAACCTTCCTGCGATGGTGATAGATCCTGTGTGTCTTCAGCCGGCAGTGTCCTCTCTGTAGAGACAACGAGCTGACCGTGATCTCCCTTTTTCCAGGCGTATCTGACAAAGCTGAGAGATCAGTTACCGGAAATGCCTTGGCAATCTGTCGAGAGGCTGATGACCGAGTATGGGGTGACCAAGAGAGATGTGGAGACGTTGTTGGGCCTGGACGAGTATGAAGCGAGGGGTGTGAAGTATTTTGAGGATGTCGTGGGAGGGAACAGGTCGGTGGCGAAGAGAGCGATGAACTGGTGAGTCGGACATGAAACGCCATGCAGTCCAAGTCATAAGGATCACACTTGGTGTCTGCATCGTGTAACTGAATGTCTGAAAGAAATGACACTGTGCTTCCCTTCGCCACGGAAGAGAAGATCATATATAGGCTCGGCTGACATCAGTCCGCGACAGGATCGTTCACGAGACTCTAGGTCAACTAGGCAAGCTCAACAAATCGTGGTCACCAACCATCATCCCTCCAGCACTCATGCGAGAACTCGTCGCTTCCATCGAAAACGGTGCCATCACAGGAACGACAGGCAAATCAATCGTGAAACATCTACTATCCCTCCCTTCATCCGTCGACCCTACAACGGAGCTCGACTCTGTACTGTCCCGATTGGGAATACACATCTCCCTCGATCCTTCCGCTTCTGATGACGATGGAGGAGAAGGATTGAGCGAGATGTGTCTGAAGGCCATGGGAAATCAGCCAAAGGCAGTGATCGATTATAAGAAGGGGAACGAGAAAGTGGTGATGCGTTTAGTAGGGGAGGTCATGAAGATCTCAGGAGGGAGAGCAGATGCTAGGAAAGCCAAGACTGTCTTGGAAGAGCTTTTGAAGGCGTAGATGGATTACTGGGGTGGTGTATCACCTTGCAATCATCGGAGTAGAACGTGGTCGGTGTGATCCATTGAGAAGCATTTGTACATTGTCGTTAAATGTACAACAACATAGCATCATCAGGCGAGGTGGAGCGCAGAATGCAATTCACCTTGAGTCCTGGACCTTATTAATCAGTCATCGGCCGAAAGAGCTACACCCTAGCTTACGTCGTCGTCATCATATCTCTCTTACTGTCTTACAATGTCGACATCAGACGCCTTCCAGTACAATTCGTGATCGCCACTATCACCCGCCTCGGTCCATCGCTTCGACAATGCACGCATCACATCACCATGCGGTGACCCCGGCATTGCAGCTTTCGCAAATTTCATATTCGCCTTGAGATAGACTGGAGGATGATCAATCAGCGCGCGAAATGATAATAGATTCGAAGAAAGGACAGCTCGCAGATGTCATGAAGGGTTGGGGTGTCACTTACGCTGGAAGGCAGAGGCTGGTTTCTGTTTCGTCTGGAAAAGAGGGACCAGCTTGCCTTTACAGCTTCCACAGGCTTGTTTGGATGTATCGATGGCTAAAGGACAGCCAAATATCGTCAGCGTCAAGCCTTGCGTGCAAGAGATAGCTTCATCAAGGTCAGCTCACATTTCGAATGTCGTTTATAGCTATGACGAAGGTCGCAGTCGAGGTCCGTCAGCTTGTCACGGGGTGTATCATGGCTCGAAAAGCGTGGAATCGTTTCTCTCACATCTTACCACATCGCTCGTTCGAACATCTCCATTCGTACTTGTACTCAATGACATATGGGTGTTTAGTCTATAGCAGTACAGATCAGCCGGTTTTCCAGGGTGTAGCAGAAGCATAGCAGCCTTCGAGCGACTCGTTGAATCACTCACCGTAACCTTGATGTCTTTCCTCGCTCGCATGATCTTGCGACCCCTACAAACTATACATCAGCTTTGTGTGTCTCGCCGTGATTGGCACCATATAGAAGCTTACCAGCTCTTGAAGATCCGGCCGTGTGGGTTCTTGTACTCGTTGCTGATAACCCAAGTCGCCACTTTTTTTCCCGACTGTTAGTCGCGTTGCTTCGTCACAGTCATATGTAATGTGGATAACGACGCACGATGACACATCTCATGGGCTACCGTGTTGAGGATTTGTTCTGTGGAGCTTGGATGAGTAGTGCCATAGTCAGGCGCAAGAAGTAGAAGCTCACCCTTCCCAGTCAACACCTTCTCAGAGAGCTCGATCCAATGTTCCTTCTTGGTCTCACCGTTTTTCGTCACCCTACATAGATACACTCAGCTCCGTGCATGTCAAGCATGTAAGTCAAGAATATCGGGCAATCCTGTGCTTCGATGCTTCAACCTGATTCACTGCGGACCCACCTCTTCGATCGCGCGACTCCAGCGGTCGTCAACAGCCTGTTATTCCATTCTACCCTTGCGTTCACTCCACCAGCTCCTAACATTTCCTCAAAAACCCTCTTATCGAGATCATCAAAGATCTCACTCGCGATCCTCTCTCGTTCCATCGCCCATTCACGCTTCGATAAACCACGTTTGGCGGACTTGTCCTTCTTATCTCTCCTGGTCGTCAGCGCAGGCTCAGTGTCGGCTTCCGAATCCGAGGAAGCTATGACCAGTCGATTGAGTTCTGGTAAGATGAGAGGTCGTTTTGTTGGTGGCGAATAGTGCAGAATTGCCTGATCGTCGAATCTCGAATCGTCTCTCTTTTCCCTTCTTTGAGTCTTCCGAGAAGGAGGAGCATCAACTATCTCGAAGCCGTCACTTTCAGCTCCCGAACTTCCGACTTCCAGACACTCGTCCTCTTCATCGTCATCTACGATAAAATCGCGTAGAGAACCGTACGAATCGTCGTCGCCGTAGTAATATATTCCGCCTTCGTCATCTTCGCCATTTTCGTTCTCTTGACCCTCATCGCTCCGCTCAGAAGAACTATGAGGGCCTTCGTGCTGTTCGTTGTCACTATCTGACAAATTCAATATCCGTCGGCCGCTTTGTCGAACCGGAATATCATCCTCCGAATCCGAAATGATGATCCGTCTCTTGCCGGGGGTTCTGCGTGAGATAGGCGCCCAATCAGGCTCGCCATCATCGCTTTCTTTGCCTGACGGCGAGTGATCGGATACCGGATCGATCGCCAAACAGGAGGCTGAGCCGGGGGTGAAAGTGAGTGAAGAAGGAGGGAGAGATCCGTCTTCCTCACGCTCAGGCGTCGGCATTATGCGTTGGGAGACATGGATGCCAGCAGAGGATTCTCGCTCCAGATCATCTAATGCTGCTTCTCTACAAGGTAGGGTGAGTTGCTGTACGGTCTATGTAATCAACAGACAGCAAGAGCCAGCAACTCACAAGATCAAATCCCCGTCCACTTCGTCCGCCTCCAGATCACTATCGAATTCTTCGGTCATTCCCTGTGACGGCAAATTCTGTTCTGGCTGATCGGACAGCTTCAATGCACCTCTGAGAGACCTGGTCAGTCATGCGTGAAAAAGTTTCACATAGACAACAGATCGATCATAGGACGACCTACAGATCGAATTCTACTCCCAGATCTTCCGTCTCCTGCAATCCGTCTTCTTTCCGATCGAAAACCAAATCTGACTCCACATCGCTTCTTAGACTGTCCATCGATCTACTTACGGATCTCTTTGTCGCGGACGTAGCCATGATCTTCATCCCGTTCAATCTCCTCCCTGGTGTAGCTCTCATCTTTACATTGGAGAAATCGAGTTTCTTCAAAGGGGTAGGTGCGAAAGCCACATTCCGACGAGGTGTCAGCGGTCTCGTGGTACTGAACGTCATTCGAGGACATGTCGGAGCTAGACACTCAAATATGAGCCAAGACCAACTTGAGAGAATCGACAAGACAGGAACGGTTTATTTGGAATGACCTGGTCGAGAGGGACTCACGAGGAGGTGAGGGTGGTTCGGGTATCTGTTTAACGGGCGTGGATACAGATTGCGGTGTGCTCCCTTGATGAGCAAGCCCGAATGTCGATTCCGAGCCTGACTTTGACTCGGAGTCAGAGATAACAACTCTCCTCTCTCGATAAGATGCTCTCGACATGGCACAGGCTGGTGCAACGGGATAGAAGAACAATGTAGATAGATGTTGAGAATCGCAAAGAAATGGTCTGTGTTTGTTTGGTTTTTGGGCGTGGCTGTTGGTGGGTGGAGGTCAAAGCAGTCGCGTGTATCTACCGAGAGAGAATCGCTTTTCGCCCCATCGGCATCTCCGGTGGTCAACAGCATGTCTTCGAATATCCATTTCACTTCTGCTTCTGCCTCTCTATATACATATGCGTTGATCTATCATCAAGGGAAGGTAGACAAGAGTCGAGAATTGTCGCTGTATATCAGCGTGCTCGCGACTTGCCAGATCGTCATCGAACTCGCCAGTCCTTCGGTTGGAAATGTCCGTTCGCGTCGTATAAATGTCGTTCAACATCTCGTCATTCGTCAATCGTCCTTTGGCACTGTCACAAAACCTGCAATCTCTCAGACCTCACTGCGCCATATAGACTCTGAGACTCTTGCTGCGGTCTCCTTGAGACGACCTCCTCGCTTCGACTTCGACGCTACCATTCTCGGCAGTCAGCATCACATCCAGTTACAAGCGAGACACCAAAATCTCACCCGGCTCGTTCTGGTACACCTGTCGACGCCGATTGAGTCAGCATTGACCCCGTTCATCTCTCCTCGACCACCAAGTGGGAACGGGGATGCACTCACGAAGTATTTGTCCAAGTCACAAGTCGTCTCCGTCATGCCCTCCACGTCTCTCTCGCTCGCGCAAGCGCACTCCGTGTGACCAGGGAACGTTCCGGTCTATCATCGCGTAAGCCGGCTACACAATATGACAGATCGAGTCGCGCGATGCAAAGACGGATATACACTTACAGGTCTGGCTATGGCGATTGCGTGAGAACCACACTGACCAAGACAAGCTTTGAACGAGTCTGAAGGGGTTTGAGTGATGTTGATCCAATTGTAACATTTGGAGAAGATCCAATCGGATCTGATCAGGTTGTACTACCAGACAATGCAATACGCTGGTCAGTATGATGTTCTCAGCCAGCCGTGGGAGTCCAAGGAAGCAATTGAGTTGGATGGAACAAGGCGCAGTCTAGGCGAAAGCTCCAACATCGGAGAAGGCGTGGATAGGGGCATATTCTCACCAAGCAGGAGCGTTCCTTCGAGACTGGCCCCTCACTCACCTGCATCTCGCCTTGACAGTCCCCGGGCGATCCAGGCATATACTCAGCGGCAGGCGGTGGATAGGTGTAACATTTGCAGACGACTGCAGACTCGTCGAGAGTGTAGTAAGTGTAGTTGGACGCCTCGCACGAGTCCTGCAATGTCAGATCGTGTGTCAGCGCGACTTGACACGAGAGCGGAGAGACTTGTCCGGATAGTCGAGGTTCACAGGTCACTTAGCCGGTCAGAACGAACAGTCAAGTGAAGAGAAACCCGATCATTTGAGACAAGATAAATGACTCACCAGACAGACTCTCGCGTCCGAGGTCGTCAGAGCCATATCGACAAAGTCAATCTCGTCGCCACATCCGACAAACAGGTTGTCGGCCAAGACCCGAGAGACAGATGTCGTGAGAATCAAGATGAGACCGGTGACGACTAGTGGGACAGCAAGAGAAGTGAACATATTGATATGAGTTCCCCTGCGATCTTGTGGTTCGGGAAAATACAATTGAAATTAGTCGTCAATGGTTTGGGTGGTCTAGATATCCATCTACGTTGTCAAGTGATTGTGAAAGAATGACAAGGGGTATAAGAATAGAAGAGGACTGTTACGATTACCGACGGAGCTTTATATCCTGATAGTGAGGCGATGAGAAAGGGTTGGGTGGGATAGAAAGAGTCATCGATGAGATCACCCTTTCAACTGATCCCCACCGTTTCATTCTCCGCTCTTCGCACGATCGGTATCGGTTGTACTGTAGAAGCTCTTGTGTCCCCGACCTGATTTTGCCGAAGCAATGGAACGCTAGCGTGATGAGACGATTGTCCCGATGGTTGATAGATAGACAGACAGACAGATGGTTAGATGGTTAGATAGCTGTGCAGTGTGATATTTGTGCTGTGCTGAAGTTTGATGACGGCTCGAGCGATCAGTGAGTTCAGTGTCGACGCACAGGCAGATCGTCCGTTGTCATGCTGTATCAAGGGATCTTGACATTTACGACCACGAGCTCTCTGTCGCAACTCGATCCCATCCCAAAGGAATTGGTATGATGGCGGAAAGACCTGATCTCAATTGCGAGTCATATCCATGCAATGGACCGGCACGTCCATTCGTGCTCAGAGTTACTGTAAATTGGCGTGATGTACCGTCCATCAGTCAACTTGAGTTTTACACAAGGAACACACCTGCCGCGCAAATCGTAGCGACCAAGTCAGGTGCCATTCACGACCATCTGCTCTTCGCTACTCGTTATCTCCTCACCTCTTCGTACGACAAGCCACACAGGAAGGTCGCACTAGAGTAGCTCAGTCCCTTCCGATCGTCGTTCTGCAATCTATAAATACCCCGATGTTCTGTCTCACCACGGTCATTGCTGTGTCATCGTGTCACTGATATACAACGTTTATCGTACCATGAGCACCGCATCGCATCCCAGCCACATCGGTGCACCCAGTCAGTCCACTTCCATCTTTCCTTCCATCTCGTCCTTCTTCAAACCCCAGATCACCGTCTTTTCCGAAAACATCACTTCTTGACTTTCCTCCACCACCAGTCCATCTTCCGTTTCTCTCACTCTCCTCCTGAACTGCTTCGTACTGCTGATCGTCACTTCAGCTTCTTCATTTCCCCGCTCTACTCTGCCCTCAGTCGACGAAGTCGAGTCATGCGGTCGAGGAAGAAAGACTTGCGAAGTCTGAGGTGAAGGTTCTTGGACGTTAACCGCCCAAGGTCTGCTCAAAAGGTCATGGCCATTTATGAGCGCTGCAATCTCACATGTAGGGGAGATGCAGTCTCCATCCACGAAGACTTACACTGGATAGACCTTCCAAGTCCTGCTGATCGGCTGCTTGTCCCATACCTTGCCCAGCTTGTTTGCATTGCCCGTTTCCGATCCGCCTTTGCTTTTTCTCTTGCCTCGCACCTCCCCTCCCGCTGCTGTCATCCGATGGTCCAGCTCTTCATCTAGCAAACCTTGCAGTTTCAGTTCCCTCTCCACCCGCCATTTCAGTTCTCTAGCCAATGCTTCGGCATCTCTCACGACCTCCCCGGGAATGCGATCGTGTATCAGCTTCCTCCTTTTATCCTCCGCCATGTCGTCTGTTGAGATGTCCGTCTGTGAAATCAAAAACTCGGCAAGGGACATGAGATTACGTAGAATATGGTGATGAGGTGGTTGAGGGGGATGTGAGGGGACACGAACTCGATAAGACCTCAAATGTCGCATCTCGGAGCAGTATTTGTCGGCGACATACCAACAAAGCCTATAGTGAGGATTGTTAGCATGTGAATTTGGTCAAGTCGCATGCTCGCCGGGCTTCAGATGTTAACACTGTACGTACCGGTCGAACATGGGGAATCTGAACCGTTGAGGCACTTTTGTATCAATCTCAATTTGCCGTAATCTCAGTTCTGAGGGAAGGTTTCGACAACATGAGCTTTCACTGTGATCAAACATGTAGCCTGAAACACTCACGGGTGTCAATGTCGTACGAATGCAGGAAATTCCCTCCAAAAACAATCGAGTCCATGGGGGTGTACTAGCACATCAGGATACAGCTTAGCTTTCCCCATTCCCGTCACTGAGAGTTGCAGCTTACCACAGCATGGATGTAGCCAGACGGTATGATCCTAAAGACGAACGGTTATTAGCATAAAAGATCTCATGTCGTTCGCTGTGCTCTATACATATACGCACATCGTATCGCCTGCTTTCAAAACTACTTTCCTTACTTCATCTACCATATCACCCAGCCAGGTATCCTGTTGGCGCTCATATGAGCCAGACCCTGTTGTAAGGCAATCAGTCTTTGATCGTTTCTGGTACGACGAAAACGAAACATAAAGCATACATTTCGCGTAAGCAGCCAAATTTTCCGGTGTTGGCCGTATGAAGTAGAACACCTTCAAAGTTGATTAGCTGGCGAGCCATTGTAGCCGCCTTGACATGATGCTCACTTTCGAACCAGTGTGGATCGTGTAGTAGACCGAACTGGCTGCGAAATCTACGTGCCAATCCTAAAGCCAAGAGCAAGATCAGCGTCGGTTGTTCAGTAGTAATGCTCTGAAGCTCACCGTCCATGCGCCTTTCATACCCATCTGTATATCAGTCAGCTGAGCACTTCGCGGCAAAGTGACAATCACGCTCACCAGACAGTACAGTTGGACTTTGGGATACGGTGCTTTGGCCTTTTCTTTTCCGTCGCCATTCGGCGTAGCATCCCCATTCACGCTGCCGATGACACTTTCGCTCTTCACCTCACTTCCTGCACGCATCCGGTCGTCGTACCCATTCAGATCCTCAGCTTTCTTCCCTTTGCCCTTTCCCTTCACTCCCCCTTCAAAATTCCAAAAGTTGTCCACCCAGTCAATTTCCCTCACCAATTTTGGAGGTTTCACCTTCTTTGCCAAGTCCGTATCTGATATTTCTAACGAGATGATGTTGTACACTTTCGGATTCCGTATCGCAGAGGAAGTCGAGGAAGAAGAATTGTCAAGATAGTCTGCCCATTTCTGAATGGTCCATTGGGAGGAATGTTGTGAAGATACGTCTGTTGTACTCTGACGTGTCAGTAAGCTTGATCATCCGAAAGGTGCCAGATGCCAGGACGGACCACACCACTAATGTGTGATATTGAACAGAACCCACCTATCACGTCGACCATCTTCTTCGGCCCTACCAACCTCGCCACTTCCTGTACTGTCAAGTCTTTCCCCGGAATATGTCCTCCTAGAGAAGCAAATCCGCCGTCTTCCGGTCGTACAATGATTGGTCGTCTCTTTGGTCCGTAAAAACATGTCGGTGGTGGCATATCCGTGTCTGACGTCGATAGGGACGAGGACTCTAGCCATGCTCGTGTCACTAACTTGCCGGGAACTCGAGGATAGTCGGCTGTTCATCCCATGCGTCAGTATCAGCTATGCTTGCGGAACTGACCCTTGGTAGAGGTGAGCGAGCCATGCTTACCATCTAAGATTGTTCGACCGGTCTTCGCAGGGTTAGCGATCAGATCTAACCATTGCGTTGTGGGTGTGGCGATCGAGTTGTTCAGATTGTTGTAATCCAGTTGAACCACGTTTCGTTTCGGTCGACCTTCATTTTCGGATATCGTTGTGTCTGTACTTCCATTCGTATCAAGTTGCCCACTGGTACCATCACTCCTGCCTATCTGAATCCTTTCCACACTCGCATGATCATGTTCCGTTGCGTCATAACCATTTGTAGCTCCTTTGATCCTGCTCGAAGAGGCTTCGGGACTGGCGGTGACCTCTCGTTTTCGGGACGATGCACTGATACGAGCTTTCTTCGCTTTGATTCCTTCTGTGTTCAACCATGTCGAGCTTGCTGATCTCTTCGGGGCCTCAACAGTATCGAAGGGAATGACACCTTTCTTCAGCGTCGCGACCAGAGGATGTCGAGGTGGACGAGGGTTGAAGGGAGAGATGGAATAAGCTATACAGGTGGGACAATACCTGAGAACATTCTAACAAGTCAGCCTGCGATTCAACACTTGGTGTACCTGGCTGACTGACCACTTATCGATCCATTCAGTCCAATTGAACCAAGCGCCTTCACCACCATATCGCCTCTGCACTTCTTCCACTATATCTCGAGGTATGGAGCTCTTGATGGTCTCGTCGCCGAGGAGAAGACAGGCAGAATGAAGCCATGTCGAGCACTTGGTACAAGCTATCCAGACGAGATCAGTGTCATCGCCTTCATCAGGGATAGATACGTTGTTCGGTCGAGTCGGTGGGCCGGTGGAGGGACAGAGTGGACACGGCTCCTGATCTTGTTGTGATGTGGTCGTGCCATCGGCAACAGGCAGCGGGGAGCGGGGAACCACTTGATCTCCAGTGGAGGATTGGTCATTCATGGAATCGGGCATGAACGGTCAGTCGATTAACGATCGATATGGTCGACTCGAGTTGTGCAGCTGAACAATAAATCAAGAACAATAATACGATGATCAGTAATCCACCGACGCGTGCGAGGAGGAGGAGCTTGGTGTTACGTAATTCGGCACCCGACCTGACTTGGGCTCACAACTGGTTTTATCTCCTGCTACTCTTCTGATTTTGTCTCCATAAGCATACGTCGCATATCCCCATTCTGTCAGTCGCACCCACACACGTTCAGGCCACACCGACGCTCTCATATCCCACAGCCATATCTTCTCAACCCATTTTTATGCGACCAGACCCATCCTCCGAGCTTGACAACACCCCACAGCCAGATCCACTCGGTAATCACGTTCGCTCCGAAATCGTAATTCACGATGCAGTCGACAACGCTCTCATCACCCCTCTGCGAAACACGACCAGGCGTCGTCTACCCAGCTCGAGCAATTCAAAAGGGAAGGGAGTAATCGTAAGTGGCGGAGGGAGATGGAAGGGAAAAGGTGTTCGAGATACCGCAGAGGAGGCAGGTGGCGAATGGTAAGTGTCGCGCACAAAACAGGTATCAGAAACGGTTCACTGATGACTCTGACATCGAAAAGTCATATTCTCAACCTACCTGAGGATGTTCTCCATACTCTACTCTCACACCTACCACCTCGCACACTCACAAAGTTAGCTCAAACATGCAGAATTCTATACGAAGAGCTCGAGTCCGAATCCATCTGGAGACAGAGCTATGTCAATCGCTTCTTTTGGGACGGGGCTGCTAGAGACAGCAGGGCCAAGGAAGAAGTCATGATCCTCGTCCAGGGATGCTTAAACACCGGTGGAAGAGGCTGGAAACGTGAAGCCCTGAGCAGGGAGGCGATGCTTGAGTGAGCTGATTTATGTTGTCGCCGCGGTGGACTGAAAGTCAAACTGAAGACAACTGTTGTGTAGTCGTTGGACACAGTCAAAGGCCAGTATGGTCAGGCATACGCCGCCTGCTGGACTCGTCCATTCACTGTCTTTATCGTACCCACCTTTTGTCCCTGCACCACCTCGAAGTCTCGTAGTTGGGAAGAACCATCAAACTCCTACCAAGGGCAAATCTCCCGCCGGACCTCAGCTCACGACGCCT
Source organism: Kwoniella newhampshirensis (assembly GCF_039105145.1). Classification (NCBI taxonomy): domain Eukaryota; kingdom Fungi; phylum Basidiomycota; class Tremellomycetes; order Tremellales; family Cryptococcaceae; genus Kwoniella; species Kwoniella newhampshirensis. Next base: position 283,192 of record NC_089960.1, read on the forward strand.
ACTACACTTCAGCCGCAGACAACAGAGACAAATGATCCGGAAGAAGCGTCAGAATCATCAAGCACTCCCACTAAGATGACACACAGACAGAAATACGAAGCGATGCTGGCTGCAACGACGAGGCCGCCGCCCTATGTGCTTAGTGCCTCCTTGGTGACGGGTGGAATGGTGCGAAGCGATCCGATCAGTGGCAAAGTCTCTAAAGGCTTTTGGGGACCAGGACGAGATGGTAAGTATGTTTGAACCATAGGATACCTCGTCATTGCTGATAGCCACTCGGTACAGCCAACTTTCACCTCCGACCGCACCTTGATGTATCTGCTACGCCTTCCGCCATCCATCTGCCTGCGCGGTCGCAAACGTATATCCTTTGGGGCCTCAACACTGGTCATTGTGTACATACTACTGTGCTACTACGGCACCATGCGAATAGCGGTGGACGAGCGTCCTCCGTCAATGTCCAGTCCGAAACCCAAGACGGTCATGAAGGGGAGATTATGGACGTTTGGGCTGTAGAGACGCCTGCCGAGGATGAAAGCGAGGACAAACTCCGATGGGTCACAGGAGGCGCAGATGGTCGCATAAAGCTCTGGGAGCTGAAGCCTGCGACAAATATGCCCAAGACTGGCAAGCGGTCGCTCAACGTTGAGTCCGTTCCGGGATTCATTGACTGTCTTTTCACGTCGGACGTAGTTCAAACTTCATTACAGAACCGGTCCGAAGCGGTGAAACGAAAACAGTCCGGTAAAGCGGATGGAATCGCTGTGGTACGGTACGATGCCGAACACGATGCCATCTGCGGCGTGACAGAGGATGGAGATCTGCGGATATGGCTCAACTCGTTGAGGGAGGATCGGACTGAGCTCAGAGTTGATGTAGGCGCTGCAGAGCTATATGGTGGGGTGGAGGAACTGGACTTGAACGTCCGTCCTGACGGGAATGAGCTTCTGATCTCGGTTTTGATCCGACATCATCGATCACCTTTCTTCACTCGTCATGATATCTCGCAGTCAGGCTCTGATACCGTCACGACTTTCATCTCACCGACTGGATCGTCTTTGACGGCCCTCCACTCGTCGCTCAGACCCGTCTCATCCATCTGTCTATCCAAGGACGCGAAAGCGGGTACAATCCTTGATCGGTCGACCTCACCACGCGCCCATAACGGTGTGCACACATCGCTCTTGGTTAATCCGTCATCATCACAGCCTCTGCCAGCGCACGACGTAGAGTTTGGACGTTTCGTCGTGGGTGGCGACGAAAGCGGATATGTGCACATCTGGTCCTGGGATGGGGAAGGTAGAAGAGAACGCGACCCTATCAGATCTTGGGAAGCTATGGAAGGGAAGATCACCTCGATCGATGTATCGTGTGGATTGGTAGCTGTAGGAAGGTGAGCACACTGCTTAACGGGTCAGTCTCTTGAGCTGACTTGTCATATAGCTATGATGGCTATATCAAGATATACGATCCTCTTTCTGTTCCACCCACTCTCCTGCGGACATTCCACGCTTCTCATTTGACACCGGGAGAACAGCTTGTCGCAGCCAGTGAAGAACCAGATGGGAGGTATTACACTGTTAATCAGATCATCTTGGAGAATGACCTGGTGGTGGCAACATTAGGCCGAAAGGTATTCGCTTGGCGTGCTGGGACTGGTAAAGGGAGAAAGGGCGGGAAGGAGAGTGGGGGATGGAGAAAAACCAGTACCGGGAAAGGCGATGGGAAAGGGAGTTCGCGAGGTTTAGGTGTGTCAAGCGGACTGGCGTCATGGTGTTCACTTGAGCTGACTTGATTTTGCGTGTCACGATAGATATGAAAGCGATACACAAAGCAGCGGTAGACGATCAAGTGGAGCTGAAACCCTTCAACACGTCGATTAAACCTCGAGTCTCGACCACGCACGAAGCGAGAGAGCGAGAGGCTATGGAGGTCATGGGACTCGAAGACGGTGAAGACGCATTGCAATACGCGTTGATGCTTTCGATGGAGGATAAAGGTGGAACAGCCAGATCGGGTACAGAGGGCGGCGATGATGAGCCATGGATCGATGTCGGAGATATGACCTCGACTTCGTCCACCACACCGGCTTGGGCTGAGGAAGAGCTTGGTGAGGAAGAGAAAGGAGATGACTTGGATGACGAGACTGTCGAGGCAATACGACAAGTCGAGGCGTTCAAGAAGGCTGAAGAGGATGAATTGGGGAGAGTATTGGAAATGATTAGGCTAGCCGAGGAGAAGGAAAGGCATGGAGCTTGATCACGAACGACGACGCGTGACGAATGCATAGCATTGACTCGTTCTATTATTAAATCACCGAGCTGGCCACACCCCGTATCGGCACCTGGCCAGATTGAACTTTGGGTGGCGCGATGATCGATGGTAAAAGATCGTCCAAGCAGACTCGGCGATAGATAAGATCTCCTTTGCAGCCAGTCCCGCGATCGGCTCGGTGTCCGAGGCCAGTACATCCAGTACATCCTTGCGGTGGTGATACGGGAACGATATATAAAGCTTGAGCGTGTCATGCATATCGCATCATGAGTGTTATATGCAGTCAGACACCAAGCTCCCCCGCTCTTGCACCCACGCCTGCAGCAGTTTACATCTTCAGAATTGCAACGATTGATCATGGTCAAAATCTTCGTCACTGGTGGTACTGGCTGGACCGGAAGTCATGTTGTTCCTGAGCTATTGGCTCACGGTCATCAAATCACCGCTATCGCTCGATCCGACGCAACAGTGAGTCCTGTAGCTTTCAAGCCTTTCCTTGAACCTCTCCCTGTGCCGATCATTTAACGACTGATCACAACAGTGCATGCACCTGTAGAGTAGTGCGCTGATGTCAAAACTCTATAGGCCAAGAAGCTCGAGGATCAAGGCGTGACCGTCCTTCGCGGATCGCTGGAAGACCTCGATGTCTTGTCCAAGGGTGCTGCCGGGGCAGACGCTGTCATCCATATGGGATATATCCACGATTTCACTCAGTACGGCAAGAAGTCTGCGGATGGTGAGTGTCGTCTCCCATTTCGGTATGACGATGACCTATACTCTGCAACCGCGGGACAACTGTCTGTCATGGCCCATGTGTTTCCCGGCACCACCTTGGCTCAGAAGCTGACGTCGCGTCCGTCACAGTGGACCTCGCGGCCATTCGAGCTCTCGCCACCCCACTCGAAGGCACCAACAAACTTCTCGTCGTCACTTCTGGTACTGGTTCAACCTTCACACCACGACCCCTCGAGACGCAAGCCGCGGTCGATCTGCCTGTCAATCCCCGTGGACGAGGCGAGGTTCTCGCGCTGTCTTTCGTCGAAAAGGGTGTCCGCGTCATCAACGTTCGACTACCTTTCACGGTCCATGGTCCCGGTGACATCGGATTCGTCAAGCTCTTGGTCAATGCGGCAAAAGAGAAAGGTTTCTCCGCGTATGTCGACGAAGGTGAGAACGTTTGGCCCGCCGTACACGTCAACGATGCGGCAAGACTCTTCCGTCTCGCTGTGGAGACTCCCGCCAGCAGGTTCCCATCGTCTGGTCTCGCCCTCCATGGAGTCGGAGACGAAGGGATCCCGACCAAGGAGATCGCGCGGAAGATCGGGGAGAAATTGGGCGTGGAGACGAAGAGTATTCCAAAGGCAGAGGCGATCGCCCATTTCGGATTTGTCGGGATGATCTTTGGTCTCGGCTGCAACCCCAGTCGTGCTCTCACTACCGAGTGGACCGGCTGGGAGCCCAAGGAAGTTGGGCTCCTGGAGGATCTCGAGACGGGTACGTATTTCGACTAGGACTTGGTACCGTAGGGCAACGCATACAGCACAAGTACAGTGAGGACACGGTTGGAAGTCAATGCAACAAATGATCACATGATTCTTCCATTGTCATCATTCATGTTCTTGGTCATATTGTAGATTGTTTGCAGAAATCAATTGCGTACTCAGTGGAAGTGGTACCGCGCTGTAAGAAGCAAGAAAGACACAGGATTTGCCCCTCGTCATCATCCCCTCTTTCGGCACTACCGAACGCCAAGGTTTCACCAGTGGATCAAAAGTCGTGATGTGGAAATTCGAAGCTGTTTTGGACTTTTTCTTTGCACATCTCCTGGATTACTTTCTCAATCTTCGCTGTCTCTGACTCTAGCATAACACAACTCGCTCGAGCTCCCAAAAGACCGCATTGCGATCAACACATCCACGACCTGAACAGCCCTCCGATCTCTTCAAGAAGTACAGCCGCAAGCTGGAAAATTCCCCCTGACAATGATCGCCCTCCCTCAAGCTCGTGTTGCCAGCTCTTTGCGACAGTTTATGTCCATGTCCATGTGCGCACCGCTGCGGTCTGCTCGCCCAGTCCAACGTGCATTCACACACACGAAAGCGACCCGGAACTACCATATCTATGCCCAGCCTGACGAAGGGAAAGGTGTCACCAAGCCCAATCACAATTACAAGTTCTTGAAGGAGCCCGCTACCGTTGCAGTGAGTGACCATCTCAGCGTTCTGTCCGCGGTAGTTGTCAGCTGATACGTTGCAAATCTTGTTAGATCGTCGGTTGTCCCTTCAGGTGTGTGTATTTCACCTTTCCGTCATGCCTGAGTTACAAATAGCTAAGCTCTCTGACCTTCGCAGTGGGGGCCAAGGACGTGCTGGTGTCGAACACGGACCAAACAAGCTCATTTCAGCAGGTCTCGTCGATCAACTCACTTCCCTCGGCTGGGAGGTCCATTACGAATCCCAACAATCTTTCCTCGACATTCCATACAACCCCCTTCCGGCCTCTTCACCCCAGCTATCTGCTGATGAACACGCTTCCGCTACCGTCCTCAAGTCGAGCGATGGGAAGGAAGATCTGGTTCAGAGATTGCCTGATCCCGATATTGGGAGAATGAAGAAGCCTCGTTTGGTCAGTGCTGTCAATGAGAAGGTCGCACACGAGGTTGGAAGTATCGCAAAGAAGGGATGGTTGCCTCTCACTCTCGGCGGTGACCACAGTCTGGTGAGTTGCGCAATGATACATACCTCCGCAACAGGATGACTCGCTGAGTGAGATGCGTTTAGGCCATGGGTACTATTGCTGGCACGAAGAGCAAGTATCCTGATGCCGTTGTCATCTGGGTATGTCTACAGTATACGTACTAGCGGGATAGTGTGACTGACGTGGACTGCAGGTCGACGCACACGCCGATATAAACACACCTGAGACCACCGACTCTGGTAATCTGCATGGATGTCCGGTCTCTTTCCTGCTAGGCCTGGAGGGGTGCGATGTCGAGCCGTTCAACAAATGGCTCAGTCCTTGTCTCAAGCCTGAAGAAATGTATGTGATTCTTAACAGTCCAATATTCGGAGAGCTAATCGGTTGTTAGCGTCTACATCGGTCTGAGAGATATCGATTCTGGCGAAAAGGCGATCCTGAAGAAACATGGCATCAAAGCTTATACGATGCACCACGTCGATAAGTATGGTATCGGTAAAGTAGTGGATATGGCTTTGGAACACGTCAACCCGGACGGGACGAAGCCTATCCATTTGAGCTTCGATGTGGATGCCTTGGACCCCACTGTCGCACCGAGTGAGTGGTCAGAAGCGGGAAGGACGGAGAGTGGACTGATCGCTGACCTGACGACTGAAGGTACTGGGACACCTGTGAGAGGAGGATTGTCATTCAGAGAGGGTGAGCTCGACAGCTATTTGCAGAGAGTCGAGCTAACGTCTAGGGCAGGCCACTATATCACCGAAGCTGTTGCCGAGACGGGCAACCTTGTAGCAGTAGACATTATGGTAAGTGCAGCTTCGTGACAACGAAACGAAAACTGCTGACGCTTTCCTCCTTCCCACAGGAGGTGAATCCCACCTTGCTGGACCCTAGATCTGTTGAAAAGACCGTTGCAGCAGGTTGTTCACTAGCGAGGGCATCTCTGGGCGAGACGTTACTGTAGTGAACGTCACGGGCAGCACCAACTGAGTGAGCGGAGAAGTAGACAAGCACGAGATCAATCATCATCTAGCATAGCACAACTCAATGTCAAAAATATGCATCGCTATACCTGCACATGTCAATCTCGTCCAAGGCTGGTGAATCAAAGATTGACTCTTCCTCAGTAATGTTTCGTTGACCTCCACCGGACGATCCCAAAAGTTGAGGGCCTCGAAGGAACGTCGACAACAAAGCTTCGAGGCATCAAGTCCATTCATTTTGCATCGATAGCGGTACATTGCATGTCAATCACAGGTGCAGCCATGTCCATGAGTCTGTCGACCGGCTCCCGCTCGCTTCTCCCCCGGCAGCCTATTCGTTCCCTATGTCGATTTCTCAACACCTCTTCGTCGACTTTTCCTACAATCACCCCCCTGTATCCCCATACACCCCAATACGCCTATTCCATAGGTCTCTCCTATTCTTCTAAATCTTCGCCACCATTCTTACAACCAGGGGAGAAAGTCCGGCCGTATGGATTTCTAGAGAAACAGGAGACAGAGATCGGGAAATGGGTAGGACAGATGATGGATCTGGAAGCGGGGAGAGGGGAGCTAGTCTCGTCTGCTCTGGGAGGATGGGGTCAGGATGTTAGGGACCAAGTGAGGAAGTGGGGTGCGGGAGAGGATTTTTTCGCTGTCCAGAGTGTGAAAGGAGATGTGAGTGAGAGATGATTTTCTCCCACATCGAGTCCTGGCGACGGCCATAGGTCTATATCCGAATGTCAAGGGATTGGTGTCTGCAGACTAAGCGTGTATGCCTTTGATACGAGCTGGACGGTGGCGAGCGGAAAATGATCATTGTGCCATGTTACATGACTGACGACGTACCTCATCCTCGCTCACAGCTACACCTAGCCTTGTCAGACGGCGTAGGAGGTTGGGGCGACCGAGTCGACCCCTCTCTCTTCTCCCAAGCATTATGCTATCATTACGCCCGATCTGCACGATCGCTGGGCTCTCAAAGATCAGAGTCTATCGACCCGCAAGATTTACTGCGGAGTGGTTACAAGGATGTTCTGGCAGATAAGGCGGTCAGCGCAGGTGGGAGTACGTTGGTCGGTGTACGATTGGATGAAGAAGGCGAAGGGAGATTTGTCAAGTGAGTAGTCGAACTGTTGATACATCAGTTGGATCTTGTCACCCAAAGACGCAAGTCGGGAGTCTCTTATGAAAGAGAGACTGATATCTTACTTTGTACTTGGTCGTAGTCTCGGTGATTCTGGTTATGCGATACTGCGCGATGACAAAGTCAAACACATCTCCTCTCCTCAAACACACTTCTTCAACTGTCCTGTGAGTGAGCGTTCTCGTGCGTGAAGAGGGACTCCCGCATTGCCGAGGTAGACAGCTCGCAGTGACCGCTGACCATTCTGGATACTTCTCTCAGGTACAACTGTCCAAAGTGCCAAGCAGTATGGGGCAGATGGGGATCATACATGATTCTCCCGAGTCGGCCGATGTCGAATCTCACGGGCTGGAAGTGGGCGATGTGGTCGTTCTTTTCGTAAGTGCGGTCGTGTTCATATATGTCTGACTCTTCAACTCTTCTTATCACCGCTTCGGAGGGAACACCTTCAACCTCATCTTGTCCGATACGCTGGACATTGGCTGACCTCTGTGTGAACTGCACTTAGACCGACGGATTATCAGATAATCTCCCTGTCCCTCATCTCCCTCTCCTCTCATCTGCTCTCACACGACTCCTCGATTCCCCAACCAACGCGCATCTCTCACCCTCGGAAAGAGATGCAGAACGAGCACGCCTCTTCGCTGACATGCTCGTAGGATACGGGCGGATGGCGATGGCTCGGACGGGCGATGAAGATGGTGGGAAAGGATGGAAGACGCCGTTCGAGTTGGAGGCGAGGGAAAAGATGCCTCAGTGGGGGTGGAAAGGTGGAAAGATCGATGAGTGAGCTGGCCAAGCAACATTGCGATATTCCCGACGTCAAATTTGCTGATGGCATTCACAGTATCACCGTCATCACTGCTGTAGTCTCAGAGAAGGACTAGAGCCACACACGAAGCCGATATATACTATACAAGCATGGCGATTATCATACTCTCTTGGGCGAACGGATTTGTTACCATACCGTGATCATGTTGAAGTTCATCTCGACATTGATGAGACTTATTGATCATGCATCGATCTGCGAGAACATAGAATTGGCGTCGATCAACAGTTACTTTTCTCGTCTGACTTCCGTCTCCTTCGATCCGATTGTCCTTTCTCCTGCGCTCGTATGTCCATGACTAGGTAATATAAAGCTACATGTATGATCAGAATAAACACTGAATGTCCAGACTGTTGCGATGACTATATTATATGCGGGAAATGTTCACAAGACCATCACACATACGTCCATTGTCCATTATGACTAAAGGGAGGAATACGAAAGGTCCCAGGCATTCCATCGAGACCGAGGGCTTGCTCATCCATCGCGAGGTCCGTTTCGTCGTAAGACCCTTCTCCTGAAATCTCGCAGTTTCTCCGAACTGCTTCTGGGGACAGGATTGATCGAACGTCTCGACGGACCGATTGCTGAGGTGTCTTGTCCTGCGCAGAGCTGGAGTGAACGAGCCGGGAAAGGACGTTGAATCAGTAGCCAGACTTCTCTTGCTATGACTTGTTGCCGAGTAGGATGGAGTCAGATAGTTGGCGTACTTACGTTGGTCCAGTCGTAAGGCTGTTCGAAACCCTTGATGGTTTCGGGTTGAACAACGATTGTAGCTAGCTGATGAATCATACCACATGAGGCTTTAGTACGCATGCTGTTATGATTGATGGAATCTCTCGTGATGAGTCGGACTCACCTTACCGGTTGACAAATGCCATCCGATATGACAGTGCAAGGCCCATACTCCCGGGTTGTTCGTCAAGATCCTCAACGCTGCCCAACTCGATCCGGGAACGAAGAACGAATCTCTCCTGAGGGGATTCTCTTTCAGATAGCCCCACGACGCGAACGCCTCGGCTGTCATACTGCCTTGTCCCCTGGCGAGTAGTTGGAAATCGTTACCGTGAAGATGGTACGGATGTCCTAGAGGTCCTGGATCGAGGTTGTTGATGATGATGATTCCGGGTCCGTCGTCCCAGAATGTGGCACTGGCAGCGGTATCGGGGGGGACTGTGCCTCCATTCTCTAGTTGCTGCAGGAGAGGATTGAACAGCCGAGGTCTCCATGTGACGTTGTTGAAGCCCTTTCGAAGCGAAATATCAGTCTCTTTCCAACAGGAGCAAATCGTGCACAACCTCCTCAGTCCCAACAACACTTACAAAGGCCAAGTCGACAGTACCGTCAGGCTTGACAAATGCTCCGAAGTTACTCGACATGACATGAACATCGAGTGGATCTTCGTACGCATCTCGCACGTTTCGAGGTCTGCCCCAACCTCATCAGCACGGACAGGCGAGTCAGTGGCGGAAGTAGAAGAGTGAACGTACACCAAGGGATGCTCTTGATCGAGATCCACACATTGCGCATCCCAGGGGGCCAGATCATGCCTAGGAACCGAATAAGTCAATGTCCGTCAGCCGAATACAAATAAAACCGTCCTGCACAAGATGTCAAGCGGCTCACCAAGGTTGAGAAGTAGGATCATCGTGACCCCCCTTGTCGTGCTCGTCCACGTATCTCAGAATAGCCAAACCCGGATCTTTCCTTTCTCCCAGCTCGCAAGCCACACCGGGAGCGGCTCTGATCCAGAATGAGTCACCCGCTTTACCCTTGTCCGTTTTGATGAGGACCGAGTATCGCTGTGCAGAAGCGATTGGAATCTCGTGAGTGGTGGGACCGTATACTGGGACGCCATCGGCATCGACAACCTCGTATTCATGTTCATCAATCGAGGTTCTGACCAATGCATGGGTCCCCATGTTCTCGAGACGCAAGCGGTACTTTTTGTTGGGCTTGACTTTGATTTCTGCGTAGGGCGGATCATAACACGGAGCATGGTATTGGATCGATGTGCCTGTGCAATTTGTGCGGCCCTAGGACATAAGCACCTCGATGAGCTGCTGCTCATAATTGCACATCTCCGTCAGAGTACGCACTACACCGTTGATGAGAATGGCGTCTGGCTCAGGGGATGCAAGTGTCTGAGAACCAAAGGTGTGCGCAAGTCAGCGGAATGTTCACCAGACTCATCAATACTGCTAATCAACTGGTGTACGTGTCCACTCACTCCTCTATAACCTCCGGGGCCTGTTTGGGCACCGGTCACTACATCGGCTCGATCATGTCTACATCGATAGTATGACAAGATCGCTCAGCCATCATAGGTGCCAAGCATTGAATCAGGTAGCAAACTCACTGCCAATCGTGCAATATGACAATCTGTTCTTCGTCATAGTCTCGACCTCTTACGATTGGATCTCGAACGGAGTGAATTATGAATCTGTATGACGAAAACGCACCACTGGTCAGGAAGAGATATCAAGGTCAAGATCAATCGATATGCACAACTCACGGTCCGATGATGCCATCTGCCATGGTGTTTCCGTAGTGCGAGTGCCACCAGAAGTTACCATATTGTCCCTGGGGTCTGAATTTGTAGGTAAAGGTCTTTCCAGGTGGAATGGGGCACTGCACAGGTTGAGTGAACATGACCGCAGAAACTCCGAGAGAGGATGGCTCTCACTTGTGTGACACCGGCGATACCATCCATAAGCACCGTCCCGTTCTGATTCAAACCGTGCCAATCTGAAAGATAGAGAGCTTTTAGGTCACTACAGCTGATTGCCGAGAGAGGCAGGCACACTCACGGATAGATTGTCCTTCCTCCAAATGATTCGTGACATGGACTATTACTTCGTCTCCCTCATTGATCTCGATCTTAGGTCCGGGAAACTGATTGTTGACAGTATATATTTGTCGCTCGAAACCATCTGGGCTACCTGCCGATTCACTGGTTCAGGCCAAGACGTAAATATCAACACACAGCAGTGGAAAAGAGTCGATTCATATGGGGAAAAAGCTTACCCAATGTCGAACCAGTACTCCCGGGTTTGCTGAGATGGTATCAGGTTGAAGCCCAGGGGGGAGCCTGAACGATCTGTACTTACGCTCACGTTGGTAATCTCAAATTCGTTTGAGAGGAGATACGTTTTTGGATCATTCCAAGCCGTGTTCTGGGGGATAGGTGGGATATAGTATGTGGCAGTGGCTACAGCGGGGCTGAAAAATAAAACAGTCAGATCAGCTCCAATTCCTTAGGCATGCTTGATCCAGATCGACATAGTACCATGACTCACTCGATGGGCGGTCCTCCTGGTGCACCTGGTGGTGGTCCGCCTGGAGGTCCCCCTGCAGGGCCTGCAGGTGCCGCCGCCGTAGGTGCCGGGACTCCAGCGGCCGCGGCATCAGAAGTCGCTTCTGCAATTGCACTATTGACTGCGGTCGCTTCTCCGGCTGTCGCGACAGCACTTGCCCCTTGACCACGTACCAGAGTGACAAGGGGAGACAAGAGAATAAACAGTTTGGTCACGGTGAGTGGTGGCATAGTGAGGATCGGTCAACGTGCTTCGTTTCCGAGTGACAAAGAGTGAATCGAACGCAAAATGCCACCAAAATTCATCCGATCAGGTCCAGCCGAAGTAGAACACCACAACAGGATCGATGTGGGTAAGGAGTACTGCAGATGTGGACGACATTCCGCTTCGTCAGTCTACCTCGTCGACGTCGTCTGGCGGTCCATCAAACAGCTGTGCAAAAGGCCGTGAAACACCCACCACTGGCTCAAGTGTCCCTTTGTCAACCGTTTCGGGTATCCCAATTTCACTTCCTCGTCACCTGCTACGGAAATTTTGCCGTGAACTGGGTCTAAGATCTAGGAACTGCGAAAGCCGTGTCCAAAGGAGTTCACCCTTCTATAGACGGGGTGAATCGTCCACTCAAACTCACTCACTGACTTGGGAAATCGCAGTGTCGAACAGCTCACTTGCAGCGGGGCTGAAGATCGAAGTAATTCTGGTGCAGGGTTGGACAGACGAGCCGTTTTGTCCAAAACGATAGGGATCATTCCCTTATAACATCGTCTTTCTGTGCGCTAGGCGGATACAGAGGGACATTCCTAGCGGTAGCGTTGTATCCCATACTCCACGAAGCGGGAAGACATGCTCCATCTCAGGCATGGGATCAGTACCGGTCGGACACGGAATGACACGAGCTCTTCCTCGTCCCTGGATCCCCTCACCAAAGGCATGTATCACGTCCTTGACTGTTTATTGACAAGAGCCTCATCTGAGTTTAACGTGTGTTGTCGTAGCCCCTCATATTCGTTCGGAGCAGGAGTGTCGTGTGAGCCAAGACGAGTGGAGGATTGAAAGAAGTACGATTTCGTTATCGTTCTTTGATTCCCGCATAGAAGTGTTGTGGTACCTCTCACCGAATAACCGGATGAGACACTGCGGGTCGGGATCTCTCATCGTTTGTCCAGCGAGTGATATAGAGGGCATAGGGAGTATCACTACTCAGGGTCAGATGCTGCGGAGTATTTTAGGCATACCGAACATCTCGAACAGTAGGAGTCATTGGGGATCAGCGCACCGCCCCACCGTTCAGAAGTTGTGTGTTGTGTGTGGATCCGAGGGTCGTCCGCAGAAGCAGACTTTGAGACCCGCCTCGTGTCCGAAAGATCATGAATTTGATACAGATACAGAGCATGTGATAGGATGCTGGTGTGTTGGAAGACGTACGAATATCGAGGCGATAACGAGCGTAACATGGCGGCTAAGCGGTACTTGCGATTTCGAGTCTTCGCTTATCAGCGTACCTAGAAGCTGGTACTAGGGTTTCAACACCTTGCACGTAGTCCAGGGAAAGGCTCTGCTCACATACCGTGTCCGCCTGGTCGATAGATCTTAGGATTGTCCGCTTCCGCACTCATTGTCCGCGCCAGCGCCAGCGCGGGAACGAGGAGGACGACGGAGACAAACAAATGAGCCGAGCAAGAATACCGTATGGTATTCCATCCAAATCTCTTCGCTACATCCGTGCCCATCGGCCATGCGAAGTGTTTACCTGTCCGCTCGAGTCGCTAGACAGAAGTCCTTCCTATTAGCACAGCTGGGACAGATCGATGATCAGCCATGACCGTTTTCTCCGGCCAGACCTGCTTGGTTTACGACAACCACCCTTCGTATGTGTGTTCGTATTTGGTCAATTGCAATTGTTCGGTTCCAAGTCTCCTTCCATCGGCAAGTCTAGAAGCGGTGACGAAGGAGAGGCTCCGCTTTGGCATCTTCAATGGGATTGATGTACACCGCATTCTGAAGGCGGATAGAAAAGAAAGGAAAAGGAGCAAGATGATCATGAGGTTCCGTAAAGACCATGCATACATGCACTATACACAGCCGCAATGCAATCTCTCACCAAGATGCAACTTACCTCCTGTGGATACCGTACGTGATGGCGAATGCTATCGTCGTACTCGATTATGATCCTTCATCTGAAAGCCGAATCTTCTCACGCCAGGCGGATATACAACTCATAGCTTGTAGTGCTGGTCTACCAGATCCTGTGCCCGTCGGAGAATAGATCATCCTTATCCTACTTTTACTTTATCTCTACCCGTGTTCGTACGTACTGTATTCCTGACGGTGGCCGTTCTGTCAATCTGCCCATCGCAAGGTTGCAAGAGCCGTCCTATCATATTCAAATGTGTGCTTCGATCGTGGCTTCTAGCTACCGAGACCAGCCTGAGTGTCTCAATCACACACGAAGCTTGTTTCGAGGATCGACAACAAAGTCATGCATGAGGTGTGAATAATGCTACATTCAATGATGATGATGACGAGCTTATATGGAATGTATTAATCCTGTAATCGTGTCCAAATATTGTCCTACTGTCCTTTCGTCCTAAAACCCCAACTTGTTTTTCGGAAGCTTGCATCATTGTCATTTCATCTGTAGACACCGTCATTGTCTTCGCCATGAACGGAAGGATTACGTTTCTCTAGGTCCACGACGTCCCAGCATCGTTCGGCTGGTGGCCGAAGAGTTATTAGCATGCAGTCCAGTCGCGGAAACAGCGATCCTGCTGACTTGCTCGACGTCACGACGAGCAGGGCCAAATTGCGAGGCATTCGTATTTGCACACAGCTGATTCGGAAACGGCAAAGCGCAAAATCAAAATCAGCTGGTGATCATTTCACACCGTGGTCACGATGTAAGGCGTAAAATGAGAAACGTACATTTGACCAATCAGCTGGTTGAGGGAACGACCTGATCGCTTCCGGTCGGACTACGACAGCTGCCAGCTAAGAGTCGCCCAGTCAGTCAATGGTTTCACCGGTCCGGAGTGATCGATTCTTCTCCGTCCTTCACATACCTTGCCTTCAGCCAAATGCCAACCTATGTGACAATGTAACGCCCAAACACCAGGATTATCCGTGGTGTATCTCAGAATAGCGTATCCTCCACCAGGTATCCATAGTGTATCTCTTCGAAGCGGGTTTGCGAGGTGCAACGAGACACCTTTTAGTCCTTCTTGGGTCAAAGTCCCGTTACCCCGCGCGATGATTTGGAAATCGTTACCGTGAAGATGGTATGGATGGTCGATATTTGCGTCAAGGTTGTTGACAACGATGTTGCCAACGCCTATCCCGTCGAAAGTGATGCTTCTGATCAGGGACGAGTTGAGAGTCGTGCCCGATTCGATGTCTGAAAGGAGAGGTTTGTAGATTTGGTTCTGGAAAGAGACGTTGTCAAATCCCTGGTTGAGATTCAAGACGATGTCAGCCTTTATAGTAAGATGGAGCGAGCACAAGATCGGATCCACTCACGAAGCCAAAAAAGGACACACCGTTGATGTTTACAAACTTTCCGCGAGAACTGCTGAGGAAATGTGTTTGCAAAGCATCATTGACGGCTGCTTTACCGTCACGGGGTCTTACCGATGTGACTTGCTGATCAGCTGAAAAGTGTGATAGCAGCATCACATTGAACTTACGCAACTGCGTACATCTGATCAAGATCTCGGCATTTAGCATCGGAACCTGCAAGATCATCCCTGCATGAAGTCGTTTCAGCTGTCATTCCGAGAACCGTTTTTGAGAGATTACTCACCACGCTTGAGTTTCTGGATCCCGAGTGCTCGTCTCAGAGTCCATACCACTAGTATATCTGAATACTGCCAATGCAGTCTGCACATGACCTGCCGGCATGCAAGCCAGTGCCGTGTTGGTCCTCAACCAATAAGCATCTCCAGCTTGTCCCTGGGTTGTGTTCACCAAAATCGAGTATCTCTGAGCTGGAGCGATTGGGATCTCATGAGTAGTCGGACCATATACCGCAGTCCCATCTGCCTCGATGACTTCCATGTCATGCGAATCAATCGAAAGTCGTAGCATTGAATGGGCAGAAGTGTTGATGACTCGAAATCGGATGGTCTTGTTCGCTGATACTTGGATCTCGGGTGGCGGCAGGTAATCGCACGAGGTCCCCGAGGGTACGGCAGAGCAGTTAGTCCGACCCTTTGGAGATATACTTAGCGCAGGAACAGCGAAAGTAAGAAAATCCACTTACAATTCCGTTAATAAGTATCGAGTCACCTTGGGGTGGAAGATCCTGCAGGTTAAAGCGTTATCACCTATCTCGCAAGACACGGTCGTGCCACTCACACCTCTGAATGTTCCAGCTCTGAGACCCTCGACAACCACTGACGATTGGTCGTGACTGTAAAGTGGTTTAGTGAAACAAACCATACAGAGGAGAAGAGAAGCTCACATCCAGTCGCTGATCATCAAAACACGATCTTCGTCGTAATCACGATTTCGACGGAGGGGTTCATCGACGGAGTGAACAACAAGCCTGCAGATCGTACAAGCAGATGACATTATCATCACAACATCACAAATCCCAAGATGCCCAATTTCTGGACTTACGGCCCAACAAGACCATCTGCCAAAGTGTTGCCGTAGTGCGAATGCCACCAATACGTACCGTATTGGTTGGCAACGGTGAACTTGTAGGTGAACGTGCCACCGGGAGGTATGGGACACTGCCAAGAGATAAGTAGCATCCTGTACTGCTTTTGAGACAAGCAAATCAACTCACTTGAGTAACACCTGGGACCCCGTCCATGTATGCTGAGCCATTTTGGAAGATACCGTGCCAGTCTGTCACAACGCATATGGCTCAGCAGTTCTTCGTACCGTGAAGAATATGGAGTTTGAGAGATCTTACGAAGCGATTGTCCCTCATCCAATTGGTTGTCGACATGGACGATGATCGTATCGCCAGTATTTGCTTCGATCAATGGACCAGGCAATTGACCATTCACGACGTATACTTGTCTAGCATAGCCATCTGGACTTGCAGCAGCGGTCCTACAGCGATTCGTTGTCGAGTGATTCCTCAATGAGATCGTAAAAAGGCAGGACGACTCACGTGATGTTGAAGAAGAGCTCTCTCGTCGTCTGCGAGTCGCCCATCAGCAACATGATTACAGGACGATAACATTGACTCACAGGTCGATCAGTGATCTCAAAGTCATCAGACAGCACGAACGTAGCAGAATCAGGATAAGCTGTGTTAGACGGTAATGGAGACGCCGAATACGCTGTCGGGCTCGGCGGCGATAAACCACTGCAGTACATGAAACGAAGACAATGAGCGACTTCCAAGAAAACCTCCAAGCCGTCTTTCCGCACACTACGAAAAAGCTCACCCTGTGCTTTGTCCGGTTGCCAGTGCGATGCACGGTGCCAGGACGAAGAGCTTCTGAAGTGATATGTTTCGCATAGTCGTGATGTGCTGATGTTGGAAGCAAGAGAAGGCTGCTTGAACAGATTTTGTTAGCATGTCCAAAAGTGACGACGTTCTTTGGGGGTAAGGGAAACGGTGTTGTGATGGGGTCCAAGCACAATAGTACGAGATGATCGAGCTAGGATGAGGCAGCGCAGGCAAAAGGGCATGAGAACATGTAGCGATGTAAAAAATGACAGTTCCCTGTTCTTCCCGTCAAAGGCGTCACTACCTGCCTTGCAACAAGAAGGAAGCACAGCATCCTTTGACGATCGTCGGAACTCGCCCGTGGCGACGGACCGCAGGCTAAGATTAGCGATGACGATATCATGTCAAAGGAGGGCATTGCATGAGACGTGTTAGGGTCGATGAAACAGTCTTCGAGAGCATGCGAAGGATTGGGTCACAAAGGTGAGTCAAGAGTGAATATGTCGCGGACAGTACAGGCGAGTCGTTGCCGAAAACAGAAGAGATCACGCACCGAGCGAGAATAAACGAATCTGCAAGATTGTTGCTGAAGAATCAAGGTCTGTTATGGGTCTGGTCAGAAGGGATCTTGCAATCAATGTCGAAATGAATAAAAGGAGGTGGATCAATATCAACTTCCCAACATTGATATACTGTGAGTTCAAAAGTCGCCATCGGCGGTGTCGGCTTGATGAGGCCATGCGACCAAGTCTATGCCACACGGAACTAAGTTTGTTCACCACCATGAGGCTGTTCCCGCATCATCCTGCCCAATGAGGGTCGAATAGAGCATTGTTAGAAATCATCAGAAACGCGGCCCAAGCGTGCTGTGCATAGCGGCACTGCCAGGTGTGAGGGATGTCTGAACGTAGTATGATCACGACTCCGATCGTCAGAGGCGCATCTGTGGAAATCTTGATCAGACCGCAATGCTGTTCATGCGTTTGTGAAACCGACGCGTTAGCACCACAACTCGATAAGTTCGCACCCATCGGTGATCGGGTCAAGTGCAGCGCGAGTCGCAACAACCTCCTTCTGATTATTTTGTCATTACATAAATCGTACTTGTATACCTGAGTATATCGGAAAGCGTCATGGAAGGTGGGTGGTTACCTCGGCTTATCGGCGGAAGACTATCGCCAGCTATAACGAAGAGAAAGGGTTCTTTTGACGATACCCCACGTGATCCAGAGCTAAAAACGCGAGGATCCCAAAAGCGCATGGCGGTTAGGTATCACATCTTCAAGTGATTGCTGCTAGTCGGTTCTCTTCCATCTGAGGAGCGCGACGTAAGCGATGGAGCCTCTCACGGGGAACCAGATATGGGCGACAACCTACTTCAGGTGGCTTTCGTAAAATTTGAGGATCTGCAAAGGCTGAGAGTCAGACTGATACTGCAAGCATCAATAGCACGAGCTCACCTTTTGAGGACATCGCTTGTATGCGACCTCTGTAGGCAGACCCACTCGCTCTCCTCCACTCCTGATATCATGCGTTCCGGTTAGCACTGTCTCGGCTTTTGAGTGAAAACGACTGACATGGTGACGTAGATCATCAGCTCATCCTTGGAATTCCTCTCAATCGTGTCGATTCCTGCGACGACCTCCTCCCAGTCGATAATCTCCTTGTATTTCTCGGTACTGTCGACATGTGTATCCTCGTACTCGGGAGCTTCCTCTTCACTGTCCTCCACCGGGATTGTTTTCCTCTTACCGTTGGCGACGGATGTGCGGGAAGCCTTGGCTGCTCGCTGAGACGGGGGAGCAGAGCCAGAAGCGGAAGGTTGGGCCCGTTTCTTCGTGTCCTTCTGAAGTGATGGTTTTGGCCGATTGGCCCAGTATGTGGAGACGATACCATCGGCGTGAGCTCTACCGGTTTATAGTCTATTAGCTCCGGATCCTCAACATCTTTCAAACGAATGAAAACCTACACATGGGCTTCAGGCTCCCAAGTATTATGCTCGGGACCATACCCCTTCCAAGAGACGAGATCTGCGAAGCGTGTTAGCTGGGACCGCCTTTAAGAGGAGGTACTTTAGGCAAAGAGCTCACATTCAAACTTGCCAGAGCCAGTCTACAGACCGCATGAGGATCAAGCATACAATGTAATGACGGAGAACATATGAGGCGGATATAGATGAGCCGGTTGTGTTGAACAAGAGGATACCGGAACAGAAGCGACATTATCAGTATTTGTTGAATTGATGCTTCGATCTGCCGCGCATACATGCTCACCCCTTTCTGCCTATGGTCAACGATAGCCTCGACTTCATACTCGCCCTCTCCATCCTCTTCGTCATCTTCGTCCCCATCACCATCCTCGACTTGTTCATCGACGTCGATCGGCTCCTCCTTCTCCTCCACACTCTTTGATTTCGCTCGGGAAGAACTGGCTGCTGGCATCTCGTCTCCTATCTCGTCTTCGCCCTTGAGTACTTCTTTCGTGACCGTGTGTGATTCGTTACTCTGAGGTGGGACAGACGGTCCCCTCGAGAGAGTACGACCGGGTGAAGAGAAGGGAAAGATCCTACCGAGGGTGGAAAGTAATCCGCCGGAAGAGTGATTGACGGAAGCCTTTGGCGGATCAGGAGGCGGGGTAGCGGGTTGATTGTGGTCGGACAGATTGGATATAGTCTCGTGTGCTTCTTGTTCCGTGAATGAAGAATTCGCTGAGGCGATGATAGCCGGTGAGGGAAGACGGTGGAGTGATGGAAGACAGACCGTGGGTTCGTGTCATGTTGATGTCTTCCGTCCATGTTCTTGTCCCCCTCGACGGGATCAGATTGATTACTTTCGATGACCAATTCATTCCTATTTATCCCAAATCATCCAAGCATACAAACCACGCGCTTTGACGGATTCTGCGCTCGTTGTCGCGACAGCGAACAAGTCAGCGAACATTATTGAAATCTCGTCTTTCTATAGCATTCCCCTTGACGCTTCTCATCCTTGTCATCAGAGACCTCCTTCGTCTACAACCTGAGACCCGTACGGTAAAGAGACAGACGTGTACGAAATGGCCTCAGCTCCTTCTGCCGGCCCCGGCGCCAGTATCTCTGACAGCTCTTTCAATGACAAGGTGGGCCCGCTTGAAACCCTTTGAATTGGTTCTAGGTCAAGGAGCTGATCAGGCTGTACACGCACTGCAGGGCAAGCCGACAGAGGTCAGGCTGTCCAATATGAACGCTGCCAAAGGTGAGTCGATAACACTGGCTGGTTTCATACGTCTTTTTTGCTAAGCTGCGTACTTTACTCAGCTGTCGCCGATGCTGTTCGAACCAGTTTGGGACCCAAGGGTATGGACAAGATGGTGTGCACAAATCACGGTTCTGTCATCGTACAAGTACTGCAAATCTGACAGTACATTTTCAGATCCAAACGTCCACAGGTGAAGTCGTCATCACCAACGACGGTGCTACAATCCTTCAACACATGGCTGTCCTCCACCCTGCCGCTAGAATGGTACGTACAAGCAATGTTTTGCGTACCGCTTCAGCTGTACGTGTCAACTGAAATTATCGGTCCGGTCAGCTGGTCGAGCTGTCAAAGGCTCAAGATATCGAAGCCGGAGATGGTACTACCAGTGTTGTCGTTCTCGCTGGAAGTCTCCTTTCCGCGGCTGAGAAGCTTCTCTCTCAAGGTGAGCTTGCCAAGCCAGCTTCTGTCCCAATCATGACACCACAAGCTTATCTGTCCTCCAGGAATTCACCCTACTACTGTCGCTCAGTCTTTCCAGCATGCTGCCACCAAGGCAGTCGAATACCTGGAAGAGATGAGTATGCCTGTGGATTTGGCCGACAGGGAGAACCTGTTAAAGGCTGCTAGAACGAGTTTGAACTCAAAGGTCAGCTCATTGTCGCCTGTCTGGAGTCCTGCGGCTGATAACATCGCCTCCCATGTTAGATTGTGTCGCAATATTCATCCACTCTGGCACCCATCGCCGTTTCTGCTGTGACCCGACTTGTCTCATCAACGTCGTCGAACGTCGATCTAAGAGATATCAGAATAGTCAAGAAGGTTGGAGGTACTATCGACGACACCGAACTCGTGGAAGGATTGGCTCTCAATCAGATTGCCATGACAAACGCTGGCGGACCGACAAGGATGGAGAAGGCGAAGATTGGTCTGATTCAATTCCAACTGAGCAGTCCCAAGCCAGACGTGAGTTGGGCGTGTCATTTTCTCGTAATCTCAACTAATACATTGATTAGATGGACAACCAAATTGTTGTCAATGATTACCGACAGATGGACAAAATCCTTAAGGAAGAACGACAATACCTTCTCAACCTTTGCAAGCGAATCAAGAAAACAGGATGTAATGTCCTCCTCCTCCAAAAATCCATCTTACGAGACGCTGTCACAGACCTGTCACTTCATTTCCTCGCCAAGCTCAAGATAATGGTCATCAAGGACATCGAACGTGACGAGATCGACTTCATATCCAAGTCTACTGGTGCTCGACCCGTGGCCGACATCGATGCTTTCACTGAGGATAAGCTGGGTTATGCGGAGTTGGTGGAGGAGACTAGTCAGGCCGGAGCAAAGGTGGTGAAGGTTACTGGTGTGAAGAACCCCGGGAAGACAGTCAGTGTCGTTTGCACCGGTGCGAACGATCTGGTTCTGGAGGAGAGCGAGAGAAGTTTGCACGATGCTTTGTGTGTCGTAAGATGTCTGGTGAAGAAGAGGTGATTTCGTTTCCGCATACAAAGCAGATCGTGTGCGCTGACGATGCCCGACAGAGCATTGATTGCTGGTGGCGGTGCACCCGAAATTCACGTGTCAAGACTCTTGACGGAGCACGCTCATACCCTCAAGGGCAAGGAAGCCTACTGTTTCCAAGCGTTTGCCGAGGCACTGGAAATTATTCCCACGACTCTTGCTGAGAACGCGGGTCTGAACCCTATTGCTATCGTTACGGAACTGAGGAACAAGCATGCATTGGGAGAACGAAATGCTGGTATCAACGTGAAGAAGGTGAGTCCAATAGAAGTCGATGCTTCCGGGCGGCCTTGATAGTCAATGACTGACGTTTTCAACTCTTCAGGGGATCATTTCAAACATCTTGGAGGAGAATGTCGTGCAACCTTTGCTTGTCACGACCAGTGCGCTCGAGCTGGCAGCGGAAACGGTCGCTCTCATTCTGCGGATCGATGATATTCAGGTGAGCTTTACGACAGTGGTGATCGACGGGCGACGCTGACCAAACGTCTCGTCATAGTTCACACGATAACATGTGTAAATAAAAGCAATGCATTGATCCCAGAATTGTCATTATCTAAGCAACAGATACATTCGTGGGCCTCGGATCATCAAGGATAAATGGGACAGACTAGCAAACGCGATTGTGAATCTGATAACCATCAAAGTACCCGGCTAGCTGATCGATCGCCAGAAGGCAGACGTCGATCTGAGCTTCAACGGTGCTTCCGCCGCTGTCACACGCCACACGGTATGAGCTCGCCTGTGGTCCTATATGGGCAATGGAATCGCAAACTTACATATGTGGAGTTCCGATAAAGTTGTCCAGGTCCAACAACCCTGCCACGTCGTCTTTGTGAGCAGGCTCATGCTTGAAGACATCACTTGCTGCGCCACCTATTGTCTTTCCGATTTTCAGAGCTTCAGCGAGAGCCCCTTCATTCACCACTGCGCCTCTCGACATGTTGACCAGTATACTTCCTTCCTTCATGATAGCTAACTCTTTGTCCGAGATCAGATCACGGGTAGAAACAGTCAACGGGCAATGTAAGGTCAGAATATCAACGAGAGGAAGCAGATTGGATAACGAGGTGTGTCGAGTGTGAGGTAGTGTGCCATTGGGATCGTGGGACGTCCATCGAGTTGCCGGTGAGGTCGGGGAGAATATATGGATAGGGCAATTGAACGCATGCTACGTGTTGGGTCGGTGAGGAGCGATGGTCAGCTGCGCGGTATCGATACTCTGAAAGCAGAGGGACATAGGGATGTTG